>NC_059106.1:104029389-104360639 GCF_020740685.1 Jaculus jaculus
GGTTGGCTGTTGTTTCCGTTCCTGGGTCTGCTGCTGCTTGGGCCGCTGTTACAGTTGCCAGAGCCACTGATGTTGCTGCCGAACTCTGCTCCTGCTTGGGTCCCGCTGTCGGCTCAGGTTGGTGTGGCCAGGTCCCGGGACGCTGCTCTCTCTCTCTCTTTTTTAACCTGTGTCTCTGTCTTATTACTGTAGCTAAGACTTTCAGTTCTATATTGAATAAGAGTAAAGAAAGTGGATGTCCTTGTCTTGTTCCTGATTTTAATGGAAATGTTTGGAGTTTTCCCCTATTTAGTATAATATTGGCTATAGGTTTGTCATAAACAGACTTTATTATGGTGAAATATGTTCCATCTATTCCCATTTTAGTGCTTCTTAATTTTTTTTTATTTTTTTATTTATTTATTTGAGAGTGACAGACACAGAGAGAAAGACAGATAGAGGGAAAGAGAGAGAATGGGTGCGCCAAGGCTTCCAGCCTCTGCAAACGAACTCCAGATGTGTGTGCCCCCTTGTGCATCTGGCTAACGTGGGACCTGGGGAACCGAGCCTTGAACCGGGGTCCTTAGGCTTCACAGGCAAGCGCTTAACCGCTAAGCCATCTCACCAGCCCAAAGAGGCAGATAGAGAGAGAAAGAGAGAGAATGGGCTCGCCAGGGCCTCCAGCTACTGCAAATGAACTCCAAACACATGTGCCACCTTGTGCATCTGGCTTATGTGGGTTCTGGGGAATTGAACCTGGGTCTTTTGGCTTTGCAGCAAGCACTTTAACCTCTAAGTCATCTCTGCAGCCCTAGTTAGTGCTTTTATCATGAAAGGATATTGGATTTTGTCAAGTGCCTGTCCTGCATCTATTGAGATAATCATGTGATTTTTGACCTTGAGTCTATTTATAGGGCATGTTACATTTATTGATTTCTATATGTTGAACCATCTGTGCATCTCTGAAATAAAATTTACTTGATGGGGTGAATATCTTTTTAATGTGTTCCTCTATTTTGTTTGCCAGTATTTTGTTGAGATCTTTTGCATTTATGTTCATGAGGGAAATTAGTGTGCAATCTTATTTTTAAAAACAATATATATTATTTATTTATTTATTTCAGAGAGAGAAAGAGGCAGAGAGAGAGAGAGCGAGAAAGAGAGAGAGAGAGAATTGGCATGCCAGGGCCTTCAGCCACTGCAAACAAACTCCAGGTACATGTGCCCCCTTGTGCATCTGGCTTACGTGGGTCCTAGAGAGTTGAAATGGGATCCTCTGGCTTTGCAGGCAAATGCCTTAATCGCTAAGTCATCTCTCCAGCCCCTTAGTGTGTAATTTTATTATTTTGTTGTGTCTTTCATTTTTTTGGTGTGTATCAAGGTTATGTTGGTTCATAGAAAGTTTGTAATGTTCCTTCCAGTTCTATTTCATGAAATAATTTGAGAAGCATTGGTGATATTTGTTCTGTGAATATATGACAAAATTCACCAGTGAGTCTATCTGGGCCTGGAATTTTTTCAGTCAACGTTAAAAAAATATTTATTTATTTACTTAAGAGAGAGTTGGTCACACCAGGATCTCCAGCTGCTGCAAACAAGCATCTGGCTTATGTGGGTCTTGGGGAATCAAACCTGGGTCCTTTGGCTTTTAAAGCAAGAGCCTAAACTTCTAAGCAATCCCTCAAGTCCTCAACCCATTTTTTTTTTTTTTTTGAGGTAGAACCTTACTCTAGCCAAGGCTGACCTGGAATTCACTATTTAGTCTCAGGCTGGCCTACTTCTCACTGTAATCCTACCTCTGCCTCCTCAGTGCTGGGATTAAAGGCATGACCACCACACCCAGCTAGTTGAGACATTTTTTTTATACCTGCTTTGATACCACTGCTTGTGGTATGTCTGTTTTAATGTTTCATCTTGATTTAATTTTTACTTATTTGAGACAGGTGGAGAGAAAGAGAGAGAGAGAGGGAGAGAATGGGTACACCAGAGCTTCTAGCCATAGCAAATGAACTCCAAAAGCATGTGCCATGTGTGCTCACGTGGGACATGGAGAATCAAACCTGGATCCTTAAGCTTTGCAGGCAAGCACCTTAACCGCTAAGCCATCTCTGCAGCCCTTGATTTAATTTTTTAAATTTATTTTTTTATTGACAACTTCCATGATTGTAAACAATATCACATGGTAATTTCCCATCTCCCTCCATTTTCCCCTTTGAAACTTCACTCTCCATCATATGCCCTCCCCCTCTCAATCAGTCTCTCTTTTATTTTGCTGTCATGATCTTTTCTTCCTATTATAATAGTCTCGAGTAGGTAGTGTCAAGCACTGTGAGGTCATGGATATCCAGGCCATTTTGTGTCTGGAGGAGCACGTTGTAAGGAGTCCTACCCTTACTTTGGTTCTTACATTCTTTCCATCACCTCTTCTGCAACAGACCCTGAGCCATGGAAGGTGTTATTGAGATGTTTCAGTGCTGAGCACTCCTCTTTCATTTCTTCTCAGCCTTCTGAGTCATCCCAAGGTCACTGCCATCTCTAAAGAGAAGGTTCTCTAACCGAAAGTGAGAGTAGCATTAATATATGGGTATGAACATTATGAGGAGTGCTTACTGGGCAGTTTAGTGAGCATAGTATATATATTTAGCCAGACAGCAGCAGACTTTATACCCTTAGGGCTCATGACTACCCCTGTTGTAGGTTTTCAGTATCAGGAATGTATTTCCACCCGTGGATTGGGCCTCCAGTCCAATTAGAGGGCAGTTGGTTTCCCCCATAACAGACATGCCACTGTTGCATCAGTTGGCTCATTTGGCCTAGCTGGCCAAATATAAGGCTTGCAGTGTCCACCGTAAGGAATCTTCACTGATGATTTCTCTCTCACCCATTGAACTGCATACAGTGTGGCTTCTTCCAGCTTTCTGTCAGCTGGTCTACATCGAGGAGGTTTTCAGCTCAGCTCCAGCAGGGTTTCTCAGTGACCTTGCAGCCCAAGTATGTGGAGTCTTTAGCAATAGGGTCTTATCATCTATTCCTAGTGGGAAATCAAGGGCTGCAGCAATGGCCTGTAATGTCTTGGGGGAACCAGGGACCTCCCTGGCCAACAACACACTAGAAGATATCCCATCCCTGGCACTAAAAATTTTCTAGTAAAACTGTATGGCTCCTGTGTGTTCCATTGTTCAAGAAAGTAGATTTCTGTATGATTTATTTATGTCCTCTTAGATTTTGATTAGCCCTCCCTCCACCTGTCCTTTACTCAGTCTCTACCCCTGACCTCACCTAGGCCTTTTCACCCCCATTAATCTGTTCTTCTACTTACATATATACAATACCATTCTATTAAGTACCCCCTCCCTTCCTTTCTATTCCTTTATATCTCATTTGTAGCTAACTGGCCTCTGCTACTTAGTTTTCTTCCTACTCACACAGAAGTCCAATCATTTTGTAGCTAGGATCCACAAGTGAGAGAGAACATGTGATGTTTGGGTTGCTGGGCCTGGGTTACCTCATTTAGTATAATCCTTTCCAGATGGATCCATTTTCCTGCAAATTTTTTCTTTACTGCTGAGTAGAACTCCATTGTGTAAATGTGCCTAATTTTTATTATCATCAGTTGAGGGACATCTAGGCTGGTTCCATTTCCTAGCTATTGTGAATAGAGCAGCCATAAACATGGTTGAGCAAGTATCTCTAAGGTAGTGAGGTGAGTCCTTAGGATATATGCCTAGGAGTACTATAGCTGGATCATATGGTAGATCTATTTTGAGCTGTCTCAGTAACCTCCACACTGATTTCCACAATGGCTGGACCAGATTGCATTCCCACCAACAGTGTAGAAGGGTTCTTCTTTTTCTGTATCCTCACCAGCATTTATGGTCATTTATTTTCATGATGGTAGCCAATCTGACAGGAATGAGAAGTTTTAATCTGTATTTCCCTGATGGCTAGGGATATAGAACAATTTTTTAGATGTTTATATGCCATCTTTATTTCTTCTTTTGAGAACTCTCAGTTCAGTTTCATAGTCCATTTTTCAATTGGGTTGATTTCTTACTATTTAGTTTTTTGAGTTCTTTGTATATCCTGGATATATCCTGTGTCAGATGTATAGCTAGCAAAGATTTTCTCCCATTCTATAAGTGGCCTCTTTGCTCTATTCAGTGTCTTTTGCTGTACAAAAGCTTTGTAATTTCATGAGTTCTCAGTGGTTAATCTGTGGTTTTGTTGCCTGAGCAATTGCAGTTATATTCAGAAAGTCTTTGCCAAGATCAATATGTTGAAGGGTTTCCCATACATTTTCCTCTATCAGTTTCAGAGTTTCAGGTCTGATATTAAGGTCTTTAATCCATTTGGACTTAATTATTGTGTGTGGAGAGAAATTAGGATCTATTTTCATCCTTCTACAGATAAATATCCAGTTTTCCCAGCACCATTTGCTGAAGAGGCTGTCTTTCTTCAATGAGTATCTTTGGCATTTTTGTCGAATATCAGGTGGCTATAGCTACCCATGTTGGGTTCCCCTGGCAGATAGTGCTAGGGGAGGACCAGACCCACTGGTTCCTCCAAAGGGGTTGAGGAGGAGGGTGGGTGTTCATGGCATGGAACAAAACCACCGAACCGGGTGTCTCGTCAAAGCAGGAACTCACTTTATTGTTATAGGCCGCTATTAAATATAATGTTGAGAACGAAGGCAGGATTTTAGGATGGGATGAGATGTAAGGGCCAATAGCATACCGTGACCTTTGAGATGATTTGTTCTAAGCACCCACAGGTGGAGACTCTAACTTCCTGTGCGGAAGTAGCAGGCCAGAGGCCATTTGGCCCCCTGCTGAGTCATAGTTGGGTGGAGGCAGTTCGCCAAACTTTAGCTAGGCTCAGAAAGTCCCACTAGGCCTCAAGTATGGGCCTCTCAAGGCCCAATATCTCCCCCTTTTGTTTTTGTAAGAGCATTAATCACCATGGACCCTGTCTTATGTTGTCCCCCTCTGGGGATCTTACCTGTCACTGGGTACCAGGTGTTTAGTTCGCTGATAACCCACTCCATGGCCTGTCTTAGGTTGTCTCAGTCAGTCTGAGATCTTACCCATTATCGGACACATGAAGGGCAGAGGAGGTGGCAGTGGGTCATCTGAGGAACTTAATTCCTGAGTTGCCAGACTTTGATAATGTATCTCAACCTGATGGATTTTTATTGCCTCTAGGCACTGGTGAATGAATTGCATAATTTTGTTAATTACACAAGGCCCAACAGTGAGGATAAGGGAACGGAGAAGAAGAGGTAGAGGAAGGAGGTAGGGTAAGAAGCCATACAGGCCCGTCCACCATGGGTTGTCCTGGAGGGCCTGCCATCTCTTCTCCAGGTCCTCTCAAAGTCTTTTGATCTTGTCTTGAATGATTCCCGATCTATTGGCATAGAAACAGCATTTTTTTCCTGTAAAAACAAGCATATGCCTCCCTTTTTGCCCATTAATAGGTTTAGTCCCCTTCTCTTTTGTAAGACTACCTCAGCCAGGGAATCTAGCTGTTGCTGGAGATCAAGGATAGTGTTGGACATGGCTTTTATGTCACTGATTAACTGGAGAGAGAGCTTTCTGTGGAGATGGACTGCCATACCCATCCCAGCTGTCCCAGTGGCGATGCCTGTGGTTATTGTATTATTGGTGTTTACTGCAGGCAGCTGGGGAGGCCCAGATCAGAGGTAAAGCCAGTAATCCTCGATAAGAGAGGGAATTGTTTGGTTTAGTAGGGTGAAGACCATTTTAGGAACAGTACTCGGTGCAACATTCCCTGGAGGGGTGATTATCAGTGTCCCTTGTTAGGGTAAATATTTTAGGTCCCTTGCTGGTATCCAAATGGGTCTTTTTTCATCTTAAGGGAAGACACATCTAAACCCTCTCCCTGCTGTGAGGAGTGGGTCTGGTCCTCTCCAGGCCCCAGTTAAAGGGTCTCTCCATTTGACCTTAATCGAGCTGTATGTGACAGAGGATGACCAATGTTTTTGAAATGGAGACATTTTTTTATTTCTAGAAAAATTTAAAATATTTAAGGTGAATAATGCTTTAGGCTTTTTTATGACAAAGACAGGAGAGTTCCAGGGAGTAGTGGAGGGGTGGATATGTCTGGCCTCCAACTGTTGATCAATAAGTATGTGGAGTTAGTGTAACTTAGAAGAAGGGAGAGGCCATTGATTAATGCATTTAGGATCCCCTGGTCTCTACTGGATTTTAAACAGGGAGGGGGGTCTGGGCAGTGTGGAGAGAAATTAGGATCTATTTTCATCCTTCTACAGATAAATATCCAGTTTTCCCAGCACCATTTGCTGAAGAGGCTGAATTGGGGGTGTTTATTGGAATACTTTTGTCTGAGTTGTTCAAGGTAAGGGTCATCTCTATAATTGGGATGACATTCCCTCCCTTCCTCAAACTGTTGTTGATATTCTTTTTTTATCTAACAAATCATTATAAAAGGCCTTATGGTCAGTAGTGATGAAAGCCTCAGCATCTCCAAGGATGTCTTGCCCCAGTAAGTTAGCAGTGAGCCCAGTCACCATGAGAGGGCAGACTTCTCTCCTGTCCCCACCTGGGTCAGTCCAAGGGAGCCATGTGGCAGTCTCCCAGGAGGAGGATTGCCCACCAACTCCCAGTAGGGGAGGGCTGGGCACAAGCTGCCAGGAAGGGGGCACTTCCACCTTTCTCAGGACTGTTCAGTCTGCTCCAATGTTGATGAGAAGTTTGAATCTTTTATTGCCAATATTTAAAATAATTTTGGGTCTAAGGCCGGGGACCAGAGGGGTGGTCCAATGGGCTTTGATGGTCTCTTTCCACTTATTTAATGGGGCGGGGGGTGAGCCCCGGGAGGAGTTTAAAGGCTTTCCCTGTATGTCAAACTTCAACTGACACTCCCTAGCCCAATGAAACCCCTTTTTGCATTTAGGGCAGCGGGTGCAAGGGGCGTTGGTCATACCCCCAGAGGGCGGGGGAGGTTTTGTCTTGTTGGGGCATTCCTTTTTTTTTTTTTTTAAATATTTTTTTTTGTTCATTTTTTATTTATTTATTTGAGAGTGACAGACAGAGAGAAAGACAGATAGAGGGAGAGAGAGAGAATGGGTGAGCCAGGGCTTCCAGCCACTGCAAACGAACTCCAGACACGTACGCCCCCTTGTGCATCTGGCTAACATGGGACCTGGGGAACCGAGCCTCGAACCGGGGTCCTTAGGCTTCACAGGCAAGTGCTTAACCGCTAAGCCATCTCTCCAGCCCGGGGCATTCCTTTTTAAAGTGGCCCTCATCCCCACACCCCAAACATGTTGATTTTTTAGGGCTTAATTGTAATGCGCAGATCATAGTGGCCAAATTTCTCTGTTTATTTTCCTGAAGGGCAGTAGCCACGGCCCTAGCCTGATGGGAGATAGTACGAACGTTCTTGGTGGCTACAATCCAGCTACTCATTGAGTTGTCCTTGAGACCTGCACAGGTGAGGTGGTGATTGGCTGTCATCCCTTCCCAGACCAACATTTTAGTAAACTGATCCCGTAATGCCCCTGGGGGAAATTTTCTTTGGAGACTTTTTTCCACCCTATCTATAGATGTAGCCAAGTCCTCAGATGGTTTTTGAGTAATACCCATAAGCGAGTGGGGTTTCAGAGGGTCCCTCATCAAGCCTTTTCCATGCCGCCAAGCCCAGTGCCCCAACATGGTCCCAATGCGGATCAGGTATAGCCGCCTGTTGAGTGCTTGTAGCATATTTATCAGAGGTACCGGAGAGCATCCCAAAAGTTATTGTCACAGGGGGCTGTTGGCTTTGGTTTCATTCTGCCTGTGTATGGCACTGATCTTTAAAAAAAAGGCACACCACTTAATGTATAGGGGACCTGATAAGACAGCCCTGACTAGATTTTTCCAATCTTGGGTTGTACAAGGTTGATGGGCAAGTCCCTGTAACAGGGTCTCAGCCCAAGGAGAGTTAGGTCCATCCTCCAAGACCATCTTTTTAAGCTCCTTAAGGTCCTGAGCTTCCCACAGATGCCAGGCAGCAGGGTGATTGCCCCCAGGATTTAGATTGATGGGAAATAAATAAGTAGCTTTATTTTCTGGCGGCTTGGTGGCTGAATATGAAGGAGGGGCCGAGGGGGTCCAGAAAGGGTTAGTGGATGGAGATGGTGGAGGAGGTCCCCAGGAAAGCCAGGGAGCACTCTCAAAGGGATCGAGTGAGGGGTATAAAGATGTACCCTTTTCTGGGGTTTTTAAAGCTGTATCCCCAGGAGGAGTAGCTGCGTCAATCTTTTTCCTCTGTCTTTTGTTTATGTTTGGTTGGCCTTGGAGGGAAGCAGCCCTTGAGGGCAGAGATCGTAGGGAGGACCCCTAAGGGGGGTATTTGACCCTTCTCCACATGTACCCAACAAACAAGGGCCTCTACCCTATCCCAAGTGTCCCAATATGTCATTCCAAGCCCTTCTGGTTTTTTAAATTTATGTTGAGTAATCTGCTATTCTCCTGATGGGATTGCCTTTGTTTATGACTTGATTTTTCTAACTGCTTTCAATATATTTTCTTTGGTTTGAATGTTTTGTATTTTAATTATAATGTGATGGTGAGAGGTTCTTTCCTGATTTTGTGGTGTTCTAAAGGCTTCCTCTATCTTCATTGGCATCACTTTCCTTATTTGGGGGAAATTTTCTGCTATGCTTTTCACATGAAATTCTCCTTCTACTATGCCCTGAATTTTTATGTTTGATCTCTTCATAGAGTCTCAAATGTCTTGAAATTCCCATTCATGCCTTCTCAGTATTTGTCTTTCTCTTTGTTGTATTGTATTAAATCTGCCACCTGGTCTTCTAGTTTAGATGTTCTGTCCACTCCTTGATCCATTCTACTGGTGTGACTTCCTCAGCGTTTTCTATTTGCCTTAGTTATTTAAAAAAAAAAACAACAAAAAAAACAACTTTTAGGCCGGGCGTGATGGCACACGCCTTTAATCCCAGCACTCGGGAGGCAGAGGTAGGAGGATTGCTGTGAGTTTGAGGCCACCCTGAGACTCCACAGTGAATTCCAGGTCAGCCTGGGCTAGAGTGAGACCCTACCTTGAAAAACCAAAAACAAACAAACAAAGAAACAAACAAAAAACAAACAAAAAAAAACAACCCACCAAAACTTAAAAAATGTATTGTATTTATTTATTTGAGAGACGGGGTAGGGGGGGGGGAGAATGGGCATGCCAGGACCTTTAGCCACCCGCAATTGAACTCCAGACTCATGCATCCCCTTGAGCATCTGTCTTATGTGGGTCCTGGGGAATTGAATCAGGGTCCTTTGGCTTTGTAGGCAAACACCCCTGGCTGTGTTTTTCATTTCTGATTTTTTTGAGGTAGGGTCTCCCTCTAGCCCAGGCTGGTGTGGAATTCACTCTGTAGTCTCAGGGCAGCCTCCAACTCATGGCCATCCTCTCCTACCTCTGCCTCCCAAGTGCTGGGATTCAAGGCATGTGCCACCACACCGGCCATTTTTAATATTTTTGAATGGCAGTTTTTCAATTCTTTCCATTTTCTTACTCATGTTTTGTATTGACCTCCTTATTTCATTGTTAGTTTTCTGTGTTCTCCTTCAGGTTTCTCCTTCTTTTTCCCCAGGTTTCTTCTTTGATTCTTTTGACTTCTTTAAGTACAGATATAATCATTTTTTAAAAACTTTGTTGGCATTTCACCAAAAACAGTCTCACTGGGGGTCATTTTTGATGGATTTATAAATTTTGGTGGGATTATATTGTGTTGATATTTTGTGTTTCTTGTATTATAATTTAGAGATTTTTCCATCTTGAGTTAATTTGATTTGTTTTCTAATTATCTACAGTGTAAATCCAATTTTACATATCTTTAGAGTAGGCATTTAAAGTGCCAAATATAGCTCTTATACTCCAAGAAAACAGCAGAAGTGACCCTAGGTGTTGAGTTTGCCTGCTATTCAAATATTCTAGTAGACCCTAGTGGAGCAACTTACTGGCAAATTGTAAAAATTCAACTGAGCAATATATACATTCATTCCAAACCAGCACAAAGTATTTATGCAGTAGTGGGGATTAAAACAAACAGATAATCTAATAAAGCCAAAGTCCCTAAAGGTGTGTGTTGCCCCACACCCTTAATCTTGTCAACTGGAAGGTTGAGATTTCTGGTCTGAAATGGGTTCCAGGTCAGCCTGGGGCCGAGTCAGACCTTGCCCCCAATAATGACAGAAGAAAAAGACAAAGGTCTTATGAATCAGGAAGCATCAAAAGAAACAATAATAAACCCCCAAATACAGCGTACTTGAGAATGCAAAAGTCAACCAACAATATATAACTCATAACCTGATCTGACATGGAAAGATTTTTGCACTTCCAGTGCAGGCCTGTATACTTGCCTTTGTGTAAGTAGACCCTGGTTTTATATGGCGGCGGGGGGCGGGGGGTATGGCTTCCAATCTCACCAGTGCTGAGTGTTCACCTCAATTCCTCTGTGATGTACTGTGAATCTGGTGTTCTGATCAGTTGTGCTGGATGCCCTGTGGCTGGCAGCTGAATGAGTTTCCTGGTGATTTGCCCGCGGCACTGGCAGTTGAGAGATAGGAGACTGTGCAGGATGCCTGAAGTTTTAATGGGACTGCCCAGCTGGTCCTGTTTGTATTTTCTTTCAGCAGTTGCTGAGCTGGTCCCTGTTGTCTTCCCCTTCATGTTTCTTGACTTTGCGAGGAGACTGGTGTGAATGGAAAAATCCCTCCACCTGGTTTCTGCTCCTGCAGCTCTGTACTGGCCAGGCTGGCGGGTGGGTGGCCATGCAGACTGGGGCCTCTAGTGTCTCAGTGAGATACTGGCCGGTTTCTTCCTTTCTGGAAGATCTTAGTCTTTCCTGCTTCTCTGCTGTGGTTGATAACTTATACAACCTCACTTTTTGGGAGAAGAGTGTATTTTGCTGTTTTTCTGCATACTTCCCTCCCTAGGCTGTTTTGGCATCTGACCTGGAAGTCCTTATTTTTGTTTTAGGTAGGTTTCAGGCCAACTTGGAATTTACTATGTTGTCTCAGGTTGGCCTCAAACTCTGATCTTCCTGAGTGCTGGGATTAAAGGTGTGCACCTTTGAGAAAGGGTCTCATGCAGTGGAAGCTTGCTTCAAACTTGTGATCATCCTTCCAAACACTGGGATTGTAGATGTGCGGGCTTGCCTCTGATACTTATTTTTTTGAGGCAGGGCCTTATTCTAGCTCATGCTGAGCTGGAACTCATTCTGTAGCCCCAGGCTAGTCTCAAATTTATGCCAATTCTACTATCTCAGTCTCCAGAGTGCAGGGATTAAAGGCACAAGCCACTATTCCTCTGCTTCTGAGACTTTTTTTTGGAGGTAGGGTCTCACTCTGGCTCAGGCTGACCTAGAATTCACTATGTAGCCTCAGGGTGGCCTCAAACTCACAGCAATCCTCCTACTTCTGCCTCCTAAGTGCTGGGATCATGCACCACCATGCCTGGCTTTTTTTTAAAAAAGATTTTTAAAAAACCTTTGGTGGTTGGGGATGTAGCTCAATTGGCAGAGTGCTTGCTTAACACACATGAAGCACTGGATTTGATTTCCAGAACCACATTTATAGGCTATGGTAGCACAAGCCTGTCATTCCAGAAACAGGGGTGGGGGTAGTGGTGTGGAGGCAGGAGGATCAGAAAAGGCCATCCTCAGCTACATAGTGAGGCCAGCCTGAAACACATGAGAACCAGCCTGAAAAAAAAAAAAAAAAAAAAAAAAAAAGAAAATCCTTGTGTGAGGTCTTCTGCATATGCAGTCCATATATTCTGGGCCCCCAATGTGTTGTCTGAAGGGCCTGATGTCAACTTCTGGGTTGCCATACATCCTGTATATTCAACCAGATGGTCGCCTTGTTTGTTGACATCTATCCAGCTGTCTTCCTATATGTAGTCATTTTACTATGGTGGGCAAAGAATGTTAATTTGTAAAAACAGCCACCATGCCTCTTGCCTGGATTCCATCTTTACATCCCTCCACCCTGTGTGGTTATGGCATTTTCCTTAGGGGCTTCAGATACCTAGTTCTCACATACCCTTCTATTCTGGCCTGTTGCTGGCCGTTTGGGCTAGGATTGGAGGGTATGCAGTTTACACTGCTGACCTATAAGGTCTTTCTCTACAGGTCTGGCGTAACAAGAGAAAATAAATGGCAGCGTGTGCACTCCACACAACCAGTGCCCCTTGTCAATTGCCCACTCCAATGTCTTTTTTTTTTTTTTTTTTTTTAAAGCTAGGGGAAGGCCCTTCAGCAGCCTGTCCTGAATCTCCCCCCCAGCTCTTTGAGCTGCTATTTCCTTTGCAAAACTCTTCAATCTTGGGAACTCACCTCTTTTTTTATTTATTTTCAAAAACAGAGTCTCATGTAACCCATGCTGGCCTCCAGCTTGCTGCATAGCAATGACTTTGAATTCCTGATCCCCTAACACCAGTGCTGGTATTACAGATATGTGCCACTGCCCAGTTTATTCAGTGTTGGGGATGAAACCCAGGGTTTCATGCACCCAAGGCAAAGCACTCTACCAATTAAGCTATATCCCCAACATTCTTCTTTCTCCTCATCCTTGGTTTCCTCTTAGGGCCCTGCAGCAGAAAAACTTCAAACAGCAAAATAATGGGAATAGATTCAACACTGTTCTTGGGATAAATGGTGAAAGGCAGATTCCAAAATCCCATAGTCCTAATCCCAGCACTCAGGAGGCAGAGGTAGGAGGATCGCCGTGAGTTCGAGGCCACCCTGAGGCTCCATAGTAAATTCCAGGTCAGCCTGGGCTAGAGTGAGACCCTACCTCAAAAAATCAAAAAACCAAAATCCCATAGTCCTGCACAAAGACTAGAGAGCATTCCTGAGAGGTCCTAGAAAGCATCCCTAGGGAAAAAAGCTGGCCAGGAGGCCCAAGAACCCCAATAGGGAGTGTTGGTGGGGGCAGGCTAGTATCCAAGTCTAAGTTGTATCCCAAGTCTATAGAATTGAGTGCTTTATGGTCTCAGGTTCAGGAATGGTCATGTTATGGTTCAAACTGGGGTGAGAGGAAGAGGTAGGATCTGAGGTGGCAGCAAGCTATGGGGAGGGGCTGATATGGGGGTCAGACTAACAGGCCACACCCAGTAGAAACAGGGGAGGCAGCTGGCTGGTGAATTTATCCATAAGCAGCAGCATTTGGGTAGAAGCAGGAGGGGTCATTGTCAAGGAAGGTGGTTTGGCCCAGGCTCACTGTACGATCTTTACTCAGCTGTGGGCTGCTGACAAGTCACACACGATCACCCCTAAACCGTCACATCTCAACAATCCCACTTCCTTTATTACCCAAATATCACAGAATTCCAGTCATTGGTACAAACAGTTTTAACACAAACCTGATACCTGCTAAAAGAGCTAAGTATTTGGACAAACTGACTCATATGGAATCATCAGTAACACCCCGTACTTCAAGAATACGCTTTTGAGAGCTTTGGAAACTGAATTAAAATGTCTACACAGCTATGAACAATTGTTTAATAAAACGTTTTCATGTTTCCATTACATGTAAATATATCAATTTGGCATCTCTATAAAAACTCTGAAAATGGTGCAAAAGTTTCATTCTCTTTGAGAAAGCCATTGACAAAAAATATTCACACTTCACTAAAAAATTGAAAAATGGTCTTCTTTCAAAGATTCATTTATTAATCTGGAATCTTCTGGATTATCAAAATCTATTTGTTCCTCCTAAGACACTGAAGAACATTTATTCACAAGGATTTAAAGAAAAAGGCAATAGGGAGATAGAGAACTGATAAGGGCTTTTGTCCCTTAACCCTTCCTTTTTCTAGAAATATTTTAAAAGCTAAGTTACATTAACATCCTGCAAAGAACACAATGGGATCCACTTTGTTTTTGGCTTTTGGACAGCAGTGTCAGACTTTATTGAAAACAAACCTATGTTTAAAAACAAAGTTAAAATAAAAAAAAGGTACCTGAAAAATAAATTATTTCATATAAAACAAATCAATAACTTAAAACACACTAATATACAAAATGTCTAGCCATCTACTATACAACATGGGCATCGGCTGGCAAAGCCCTCCCTCCCCCAGTGCAAACCACTGATAGGAAAACAGCGTGTGGAAAATGGCAGTCCCAACCAATGGACAAGCCTTCTCTTGGGGGATGGGACAGAAAACACAAGTCTTCTCAAAGTCTCCATTAGCCTAACATCCATACTTGTGGTTGGTCACTTACAAGTTAAAAAAAAAAAAAAAGTAAAATAAATAAAAAATTTACTTTCATGACCAAAACCGAACACTACCTGCAAAAGGTTAAGAGAAGACATAATACAGTCATTGAATGCCAGGGTATAAAATGTTCCTGTCTGGGATCAAGATTCACATTCTACCGCTCCCCCTAAGAAATGTGTCAATTATCAGTCACTCAACAGAAAGTGATTGCAATTTTAGGGAAGTTTGGAGACACTCTGTAGTACTGTGAACCCCAGGGGTGTCTAAAGGGCTATCACATCCCAGTAGATAAGAAGGGTCCTGGGAGAATGGAAAGGAAAGGTGGAGATGATCAGATTGGAGTACGGAGGCCCTTGTCTGCTTAACTCTTACTTTCTTTTGTTCAATAATGGAGACCTGGCTTGACCAAGAATGCAGCAATGAAAGCAGGCTGTGAAATGGAACAGCTAAATTATGTTAACTTTGATTTTTTAAAAAATATTTTTATTTGCAAGCAGGAGGCAGGGGGAAAAGAGGAGGGAGAGTGAAGGGGAGGGAATGGGCACATTAGGGTTTCTGGCCAACTTCAGATGCATGTGATGCTTTGTGCATCTGGCTTTACGTGGGTACTGAGGAATTGAACCTGGGCCGTCAGACTTTGCAAGCAAGTGCCTTTAACCACTGTGCCATCTGTCCAGTCCGACTTTGATTTTCAAATCCAATACTGGATTAATTTCCATCTTTTCAATACCTTACAAATAGTTCTTATAGAAGCAAACAGGGGTCGGTAAAAAATTGCCACTGAATGTCTTGGGGTCCATCTTCTGTGATCCAGTAGGGACATCCATGACTGCCAGTTCAGAGGCATTGGCCATGGTAGTTCCCAAACTAACGGCAAATGCAGACTCCTACAAGACTAAAGCAGCTGCCCCTGGCGAGGGGGACACATGTGCCAGGAAGTGGAACCAACCCAGTACCATGGCACCAGGTGCCTGGGAAGCTTAATTCTCAGAGAGCTAAGCAAGATGGTGGCCGAAGTTGGAGACAATCCCAGCACAGCAATTAGGTGGCATGGCTTGGCACAATACTTGGAAAAGCATTATCAGGGCACAGCCATGTAGAAAAATGGATAACCCAAACAAGAACTTGGGCTAAGTATATGCAGGTACTCAACAACTACCTCCAAAGAAAATTACACAGATCAAGAGAATTCACTCAAAGCCTCTGGTCTGTACTGAACCAGATATGAGTGATCTACCTATTCTTCTTCTTCTTTTTTTTTAAAATCAGGCTGGGTGTGGTGGTGCACGGCTTTAATCCTAGCCGCTTGCTTAGGAGGCAGAGGTAGGAGGATCACCATGAGTTCAAGGCCACCCTGAGACTACATAGTGAATTCCAAGTCAGTCTGAGCAAGAGCTTACCTCAACCCCCGCCACCCCCAAAAACCCATCAAATTCCCAAATGAAAGAAAAACACTTATTCTGCTGAATAAAAATGTGATAGATTTATGTAAAAATTTTTAAGAAAGTTTATTTGGGGTTCTAACTTTTTTTCTTTGTAGTGCTAGTGGTGGAAATTTTGGAGCCTCTGTGCCTCAGGTTTAGGGTTCTGGGATCTTCCTTCCTGAGCAGGCCTTGTTAAGCTGTCATGAACCCCAAAGTCCAGGCCCAGCACCTAGATCCTTGATGAAGTAAAAATTTCTTTTAGAGGTGCCATTTTCAAAACCAGTCCTTTCAAAGACTGGCAAATGAAAGCTCCCCACGAGATGCACTGGGATTTTCATACAGAAAGCTGTTCAACCAGTGGAACCCACACAAAACGTAATTTCATTAAACTGAGAGAAACTTGCAGTGACTTCCAAAAGCTCATTTCTCCATTTCCCTCTCACATATCCCAGTATCAGAACAATCACTACAGAGCAAACAGGTGCACAGAGGGAATGGGGCAGCTAGAGAGCTGGCTGTGAAGTCCTGGTGCCCTTCAGTTTAAATGTAAGACAGTATCCCCTTCTGAGATGGGACACTCACTAAGGCTGCAGGAATGCACAGGAGTGATGACCTAAGGAACCAGAAGGGCCCATCTTTCTAGGAAAACATTCTGGTCCCAAGAATGCTCTGGGGCAATGAACAGAGACCTTTGTCAGATCCAGAAAAATGGGTCTTGGTTCTAGATTCCAGGAGAGCTCTAGGGCTGGCTTTTGAGTAAGGAGCTGGGTTTAGAAGGAGCAAGGTCCTGTATAGTACTTGGCTCCTTTTAGCAAGAAAAAGCCTGGCTGTGCGAGGCAACCTCAATTTGGGATCATTGTAAACAGCTCCTCCAGGAAGTCTAGGGGAAGGGTGTGGGGGACAGGCAGCCTCAAACTGTCCAAGGAAGAACTTCAAGACACTGACCTGTTTTGGAGACAGCTGTGCTTATCGCTCAATTTTCCACTTAAATAAATAGCTAGATAAATGAATAAATAAATAAATAGCTAGATAAGTAAATGTTGTCGTTCCATAACATCAAGAACTAAAAACAAGTTTGTTCTTAACTATTTCAGTCTTGTGTCAAAGTTAAGAGCTGCCAGTGAGTGAGTTATCCTGGTTTTGATTCTCTTTATATACTACTTATAAAAAACAGACTACATTCTTGAACTGCTACAGATCTGGCCTTGTCCCCTCTGAAGGCCTTTCCTCTGACCCTTTCTACTAGCTCCTGAGTTAAGAACCACTGCTTCATGACTATGTGCTCCTACGCCACGGATTCAGAAATGTTTCTTCTCTGAGGCAAGTGTTTGTTTAAGGTCTTATGATTCCTTCCTGAATGCTGGGCTGTCTATGACTTCCCTAGCCAAAAAGAAAGAAAAGGTAAAACAAAAAACAAAACAAAACTTGAGCAAAACAAAATCAAATTTAATGGTCTTAAATGCAAAAGTAAAAACAAACAAAAAACACAAAAAAGCAAAAGAAAATTAACAGAACAGAACAACCCCAAATGTCAAGGTAGCTATGAAGAGAACTTTGAGGGTTAATCTTTAAAACTACAAATTAAAGAGTTTTTGTTAATAGATAACTAGCAAGAAGTAAGTACTTTTCTGCTGAGTGTCCATATGAAAGCAAAGTTCCAAAACAAAATCTGACTAAGATAGAAAAATGTCTAGTGCTCACAAGGAGGGATGCGAGAAATACAATGCTCAAATGTTTATGTGTTATTAAAAAATAGATCTATCTTATGCATTCACACTATGTTAAATGCTCTTGGAACTGGAGGAATTGTATACAACAGTATTCAATGTGTGGGGCACCATGCATGCATTGTGTGGACAGGAACTTGGGATGTCAGAGTAGTAACACATCTTCAGGTGTGCCTGGAGCTCAGGTCTGACTCTGGAATATACTGGAGCTTCCCTGAAACTCTTTGGTCCATTCCCATTGGTGCCTGGGCTTACAAAACACCTTCGTCTCCTCTGGAAGGCCCATCCCAACCCAGTGTGTAACTCCCCTCCCTGATGATGGCTCACACAGGATGGCCTCTGTCACTACTTGGCAGAGGTAGGACTGAGTGAACAGAACGAGGCAGTGGACCTGCTTGGGGGGGAAGGGGAGTAATTTTCTGTCAACCAAAGCACAAATTGCTTAAAATGGTGAAGCAGTTGAGAAAATGCACACTTGGCATCTGTCTAACATCTTTAGATTAAAAACTAAAACTAAAAAGATCATGTTTTAAAATCCAGTTTGTGGAGTCATCAAATGAAATGTGCGTTAGACAGTCTCAGAGGCTAAAGCATGCTTTTAGTTCCACCACCATCCAGAGGGACTTTAGTCAATGCAGTCTACTTTAGGTTTCGGTTTAATATATGTTTTAAAGGAAATAACTTAAGAAACTTAAGTTGGTCTAACATTGTGGGATTTCAAACATTTGAACATGTCAGTTGCATCCCAGAGTATAAAAACCTTTTCACTTCTCATTTAGACTAAGACAAACACTTGTGAAAATTGGCGCAAAATGAGCTGTACGCTAACAAAAAAGTTTCAACTTCTTCACTCTTAATTATCTATTCCGTACAAAAAAAGCATGAGCGAGTTATTTGTGAGACTTGTTGGTTTTGAAGGAAACCTGTAAAATTTTGTCCCCCAGGCGGTAGCCATTCAGACTTGCTATGGCCATTGCAGCTTCTTCATAGTTTGTCATGGTCACAAAACCAAACCCTTTGCACTTGTTGGTGTTGAAATCTCGAATCACTTTCACATTGGTGACTGCACCGAAGGGGCCAAACATCTGCCAGAGGATCCCTTCATCAGCGTCTTGCCCAAGGTTATAGATGAAGATGCACCAGCCTGAAGAAGCATTGCCGGGGACATTGACACCCGAAATCCCACTCATGTGATCTACACCCATAGGGGAGAACCTAGCAAACAGAGAGCACACATTTAGGTCAAGGTCAGTGAAGGAAAGGTAGCAGGGATGGGATTGATAGCTACGTTAATACTGGTATAAGGATGGTTTTACACAGTCTGCTCCTCTAAACTGAAGCTGCACAAAGCTGAAGTACTACATGGGCCAAAAAGACATTTTAGGAAAAAAAACCACATCAATTACATAAAAACATTACATAAAATAGTATCGAGACATATTAACAATGCATAGGATGTACTTTGATCATATTCACCCATTACCCTCTTGTCCCTTCTTTCTGGAAGACCCCCTTCCCAAATAGTTCATTCTATTTCATTTGTTTAAAAAAAATTCCCCATAAGTGAGGGAAAAAAAATGAGGTATATGTTTTTCTGAGTTGAAAATGACTTTTTTGTTTTGTTTTGTATTTCGAGGTAGGGTCTCACTCTGGCCCAGGCTGACCTGGAATTCACTATGTAGTCTCAAACTCACGGCAATCCTCCTATCTCTGCCTCCCGAGTGCTGGGATGCCACCACGCCTGGCACTTTTTTTCTTTTTCCTGGTCTTTTGAAGTAGGGTGTCAGTTTAGCCCAGGTTGACCTGGAATTTACTATGTAGTCTCAGGGTAGTCTCAAATTCACAGCGATCCTCCCACCTGTGTCTAGGATTAAAGGTGTGCATCATCACGCCAGGCTCAAAATGACTTTTAACAGGAATTCATAAGGCAGTAGAGAGGGAGGAACCCTGCTCTGTAGAAAACTGAGTAGGAGGGGTGCAGCTGGTGTCCTCTGACAGCAGGGCCTCCACCCCTACTGTGTGCATGGTCCAGGTTGATTTGGTTATTTCAGAGACTGCCTGAATTTTATTCTGTTTTATGGTGTTAGGATTGAAACTCAAGAGACCAGCACATGTAAGTTAAGTGCTCTTCTATTGTACTTGAAATGATGGGTGTTTCTGCCATATCCCCCTAAGTAGATGAAAGCATTCTGTTGGGGCTTACTTCATCAGTTACTCTGTGGGAAACTGTTCTTTTCCTCAGTTTTGTCCTTCTCCTTGTGAGGGTCCTCTCCAAGGGGTTAACAGCCTAGTGAGAAGACACTTATGCATAGGGCTACTCGAGGACATAAAAATTCTTCTCACATCTGAGCTGGCTCAGACAATGCCAGAATGGCCAGGGCCAAACCACTGAGGCTTCTGAACTATGGAGATAGGGGAAAGGCTGGGGGGGGGGGGGATACTAACAACCACAGGTCACTCAACAATATGACCAATACAGGGAGCTCCTTCCACAGTGACAACTTAATCCCTCCTCCACTTTTCCCTTACAACAGGGGCTTCACCACATAGCTCAGACTGGCCTGGAACTCATGATCCGCCTGAACTCATGTTGCCTGTTGGGGCAACAGGTGTGCACCACTACACCTACCTACAGAACTATAGTTATTCATACTTTTTTGTTTGTTTTGAGGCAGTCTCACTCTAGACCTGGAATTCTGTAGCCCCAGGCTGGCCTCAAGCTAACAGTGATTTTCTACTTCAATCTTTTGAGTGCTAGGACTAAAGGCATGCAGCCACCATGCCCGGCTAACATTTATGTTAAAAATAAACCTGAAACTGGGCGGGAGAAATGGCTCAGGTAAAGAACCCAGGTTCAAATCCCCACTACCCACATAAAGCCAGATGCACAGGGTGGCACATGCATCTGGAGTTTTTTTGCAGTGGTTAGAGGTCCTGGCATGCCCATTCTCTATCTGCCTGTCTCCTCTCTCTCAAACAATGTATCAATTTTCAGACACACATACACACACACACACACACACACACACACACACACACACACACATGAAACCTTGGGGATATGATATCAAGGGTTAAGGAAGACAAACTGGTGCTTTGCTGCCCTCTGGATGTTTTGTGGGAGAAGGCCTAAGAATGTCTGAGGACACAGTTATCTGTGGCTATTCCAAAATGATTCTGGGCTTTGGGAGACGTGGGAACTTGCAGCATAAGCACAGTTCCCTGCAGATGCTATTAAACAGACATGTCCTCTCAACAGACACACCAAGGAGGAACCAAAACACAGAATCAATTTTTTAAAAAATTATTTATGCTTGTGTGTGTGTTGCTACAAATGAACAAATTTTCTATTTTTATTTTTTTTGTTTTTTTGAGGTAGGGTTTCACTCTAGTCTGTCCAGGCTGACCTCTTACTTGGTTACTGAGCCTCTTACTAGCTTGGCCTCTAGGCCATGGTTTTGTAAATTAATTTCAAGAGCAGGCAGTAGGAGAATGTTTGAGTGGATTAAATGACTCAGATGGCTTCCTGTAGTTCAGAAATGGTTTAGGAGGGCAGCACGACTGTTGGCATGGAGTGGGGAAGAGCCTAGCCTAGGTATCTGTGAGACACTGGGCTGAGTGAGGTGCTTTTCAATGAGAACTGGAAAAAGGTGCTGGCTTTGGGTTTCAAGTCACTCGTATTCCTGCATATTGTTTGCAGTGGGCCCACCCTATCTCTGGGCTCTACATCTGCCAGTTAACTTGCCTTTGGACCAAAGAAGGTATTTGCAAAAAAACCCCAAAAAACAAAATCAAAAACATTAACAGTAACAAACCATCCCTCCTCCCATCTGCCCAAAATATGTATAGCCTTTTTTGAGTCACCATTCCCTAAAAATCAAGTGTAGCAACCACCTCTACCTTTTATATTGTGGCAGGTATCATTTGGAGATGAAATCTTCAGAGAGGCTATGTGTGTGCTCTATGCAAATGCAATTTTATTTACAAAGAAGACATGAACTAGAGGATTCCAGGATCTGAGGGAGGGTATTGGTTAGTCCTAGATTCCATTTTCCACCAAAACAGAGGGATGACTATAGTAAGATTACTTGGGGTACTATTAATTATTGTTTTTAAATATGTATGTACTTATGTATGTATATATGTGTGTACAGACACTAGTATGCACACAAGCACATGCCAGCACAAGCCAGGTTCTCTTTGCATGTACTACATTGCATCTGGCTTTACATGGGAGCTGGGGAATTGAACCGGGGTCATCAGACTTTGCAAGCAACTAACTGCCTTTAACTGCTGAGTCATTTCTCTAGCCCTTACTATCTTTTTTTGAAAAACATAACAACAAAAAAAGTCACTATACAGGATCTTCCTGCCTTAGCCTCTCCAGTGCTGAGATTAAGGTACCTGACTTCAGCCCAGCAAATGTCTCTTATTCTTATGCATTGTTTTTGCTGAATGTTCCTTCTCTTGCTGATGAGATCCTAAACAGCCATAAATGTCTCCCCTGCCCTCCTAATTCTCATCTCTGATACAACAGGAGGAAGAGGAATCCTGTCTTGACCTTGAGGACTTTTCTCGCTTTTCTCTTTTCCAATTCTGGTGATTGTAACCCAAGACCCCTTCCATCCTTCTAACATTCCTAGTCTCCAGTTATTGGGCAGTTCCCCACATGATAATGTCTATCCACTCACATAGGTACAGTGAGGGATCCAATTCTGTCCAAACATGCCTTTGTGATCAAACCAGGAGACCTGGCCAGCTTTCAGAACTCTATGTGGCTCTATTGAGAAAATAACATCTCCTAAGATGACAGGAACAGGGTCTATCTAGTACTACTACCTAAAACTAAGATGGGAAAACTGTTCCCCTATAATCAAGCCCCTTTCACTTTCTGACAAATGAAACAGCCCTTAAGCTGGGGTCTCTGTTGCTCTGGAGACAGTCACACCCCTTAAACTTACATTCAATTTGGTTATCCTAATTGTATCTATTCTTCTTGAGCCTGGCAACTGAGGCTGTTTTCAGTACAGGAAAACTAAGGAATCTAGGAGAGCTGCTCTCCTCTGGGCCAGGGGCCTTTAAGCAGCAGGTATGGAATACTCAGCTATAAAAACAAGAAGGTATCCATGTGACAAAGGCTTGCCTTAGGGCAAATGTATGAAGTTTCTTA
Source organism: Jaculus jaculus (assembly GCF_020740685.1). NCBI lineage: Eukaryota > Metazoa > Chordata > Mammalia > Rodentia > Dipodidae > Jaculus > Jaculus jaculus. Next base: position 104,051,949 of record NC_059106.1, read on the forward strand.
AGACTAGCTCTTGTCTAAGCACACCATGGGTGGCATCTTATCTCTCACTAATATGAAGACTTTTTTTTTAGGTTATGGAGACTGAACATATACCCCCAGCTCACAAGGCATCTTTTAAGCTCAGGGCTCCAGTCCCATGTTGCTAGGATGCTAGGTAACTCCAATGAAAGACAATGCCCTAACAGCTGTGTGGCTGGCCCTCTGAATGCATGGGTTCTGTATCTGCAGATGCAATCCACCACAGCTCAACTATTTCTGGGAGAAAAATAAGCATGTATATACTTTTCCTCTTGTCCTATTACCCAGACAACACAGTGTAACAATTTATATATCACTTAGACTGCATTAGGCTTTATGAGTCAACCAGAGATGATGTAAAGTCTATAGATGTCAATAAGTATATGCAATGCTACATCATGGAACAGAGGGGAGCTGAACATCTTTGGATTTGATATTCACAGGGTCCTAGAACTAATTCTCTATGGATACTGACAGAGTATTGTAAATGGCTTTTTCAGAGATCTTTTTTTTTTTTTTTTTCCCCTTGAGACAGGATTTTGTTTTGTAGCTTATATTAAGCTCCTTCTGCCTCTGTCTTCTGAGTTTACATGCTGGGTTTAAAGATGTATTTGTGTGTGTATATACAGGCATGCACCTTTTCTTTTTTTTGTTGTTTGTTATTTCAAGGTAGGTCTTGCCGTAGCCCAGGCTGACCTGGAATTCACTATGTAGTCTCATGGTGGCCTTGAACTCACAGCGATCCTCCGACCTTTGCCTCCCAAGTGCTTGGATTAAAGGCTTGCATGTACTCTTTTAAGAAAGGGTGTCTCACATTGCTCATTGGCCTGGAGCTCACCAAGCAGATTAGATTGGTTGGCTAGTGATGCCTAGGGATCCAACTATCTCAGCCTCCCCAGTCAGCAACCAGGCCTAAAACTTAAAAGAAAATATTCTATGTGGGTTCTGGGGATTCCTCAGGCTTGCAAGACAAGCACTTTTAACAACTTAAGCTATCTCCTCAGCTGTCACAGATACATTCTTTTTTTCCACAGAAACACTTTAAAGAAAGTATTTATTTGAGATAAGATAGATAGACAGATTATGAGAATGGGCACACATGGCTTCTAGCCACTGCAAAGGAACTCCAGACACATGTACCACTTTGTGCATTGGGCTTTATGTGGGTACTGTGGAATCAAACTGAGGTAGTTAGTGCCTTAACTGCTGGGCCGTTTCTCCAGCCCTTATTTTATAAACAGATTATACACTTTTATTCTATCTCTTTTGTTCCCATTTCTCAAGGGCCCTCCTTTGTGGGGTTATGGGATTTACTGTGGGGTCATGAAGGCCTCAGTCAGTCCCAATGGGATAGTCGGGTACCATGCCTCTAAATATTCTCATTCACTCCGTTTTTGTTTTTTTTTTTTTTTTTTTTTGAGGTAGAGTCCAGCTCTAGTCCAAGCTGGCCTAGAATTCACTATGTTGTCTCAAGCTGGCCTTGAACTCAAGGCAATTCTCCTACCTGACTCCCAAGTGCTGGGATTAAAGGTGTGCCCCACCATACCCAGTCACAGATACATCTTTTTTTTGGGGGGGGGGGAAGGAGGTTGCGTGATAGGGTCTCACTCTAGCCCAGGCTGACCTGGCATTCACTATGTAGTCTCAGGGTAGCCTTGAACTCACAATGATCCACCTACCTCTGCCTCCCAAGTGCTGGGATTAAAGGTGTGCCCCACCATGCCTGGCCACAAATATATTTTTGATGGAGACGGGAGCAAAGCCTAGCATCTCTAGTCTTTTCCACTCTTTGCAGCCTCCTCCTCCTCACCCCCCACACCAAGGCTATTGCAGCTTAAAAGAACATGGCAGGCCAGGAAAAGCCAGCTAGTGCTCCAGCCTCTGCACCCACCTGAATCTCTGCGCCTGGTGGTGCACAGGGCCTCCGAACCGCCTTGCAGGTGAGTGATACAGCTGCGAGAGGAGAGCCATATTTTTGTTCTGGTTGGGATTGGCTGCGAACTTCACTGTGATTGGCTCAGAGGAACCTGGGGGTTTATGACCATTGAAGCTGGTAATTGCCTCTTCTGCTTCCGATCGTTTGTCAAACCGGATAAATGCAACCCCTCTGGACAAACCTTTTTAACAAACCAACAGAAATGGAGTTAAGAGGGAAAAAAGACAAAAACAAAATTGAAAGCAAAAGTTAGGTTTACTGTGATTCAAAGTGGGCATCTGGTTAATGAAGGAAACAAAAATTAAACATGAAAATTCACGAATGGATTAAAGAAAACAAACAATGACCAATCAAAGATTGTTTCAAATTCTTTCAAGTTGAAGCAAGGACTCTATACCCTTGGTGCCAAAAGATATCCCGAATAGACACTCTGAACCTATTTTTGAAACAAAAGCAATTTCAAGAGAGATCCTTTTTCTCCCATCACCACTTAGCCATTAGGTGAGCAGTGCCCGTGAATGATGAACATACATGCTAAGGAGTGTGGACCTATATAGCAAGAGCTGGGTTAGAACTCCTCCCTGGGCTCTAGGCCTGTGCTCCAGCTGCTGATTCCATGAACCCACTGCAAGGAGTGGGGAAAAGGGTTAAGAGTGGCAGGAATGGGTCTTATCATTCTCCCCATTCCAAGCTTTCCTGGCTTATCCTGAGGGGACTATTGGCTGTCCAGCACCTGCCTCAGCCTATATACTTTCTTTGCCCCAAGAAAGCAAAGTATCCTAACCTTGCCCTTCACCCTGTTCTCCTGCCCTACCACTTCATTTATTTCTTAGAAACTCCTCTCTGAGGCCATGGGATCTTTTGTGGCCTTTAGGAACAAATGAGGCAAACTAGTCTCCACAGAAAACCATACTGGAACTGACAATAGAGTTTTACCATGCCAGGAGAAACATAAACCCCTGCTGTACCCCCCACACCTGTTTGGGGTCTTCTATGGAAGGAACCAGGGCCTGAATGACACCTTCTCCTGTCATCTGAAGGCAAGCTCTAACCTCCCACCAGAACCTTACCCCTAGGCCAAGCAGCCTAAGACTGAAGCTTGACTGCTGAAGGCAGCACTTTGTCAGTGAAGACATAAACTAGATGGAGGAAGTCATCCTTCATTCCTTGTCTGGCACATCCTGGTACCAAGCAGAAGAAAAATGGACAGATTGTGCCTTGAAGAACATAAGAAATGAGATAAAAGCCTGCTTGCACTAAAGGAGTGGGTTGGGGTGGACTTGCTCCATCTTATACTTAAAGGAATAACAGGGTCAAAGGGCTGGAATCATGGGTATAGTCTCAAAGGAAAGATGGCCCCAACTTGGCTAAGTATACTTATTCTGATGACCAGCAAATGCTAAACTCAGGTTTCTTCCTCAGGGAAAGGCCTTTTTGCACGTAGGCAAGACCAGTGATAGGGATAGCCTGGGACTCTGGGTGATGTGCTGAGTAATTATGCTGCCAACTATATCCAAGTACCCTCTCATGCCTTGGCACTTTCCCTACTCACTTTCCAGAGAGGCCCAAGTTGCCTCATGATGCAACACTGAGCTTCATGTAAGCACAAACCAGCCAGAGACCCCTAGACCAAGGCTTATTTCTTGACCACTGTGGATACTACCTGCTAATTCCTAAAACTTACACCCTAACTGTCCAACTGGGATTCTTTGCCTGGTCCTCCTGGGCTACTCCTTCCCCTAGTACAGCAGCAGTCTCAATGCTCCCTCAACTCCAAGACTCTTTCGCTATACTCTCCAAGCACGTTTTAGTGCCTGGGTTCTATCCCTGCACTGCAAAAACCAACCAACAACCAACAAACAAAAAGAAATAAAAAAACACTCAAACCCACATAGTTAAAATATACCAGACCAGAGGCATCCACTGACTTAGTAAGGTCAGCAATATGCCATGTGCAAGGAAGACTCTAGTACCTGAGCTCATAGTCAAATTTCACTGAAGGAATACCTGCAAACCCACACTTGGCTAATGCTGTTTTTATTTACTCTCATGTGGCATGAATAATACCTTAGTTGGTCCTGGAAAGCTGAATACTGAGCTAAGTTCTGGCAATCACAACTGAAGTCATGGCTGGCTGCCTCACACAGGGCTGCCTACAAGGAGACAGTGTCATTAAGACCTGTGAGCAAGCGGGTGTAGAAGGAATGGGGGAGGGGCGAGAAAGAGTTTTATACAACAGTTGTCATAAGAAAACTGCCTGAGCAAAGAAGGGAAAACTGGGAAAGAAAAGGAATACTATTTCTTGTAGGGCATAGCAATTCATTAAGTATCCCTGATAAATTTATGTACTTTTGAAAATAACTCTGTAATTTTGTTTTTTTGTCCCCTTTGGGGGGGAGGGCCTTTCCTAGAAATTCTCAACCCTGGGGAAGGAGGGAGGAGGGGGATCCCTGGGACATTTTCCTTGCTTAGAGAATGGCAGCCAGGGGTGAGAGCTAGGATCATGTGAAACACCTGGTGTTAATGGCAGAGGAGGTATCCCTAACACCCATGGAGATGTTGTCTTGCAGAGGGATAACAAACAGATAAGGGGGCTGAAGTGACCACCTTTGACATGGTGGGTCCTTATGTGCCAAAGAAGCAGAAGGGACTCCCCAGAGAAAGAGATGTTGTTAGTGATGGGGACTCTATCTGAGAACTCCCTACACCCTGTAATGCTAGGCCATCACGGTCCATGTGGGATCTAGGAGATTGGGGAAGCAACATCTTGTGTCTGCCTGGTCACCCAATTCACATGTACTGATTGATGTACTGGTCAGTAGGCCAGATCCTCTCTCAACAGGCACTTCAACAAGGACTTTAGAAATCACAGAAAGATTGCAGAGCAAATTGGGGCTGGGGTTTCTTGCCAAGTAAATGGAGTTCCCTGGTACCCTGCCCATACAGAGAAAGGGCCATGATGGTACAAGGGATCCTAGTCTTTCTGACACAGATTGTGTCAGAGCAGGTTATCATACCAGGCTACAAGTCACATCTAGAGTCCTCATGACATGCCAAGAACCTGAGTCTGGGAAGCCTATTCCAAAGAACAAAGCATGACTCAGCCTGACAGTGCAGTGGCACTTCCCTTCCATGACCCAGCCTAAGATGGTTCAGCTTGCCAAGTAAAGCTGCCATACAGGTGGGGAAAGGCTGATAAGGGTGCTTGCTCACAGTGCACAGTGCAGGGGGACAAAGTTAATGGGTGTTCAACTCCAGCCCCACCTGTCACATGCTGAAGGTTATGCCCTGCAGAAGGGTCTGCTCTGCAGTCCCAAAGGGTTATTTCTAGTCTCTCAAAAGGAAGGCTGCCCAGAGTTGTCTATGACTCAGTCACCCAATGCCAAGGGGCAGGACAGTCTGTGGACAGAGTGTAAAATAAACAAACAACAACAACAACAACAAAAAAAAACCAAAAAAACAAAAAGGGGGGGAAGTCTTCACTGAACCTTTGAGTGCACTCTTGCTTTCTAGTATGTCAGCAAATACCCACTCCTACTGGGGCAAGTACCGCAATTCTGAAACAGGTGAAGCTGCATATGGCACTTGGGAGGCACACCATCAGTCTGCCTTAGAACACTAACTGAGGCAGGTATGTGTGAGGGACCTCAGATCATTTGTGTTCAGTGGTTTCACTCAATGTGTTGAGCACAAGTCCTATAATAAGATGATCTGGGAAGCCCAGCCAAGTGGCTAGTGAAAAAAAACTCATTTTTTTTATGACCTTCCTTGGAGTGAAGCATCCTAACCACATCTGAAGTAGCCAATGGTATCAGTGCAGGACACTGCAAAGTGGGGCCTTGGGACTATGAAGAAAGACACAGACACCATGTGACTGCATTAAGAACCACAGGGAAGAGAAGAGTAGCAGCCTCTCAACCTTTCTTGGGCCAGCCCAGGGCAGTTGGGTACTTGGAGAAAGTGTCAGGATTCTTGGTGTTTTCCCTGTAAGAAGCTGGCTCGATGCTGGTTTTCTTCTTCTTTTTTTTAATGCCACGTTACTTCCCTATCACACGAAAGCCAACATTGGTCCTCTCATTTCCAGCCTGCCCTCATTTGGAGGATAAACAATGGCACTGATCTCTTCTCCCTAGAACACTTGATCCTGGGCTCAGAGGTAAGCCCTTGCAGCCTGTCCCGGCTGCCATCCCATACCTGTGGTCTGATCCACAAGGACCCTGGAGTTGATGATTCGCCCAAATCGAGAGAACATGTCCTCCACGTCCTTCTGGGTCATGGTCCTCGGGAGCCCGCTGATATACAAGTTGGCATCTTTGATGACCTCTGAGCTTGGGCGAGCATATGACACCTTAAAAACAAAACCACTTTCTAAGATTAGGGGATGTACATGGCCAAAGCACCATAGGTGAACACAAAAATTTGGTGTTAAGAAAAGCCAATGCTCTGGTAAGAAATTGTACACAGGATAATTTTTCATCATTAATGTCTGACCTGTAATAGAATGTGACTGGCAGCTTACTATGGAGTAGATGGGGAGCTGAGACACCTTGCAGCAGTTTCTTACTTGGTCCTCCATCATCCCCAACAAGCTGAGTTGGTGGCAAGGTTGGGATCCAAGCACATTCTGATGTGCTTGAGACAGGATCTAGGTCCCTACCTACAAGGAGCTTGTGGTTTGATAGACAAGAACTGAGATTATTTCTTTTAGCAACTGTAACACCCCTTGACTACAAGTTACCTTGCCACAGAAGTTCCAGATAGGGTCCTGGATTCTTAGCTAAGTCTGTGTGGAGCACTCAAATGCCTGAGCTGCAGGATGGAAGGGGAGATCCCATAGGCAGCAGCTGGAAAAAGTGCATTCTCAGGTCAAGGTTGGGGTTGGTACAGACTCCATAGACCAGGAGTAACAGGACCAAGGCCATCCCTGATAAGGTGTTGCTGGCAGTAGGTCTTTTTGTCTGCAGAGAGATGGCATGATAGGACTGAGCCCACAGCCAAGTTAAGAGGCTGACCACATAAGAAGGTGAGCAACCAAATGTTCCAGAAACAGACTTATGCAGAGAAAGAATGTGTTCTTTGAGGAGCACCAGGTCTGTCAGACAGCAGAATCTTTGAGAAGTGGAGCTGCACACACCAGATACACTCTAGAAACTTGGTACCTTGGTTCAGCCTATGGGGCAAGAGCACTGGGGATACTTGGCCATCCCATGATCTAGTCAGGGGTTGGCATACATGTGACACTATTCTGCCTTGGCCCACATCCTCCCCAGAGCCTGTCTCCAGAGAGAACTAAAGTGTCTGGGTCTACCCTTAGCTGCCCTGCCATGCAGAATACCTATCCACTCTTGCCTGGGGGCAGCACCCAACAGCATGCCTCCAGTTTTACCAAAACCCTCACCCCCAACCTTAAGGGACTCCAGCTGTCTGGCTTTTCCCAGGATTAGGCTGAGCAGGCAGGACCATCTTACCCTGTCTAGGCCATGTGTAGGATCATTCCTTTTTTTGGGGGGGGGGCAGGTTGAAGTAGGGTCTTGCTCTAGCCCAGGCAGACCTGGAATTCACTATAGTCTTAGGGTGGCAATCCTCCTACCTCTGCCTCTCGAGTGCTGGGATTAAAGGCGTGTACCACCATGCCCGGCTGGATCATTCCTTCTAATCAAGGTTACAGGGGACAAGGCATTCCTGAGTTGTGACTTCATGACACCAGTAGAGTACAACTTAGGATAGCACTGCCTGTTGTGCACTGGATGAGAAACACCTTTTAGAGCTAAATTCTGGAGAAACTTCCATACTATGTCTTTAAGGACTATGAGAACTGAACTCTGCTTTCTTCTCTCTAGCCACTGCCCAGCTCAAAGTCAAACCAGAGTCCAAAGGGGTTGCACTAGAGCAGCTGGCACTCATAAGTATGCATCCTTGGGGGTACTGCTCCATGTTACCCCAAGACCGTTCCTGTCTTGATCTCAAGAAGTCTGTAAAAGGTTGAACTCTGTGTCCCCTCAATTTACATTCATATGGCTAAGTTCTTAGTCCCAAGATCACAGAACCTAGTATGGAGATAGGGCCCTTGCAGGTGGATTATCATCCATAGGAGGGTGGGCTCCTAATCCAATGTGATGCTTTCACAAACCAAGGATTACCACCAACTGCAAGAAGCTGAGGGAAAGGCCTGGAGCAAATTCTCCTCCATGACCTTTGGAAGAAACCAGTCCTGCTGACTGACAGGTTGGACTTGGACTTCCAGAGCAGAAGATTTTTTTTTTCTTTACAACATTTTATTTATTTGAGAGAGAGGGAGGGAGAGGGAGAGGGAGAAGAAGAGGGAAAGGGAAAGAAAGAAAAAGAAATAGGCACACCAGGGCCTCCAGCCACTGCAAACTCCAGAGGCATGTGCTACCTTGTGCATCTGCTTATGTGTATACTGGGGAATTAAACTTGGGTACTTAGGCTTTGCAGGCAAATGCCTTAACCACTAAGCAATCTCTCCTGCTATTTTTGGTTTTTCAAGGTAGGATCTCACTTTAGCCTAGACTGACCTAGAATTCACTATGTAATCTCAGGCTGGCCTCAAACAGTGATCCTCTGTGTGCTGCACTTGTTTCACTCTGTTTGAGTGTATGGAAGTAAGTAGCTTCTTCTACCATTTAGTGAAGTTAAACATATGCACATGATGGTACACATGTCTGTATATGCTATTATGCCCAACCAAAGGATGATTTCTGTTGTTGGAGACACTGAGTCTGGGATACTGTATGAAGGCAGCCTTAGCAAGCTTTAACTTCCCTGGCCATGTGGTTGGTAAAGACCCCTGTACCCACTGGCCAAGCCCTCTCTGTCTCTGCATTTATCACAATCTTGCATGTATCTTAATTAAATTAATGAGAGCCGGGTGTGGTGGCGCATGCCTGTAATCCCAGCACTTGGGAGGTAGAGGTAGAAGGATTACCGTGAGTTCGAGGCCACCCTGAGACTACACAGTGAATTCCAGGTTGGCCTGGGCCAGAGTGAGACCCTACCTTGAAAATTAATTAAATGACTTTGAGATCAAAACTTGGATAACCACTACCATGCCTTCCTCCCATTATTGCTGGCATTTAGTAAACACTGTGACTGGGTGTGGCAGTGTACCACTACAATGAATCCCAGCATTTCAGTGAGTGAGGTAGGACAGCAAACTCCAGGTAAACCTGGGCTAATAATGAGATCCTGTCTCAAAAACAAAACAGTAAACAAACAAAACAGAGTGCTGTCTATCTCCAGTTCCCCATATTTTCTGTGCTGGGAAGGTGCCAGACCATTATGATGTTAAACTGCCCAATGTCACACAGGATCCATTTTCAAACCTTGGCTTTTGCCCCTCCTGTGCCACCTGTCTGAATGTTTGGAGCTCACGTTTTTATGAGGACCCTGAGATGCAGTATGGAAGGGCCTGGCCTACCATCTTCATCTGAAGTGTGAGCTGTGTGAATCATATGGTCCTGGCAGACCTATAGAGCTGGACCTGGGCCTGCTTGGTTCTTCTTTTCCAACAATAATCCCCATGTGTGACTGTCCAGGCTCTCACTCAATTCTGGTCTCTGTGACCAAAGTGACATTAGAACCAATGAGGACAGAGCAGACAAGGTGGCTGCTTAACACTGTGACCTCAGAGGCTGGGTGGATACATCTAAGCCTTTAAAACAGGCCCTGCCTAAAGGAAGGGAAGGTTTGGCTTTGGGGACAGAATATGCCTGGCTACTGTTGTTCTCCAGTACAGTTGACTTTTCTTGGTGCTCCATCCATGAACTATACAGTTGATGCCTGTGGGTCCTGAAATCGGAAATACCCTTAAATGCCCATCCTAGCCTGTCAAATCCTCTTCCTCCAGACAACAGTGGTTGGTCTTGGAGACTTTTTTATTTTGGGGGGGTGGTTCAAGGTAGGGTCTCACTTGAGCATAGGCTGACCTGGAATTCACTATGTAGTTTCAGGGTGGTCTCAAACTCACGGCAATCCTCCTACTTCTGCCTCCTAAGTGCTGGGATTAAAAGTGTGTGCCACCATGCCTGGCTTAAAAGTTTATTATTCTTATTTTCTTTTCCCTTTTTGATTTTTCAAGGTAGGGTCTTGCTCTCGCCCAGGCTGATCTGGAATTCACTTATGTAGTTTCAGGCTAGCCTCGAACTCAGAGATCCTGCCTGAGGTGGGAACCCAATAGTACTGGTCCACTGTGATGTGGGACCTCAGCCTAACTGGGCTGTCTTAGGCCGAATCTTTGGGATGACATCACTATGAACTTGTAGAACGAAGGGCAGACCACATAACTGCAGCACAGCACCTGGCACCTATTCCATTATTTTTTATACAGTAAATAATTTGTTTAGTCTTTTTCTTGGATTCTTGGTGAGAAGCTGCTTTGAAATGCCTTGTAGTCAGGAGTGCATGCTAAGAGATAGAACAGGATAGGGCAGGTCACCAGAAAGACCAAGCCATGGTTACAGGGTTGGGGCTTTAAGCCATGCAGTTAGTTATCAGTCCACCCTCCAGGGTGGACAGTGGGGGGGGGGGAGGGGTAGGGGTGTTAGAGTCAGATCTTATGTGGCAATTAGGTCAGTCACACCTACAGAATGAGACCTCTATAGAAACTCAGACCCTGATCAGTGAAAAATCCTAGCTGATGAACACACTGCTGTGGGGGAAGTGATGTACCCTGATTTCATGGGGTGAGGACAAAGGAGTTCTATTTCAGATCCTCCCTGGCTTGCTTTGCCTCTCCATTTAGTGAAACCCCAACTTGAGTCTTTTATAATCAAACACCAATTTAAACTGTGTTTTGGGAAGCTTTCTAGTGAATTATGGAACCTGACAATGTCATGGGGACCCCTAAGCTTGAGCCAGCTGGATAGATGTACAGGTGGCTTAGGGAACTCACAGGTACACCTAGCATCAGAAACAAGAGCAGTCTTACTGGGAACCATGCCCGTAAATTTGTGTGTGGGGGGGGGGCGGGGGCGGGGTGTATTGACTCTGGATAGTTATCAGAACAGAGTTATAACTCCTTAGTATCAGGCTAAAGTTAAATGCATCTCTACACAGGATGAACCCACAATTATGATGGCCTTTTGTAATGCTATCAAGGGACAGGGCAGATGATATAAAGTCTCTCGATCTCCAGGTATCTTGATCCCTGGTTGCAGGCTTGGGAAAAGTTTGCTGAAGAAGCATGCTCAGAAGACAAAGAACCCCATGCACATTGAGGAAGGAATCAGCAGCAAAGACTCAGGCAGCTCCACGAGGAAGGATGACACAGGGCTGCCAATGGTGGAAGCTTCCACATACACTTAGCTGGGTTGACAGGGAGGGGGCAACACCTGCCCAAGGATGCACTTTGCAGTCTTGCTAGCTCCTGGCTTTGGCCTTAGGGAAGACCACTGTCTGCCACTATCCACCCCAAAAGGTAGAAGGATCAGATTCACAAAGAGTTGTGTGTTTTGTGCACGAGTACACAGAACTAAGTCCCTGCTTGGGTGGGATGGTTGACTTTACTAGCTTTTTCTGTGGCAAAAGCCTTTGGGAGCCTATGCCAGACACAAGGACATGTGAGTTGTGCTCCTGCCCTGGGAAACCCATAGCACACTCCACATTTACAAAGCAGAAGACAAGTCAAAGAATCTGCCTGGAGCTGGAAATGGCTTTGCGGTTAAGATGCTTGCCTGCAAAGCCTAAGGACCCATGTTCAACTCTCCAGAGCCCATGTGAGCCAGACACACAGGATGACACAAGTGTGTGAAGTTACACATATGCACATGATGGTACACATGTCTGAAGTTCGACTGCAGTGGCTTGAGGCCCTGGCATGCTAATTCTCTCATAAACAACAAAAAAAGAAATCTGCCTCAATTCATAGTCCAGGGAAGGTTCCGTCATTAATAAGATCACAGAACAGTGTAAGGGTATACAGTTGCCCCACAGACTCAGGTGTTTTATTAAACTTGAGTTTGCAACTTCAGCCCCTAGCAGCCAAATTCCTGCTACAGGGGGTATGTCGCTGGACAGGTCTGAATTTCAGCCCAAAAATATATAGAAAGAAATTTGAACTCTGTGGCAGGGTCTGTGTTGTCTGCTGGTGTGTTAGTGTTCTGTGTGCTGCACTTGTTTCACTCTGTTTGAGTGTATGGAAGTAAGTAGCTTCTTCTACCATTTATAGAACTTCCCCTGGATCTGTGAGCCTGAAGTAAACCTATTCCTCACCTAAACTGTCTGGCTGGATGTTTGTCCTAGCAACCTGAAGCTGATTGCAACAGAATTTACTAGCAGGAGAGTAGAGTGTTGCCATGATGAAGCTGAACATGTGGATTTTGGAAACTGTAATGGAGGAATGTATACAGACTTGGTATTTTCAATTACAGAAGGTTTACAGAACAGTAAGCCAAATTTTAGGGGTTATTCTGGTGAGAGCTTTTTTTTTTTCATTTGAAAATGCTAAATGCAGAGAGAATTGTGTTGGCTTATCAACTTTCAAAGGAGAAGGAAAGACTTTAGAGAACCTTGTTGAAACTGGGCTACTGCCATAAAGGCTGGCTGTGTTTTAATGTCCATGCCCAGAAAGTATGTTTAAGGTTGACTTTAAAATGGACTGGTGTGCTTGGAAGAAGGTATAGAACTGAAAGATGAATGGTTTAAAACTGGAAAAATCCAAGCAAATTTAATGTTACAGGCTGTGGTGGTTTGATTTAGGTGTTCTGAATGCTATGTCCCCAGCTGATGGGTATTTGGGAATTAATGCCTCCTGGAGGGAGTGTATTGTTGGGGGTGGGCTTACAGGTTTTTTAGCGAGTTTCCCCATGCCAGTGTTTGGCACACTCTCCTGTTGCTATGGTCTACCTTATGTTGGCCAGGGGGTGATGCCCACCCTTTGCTCATGCCATTGTGGAGCTTCCCCTCGAGCCTGTAAGCCAAAATAAATCTCTTTTTCCCAGAAGCTGCTCTTGGTTGGGTGATTTCTACCAGCAATGGGAACTGGACTGCAACACAGGCACAGAGACTGGTTTTAGGTTACTAGAGCTAATTGTTAAACAGATTACCACCATTAAGGGTGGGCCAACTGCTCTACATTAAAACAACAGAAAAACTGCTTTAGGGCGCTGTCCATGCAGGAAAGGCTGAATGAATAGAAATGCAAACTCTTTTGAAAGAAGAATTCTCAAAAGGTAACCCAGTTCATCAGGTCATGATTTATTTCCCCCTTGGATTAACAAAATGGCTGTCACTGAATCACTGGTATTGGTTTTGGAAGCATGAAAAGTACATGTAAGTGGGTCATTAAGTGAACACAGTTGCAGGAGCCACTGCTGAAATGTAGCAGTTGAATTAGGGTGATGTCCTTGTACAGATAGAGAGGCCAGTGAGACCACTGTAGGATGGACCATGGTTTGCAGTAGACACATGAAGATGTTTTGGATATACCAGAACTGTGCAAAAGCTACCATGGAGAGCTATTGGCTGGGGATGAAAGTTTTCCCCTAGCTCCTCAGCTCAGCTGGAGGGGTAGAACTTGAAATCCAGAGACTGTTGTCATTGGTTATGGAGGTTGGACTTGAACTACCGGTGCTTGACATTTACCTTATAGTTATTTCTAGTCTCTCCTGGTTATGCCTCATAATAGTGGAAATATTTACTCTGCCATTACATGTTGGAAGTATGTAACTTGTTTTGATTTTCCAAGATTCATAGTTAAGAGATGGTCTTGAATCTCAGACGAGACATGGGACTTTGGAACAATCTTAAAGTTGGTAAAGATTGTGGGAATCTTTGAAGTTGAACTGAATGCAATCTGCAATTTGAGATGGTCATGAGTCTATGGGGGCCAGGGAAGGAATGTGGAAGTTTGAATGTATGACTCCATAGACTCCGATGTTTTATTAAAATTGAGTTTGCAGAGCTGGGCATGGTGGTGCATGCCTTTAATACTAGCACTTGGGAGGTAGAGGTAAAAGGGTTGTTGTGAGTTTGAGGCCACCCTGAGATTACACAGTGAAATTCAGGTTAGTCTGGGCTAGGGTGAGACCCTACCCCGAAAAACAAAACCTCAAAACCCAAGCAGGCAGATTCCTGCTATAAGGTGTGTGTTACTGGGCTGGACAGATCTGAATTCCTGCCCAAAGGTGTGCTAAGAGTAGTTTGAGCTCTGGTGGCGTTTGTACTGTCTCTGGTGTTGGTGTTTTGCATGCTGCAGTTGTTTCTTTCTATTTGGATGTACGGAAGCAAGCAGCTTCTTTGGCCATTGATGGAACTTCTCCTGGATGTTTAAGCCTCAAATAAATCTGTTCCTCCCCTAAACTGTGGCTGGCTGTTCATCCTAGCAATGTGGCAGTTTGAATGTATGGCCCCAAAGGCTCAGGTGTTTTATCAAAACTGTTGTTTCCACCTTTAGCCCTAGCAGGCAAATTATTGCTAGAGGGGGGTGTGTCACTGGGCAGGTCTGAATTAGTGACAGGTGTCCACCCCACAGGCTAAACACACATGGTCCCTGCCCTCAAAAGCTACTCAGAAATCAACTACAACCCTACATATGTGTAATTTTTAATTCTCCAGCTGCTTCTATTGGTCAGATAAGCTCCAATTGCTTATGCTCCAATTGCAGGTCTCAAGAGGGATCCTTCCTCTGTGTATCCCTGTGAACTCGAGGAAGCATCCTGTTACGGACTGGGATAACAACAAAGACAATTTTATTCAGGTCACTCTTGTCTTCAATGGCTTCAAATCAAAAAAGATGATTCCAGCAGGCTTATGTCATAGGAACAAGGTGACAAGCCAGGTCTGGAGTATCTTGTGAAGGCTTGTCCCTAGGGTAGCTGCCTGGCCTTAGCAGAGTCAGGTTATGGGGCACAGTCTCAGGGTGGGACACTGGATGGGGAGCAAAGGATGGGAGAACCATAAGGGTGGTTCTGGGCAATGGGTGCTGCTGCCATCAGGGGAGCTGACAAGACACTTGAGGTTTCAAAGGGTCTCTGGGCTGAGGGATCAACTGCCCAAATGGAGGCAGTGGTTGGGGACAGCAGGTCCAAGACACAAAGACAGAGGAAACATAGAGCACTTCCTGGCTGGCTCCCTCACTGTCACCCAAAGCCTCCCCCAACCCTGCTTAACTATGCTACAGGTGGCTTTCCTGTATCTTTTAAGTTGTCCTGCAGTCCACAGCCTCTATCTATCCCTCAGCCTCAAGTTCTGTGAAGACACCAAATTTGCTTTGTCACTGTCTAGACAGTGAGTTTATTGAGTAAGTGGTTCAATACATATGTACCCAATGGATGAACTGGCCAGAGAAAGGTTGTGACTGGCTGTAAGGAAGTAGGAAGAGAGTGCTAGGTAGGGTGGGGTGGTGCCATTGCCACAAGGGAATGGGAACAAAGGCAGACAGGCAGGAGAGGCCTGATAAGGCTGTATATGAGAAAACATACACAGGGGATGCCCTGGCTTGGGATGGTGAAGACTGACTTAGTATCCATTCCCACATATCCTTTTTTAATGATAGAGTTGAGGCTATCAGCCACCCTGTGATTCATGAAGTCCCCCAGATGCCTCAGAAGCACTAGCTCTCAGAGGAGCACCCAAGCTCAGTATGGCTGTCTCTTTACCTTAATGGTTTTTGACTGGAGCCTCAGGCCGTTCAGTGTGCTGATTGCTCTCTCTGCATCCTTTGCAGTCACATAGTTCACAAAGCCATAGCCCAAGCTGTGTCCTGTGTAGGAGAAGCGACATTGGTAAATGGACTGCCAATGAACAATGGACCAAAGGGACAGGCAGAACTAACAGGATTCTATGTAACCAGGCTTAAGGGTAAGGCCAATAAAGAGAAGACAAAGTAACATACCAAGACCCCAAAAGAAGAGGCCTCTGGGGAGCCACATTAGAGATGCAGATAAGCTCACTTTCTTTGGTAAACATACCTTTTGCAACAAAGGTACCCTTTTTTTTTTTAAGGAAGAAAGATTTATCTTATTTTATTTGAGAGCAACAGACAAAGAAAGGGGGGGGAGGGGAGGAAGGGAGGGGGCAGGGAGGGAGAGAATGGGCATGCCAGGGCCTCCAGCCACTGCAAACAAACTTCAGGTGCATACACCACCTTGTGCATCTGGCATACGTGGGTACTGGGGAATCAAACCTTGAACCGGGGTCCTTAGGCTTCACAGGCAAGCGCTTAACCACTAAGTCATGTCTCCAGCCCCAAAGGCACCTTTTAAAAATTTTATTTTATTTCGGGGGGGGGGGGAGGGAGAGAAGAGGAGGAGGAGGAGGAGAGGAGTAAGGGAGGGAAGGAGTGGGAATATGAATGAATATATGAATGGGCCCATTAGGGCCTCCAGTCACTGAAAGTGAATTCCAGACACATGTGCCATTTTGTGCATCTGGCTTAGGTGGGTCCTGGGGAATAGAACCTGGGAAGCTTTGCAGGCAAGTGCCTCAACTGCTAGGCCATCTCTCCAGCCCCAAAGGCACTTTCTATAGTTAACAATAGCTTCAAAAGTAATAGGGAAGCCAGGCATGGCGGCACACACCTTTAATCCCAGCACTTGGGAGGCAGAGGTAGGAGGATTGCTGTGAGTTCAAGGCCACCCTGAGACTCACGTCAGCCTGGACTAGAGTTGAGACCCTACCTTGAAACACCCCCCTCAACAAACAACCCCCAAATAAACAATAAAAGTAATAGGGCTGGCTCAGTGGGTAAAATACTTGCTGCAAGTCTTAACAGTTGAGTCTGGATCCCAGCAACAACATAAACAAGCCAGACATGGTAATGCATACCTATAACCCCGGTATGGGGTGGGGGTACAGACAGGCAAGATGGCTAGCTAGTCTAGCTGAAATGGTAAACTCTGGGTTCAGTGAGATACAATGTCTCAAAAAATAAGGAGATACCTGATGTTAACCACATGCATATATAACACACATACACACAAAATTAAAATGGGTCTGAGGCAACTGAACCCAGACAAAGGGAGGGAGAAAGCTGGGTACATAGAGGAAAGCCAGAGCTGAGAGAATCCTAAAATTGCTAAGTAATCCCCGCTATAGGTTCACATCCCTGGCCAAGCTTTCTGGGCCTTTTCTGGTAACAGATGTCACTGTAACAATGGAACCATCTCAAATTCAGTCATGAGGGATATGAAAAATCAAGGTGGAAGGTATGAGGCTCCCCATCCTCTCTTTGTGAAACCAGAGGTAGCCACCAACTGGAAGGACAAGAAATGGCAGTGGAAGCCAAGGGAGATAATGAGGTTGGAAGTCAGAAGGGAACCTCTGAGCCCATCTAATCAAAGCCTCTCATTGAAGGAAAAGTGAAAACAGCCTTTGACCTCCTAAACCCATGTAGACAACACATCTCAACACCTGTTTCATTCTGCTTTGGGAACCTGAAAACAAAGCTGTGAGTCAGGTCCAGAGCCACAAGGAGGCAGGGATCTTCATGGCCAGCTGGGTATGATCCAGACAGAACTCAGGAAACTCAACTTGTCTCACTGATAACAACACCTGAACTGAGTGCAAAGAGCCTAACCCACACTTGCTGTTTTCTTGGGTGTTAGGGAATCAAACTCAGGGAGAATCAGGCCCTTGTGATTGTGCAGCAAGCTCTCTTACTTGCTGAGGCATTTTTCTTGTTTTTTTTTTTTTTTAAGGTAATGGTCTCAGTAGCCTAGGCTGAATCTCAGGGTGGCCTTGAACTCATGGAGATCCTACCTTTGCCTCCCAAGTGCTGGGATTAAAGGTGAGCATCACAATGCCTGGCAACATTTTCTTTTACAAATAAACTTTAGACAAATTACAAAGATTAATACAGCGAGTTTCCATCCTGCCCCAACCTTCTGCTCTCAGTAACATCTTTTTCTTTTTTAATTAAAAATTTTTTTCTGCCAGGGGTGGTGGCGCATGCCTTTAATCCCAGTACTTGGGAAGCAGAGGTAGGAGGATTACCATGAGTATGAGGCCAGCCTCTGCTTCCCAAGTGCTGGATGAAAGGCATGTGCCATCATGCCCAGCCACCACACCTGGCACCCAGCTTTCTTTAAAAAAAATTTTTTTTATTTATTCATTTTCAAGGAGGATGAAGGGAGGGAATGGGAATGGGTGCACTAGGGCCTCCAGCCTCTGCAAACAAACTGCAGATGCATATACCACTCTATGCATCTGGCTTTATGTGGACCCTGGGGAACTGAACCTGGGTTGTTAGGCTTTGTAGGTAAGTGCCTTAACTGCTGAGCCACCTCTTCAGCCCATCAGTAACGTTTTTTCTTTTTTTGGATTTTCGAGGTAGGGTCTCACAGTAGTTCAGGCCGACCTGGAATTCACTATGTAGTTTCAGGGTAGCCTTGAACTCATGACAATCCTCCTACCTCTGTCTTTTGAATGCTGGGATTACTAAAGGTGTGCACCACCATGCCCAGCTTCTAGAGATTATTTAATAAAACTTAAGGAAGGCAAAGTTCCTTTATAGTTCCTGTACAGAAAATGAAAAAGCTGGCCATTCTCCTAGGACTTAGGTTATGGCAGGCAAGCAGGCCTCTTTCTGCTGTTTCTCCCGTCCATTAGGGAAAAGAGCCTGATACATTTGGAAAGATAGGAGATCAGCATGAGATAGGGCCGAGGGCTGGGGAACAGCAGGAGTCTATGGCCAAGCTAGGCTGAGTGCGGCTTTAATGGGCTTCAGCCTGCCTAGAGTCAGGGTTGGGAATAATTAATGGTAGAGAAGGCGAGCATGGAGACGAGGGAGAGAGAAGAGAGACAGGGATGGCTGATAAAGACTGGATAAACTCTAGCTCTGAGGGCTGAGGATGTCCCAAAGACTGGTGTTTCCCCTGTGTCTTGCTTTCTCAACTGTAGGAACACATTTCTTGCCACCAGTTCTCTGATCTGCCCAGTATTAGCAACACCTTCCAAGAAATTTAAATATAGATGACCCAACTATTCAGAGTAGCTGATTCAGTGCCCATGAGTGGGGTCCTAGACCAGCATTCCTCCAAGTTGACAGATGTTGCTAATGGCTAAGGGACAGCCTTTGATGGTTGGCTGCCCTGCAAGAAACAAGGCTACCTCCATTTGGAGAACAATTTCTACTGTCCTGTTAGGTGTCCATCTGGCAAACTTCAGCTATTAGTTTTGCATTCCCAAACTTACTTTTCTCTTTAGGCAGCAGGGATAAAGCTAGAGAAACAACATCTTGGCACTGTGCCTTGCTCTAGGTGCTTCTAGGAACTGGGAACCTCAGGCCAACCTGAGGTGTGAACTAAGAGGTAAACTCTCCTGTGCAGTATGATGATGTAGATACAGTGTGCTCTTTCTTTAAAGGTCTACAGGGACTCCAAGGAAGATACGGGGTCTGAGTGGGAGGAAGAATTATGCACAAATGAAAGATAATAGGCAAAAGATAAGTATATTTTTCTTTTTAAATTTTTTTTTATAATTTATCTATTTATTTGAGCGAGCGAGAGAGAGGAGGGAGAGAAAGAGAGAGAAAAGGAATGGGCACACCAGGGCCTCTAATCCAGATGCATGTACCCACTTTGTGCATTTGGCTTTATGTGAGTACTGGTGAATCAAACCTGGGTCCTTTGGTTTTGCTGGCAAGTTCCTGAACCATGAAGCTGTCTCTCCAGACCAAGGAAGTACTTTTCAAAAGAAGCTAAGAAGTCAGCAAGTAAATGAAGATGAGGATGAAACATACTAGAAATGCAGGTCAGCACCACAAACAAAAGCCAAGCTGTATACCTGCTGTCAAAGAAGAAATCCTGTCAGGCTCAGGGAATGAATAGTAGGGCTGGGAGGTGGGGGAGGGTGTGTATGTGTGAGTTGGCAACAGAGATCAAGGGTTCTTAGAAGAAACACCTGCTGCTTTATTACTTCCAAGAAGACTACATGGAAATAACCAATAAAACAAAAGTGATACTCATTTCCATGGGATTTATAAACATGAAAAAATATAAAACAAATACCATGCAACCACTGTGATGATGGGACAGTACAATGTTTGGTGGGAACATGTTCAGATGTGGGAAGAAAAGTTTGCTGTATTGCTTGCAGCCTTTCTTCCTGCTTGTCTCATGTTAATTTTTTTTTAAAGTAACAAAGTTGGCTTGTGTTAAGGAAAAAGGGTTGACACATTATCAAAGTGTGGAAGGGAATTCCTGTATCAGGAAATACCAGGAGCTGAAGCCATGTTTGGGAAATGGTAAGCAGCTCAGTCCAGGCTGAAGGTGGACATGATAGGTGGGGAAGAATCAGAAGTTCATGGTACAACAAACAGAGTGAAGCCAGGCATGGTGGCTCACACCTTTAATCCCAGCAGAGGTAGAAGGATCACTGAGGTCTAGGCTAGCCTCTCACTATACAGTGAATTCCAATTTTGAATTCAGCCTGGGCTAGAGTAAGACCCTAACCTTGAAAAACAAACAAACAAGAGTGAATGTGCTGGAGGCTGGTGGCACAAGAAGTCCATGAGGGTTGAGGGCTGACTCCTGACCCCCTGAGGTCATATGGACTATTGTAGGGTCCTATGAGACCAAAGAACAAGGCAGGAATGTACATGAAGACTCTCTGAACAGCACAGTGGATGCTTTGGTGACATACCATAGCTAGTGTTTGTGAATGGAGGAGCAAACAACAAACACAATGAGCCCATAAGAGGACTTGCACCTGTCTAGGCTGGCCAGAAAACACTGGGAGCCTTCTGGTCAGTAATTCAGTCACCATGCTTCCTTCATACTGTCACTAGTGCCCAGAATATGGCTTATTCACAATAATTTTTAAAAATTTATTTATTATTTGAGAGAAAGAGGCAGATAAAAGAAAACAGATGCATCAGGCTTCACATGGGTTCTGGAGAACTGAACCTGGGTCCTTTGCCTTTGTAGGCAAGCGTCTTAACTGCCAGGTCATCACTCCAGCCCCACAATAAATATTTGCTGAGTGAATGTACTGGATGAGAGTTCTAATCTCAGTGCAATATGGGCTTCTGGATTGCAATGGGAACCCACAAGCAATCTGATGGTGACTGAGTAGGTCAGAGAAGGTGTATCCTTAGGCAAGATCTACATGGTCTTAAATGCAGGCTGATGAAGAGGTCTCTAATGTAGTGGGAATCTGGAAAGGAGACAGTTATGAGTGGCTACAAGTTAAGAGGCCACAGCAATAGTGAGCAAAGCAATGGTGTCCTGGGCTGAGATGATTTCTGGGGAGTTGCAGGACAAGAATGGACTGGAGAAACAAGAGGGACAAATACTGGGACCCAGGCCAGTTTCCAAGATAAGGTGCCAAGGTGTCTTTATATAACCTAGGTAGTAGCCCAGAGTGCCTTAAGAGTATTGTTTACTACTTAGCCTGCAAAGGGGGAAGAGGAAAAGAGAAGGGAGAGAAAGAGGGAGGAAAGAGAACAAAGCAACAGTGTTTTGCAGTACTGAGTCACTAAAGCCATCCTCTAAACATAGCATCAACAGAAACAAGTCCTTCTGCAAACACTTATGAGATAGGTATAGTAAGGACATAAAGCACATCCAGCTGCTTCATGGATGGGGCACACAGGCCTAGGAGTCACTGTATATGAGTTAAGAACAAACAAGCTTTCAGTTGTCCTGCGCCTGACCTCAGAGTCAAGCTTACTGTGGTGCAGAAGTTCAAGTGATGGAGCAATGATGAAGATAATGGGGAACTGCCTATGGGCTTGCTGGTGCATGTATGCCTGCACAGATAGGAACAGACCTGGCACCCTTCCCCAGCAGGTCCCTTCTAGCTTTTAGAATGGTCCCTGTTTCATGGATAATTTTCTTCTTTCACGTCTTTCTTCATGCATGTGTTCCATCTTACAAGGAACTGATCCTCTTTTGGGAACTTATGTCCAGTCTTATGTCCAACTAGCAGGGCAAAAATAATTTGGGATTAGAAAAAAACTTGACAGCCAAGGCTTCCAGGCTGTCACTATTCTGCACTAAGTAAATGTGGTTAGCCAGCAGCAGGGCCCAGGTGAAACCATAGATGAACTGGCGAAATGAGTGCTTCCATGGTGAGACTGACAACCTGCACCAGGGTGATAAGACATTGAGGATACTCATAATGTACCAAAGCAGAAGTTTAAAAAAAAAAACTGTTAAGAGCTCAACACTAAAGTAGACTTATAACAAACACATCCACCAAGGCTCAGAGAATTCTGTGGAAGAGGGGGGTGGAAAGATTTTAAGAGCCACATGGTGGGAAGGCACATCCAGGAAATTGTCCCCCTCCCCCAAAATGACAGACTGCTGCTCTCATAACTAATAAACCAAAATTCCATGGTGAATATCAGCAATCCCACTGAGGGCCCTCAGTGGAATGGGGACAGGGAGGAGGAAAATGGTGGTACCACCATATGATATGTACATACCAAGTTTCTACTTAACAAAAACAAACAAAAACCAGGACAACCACTGGTAGCCTTTCACAGAATCCTCTCAGGTTTCTTTACCTGCTACTTTATCTCGAATAAGCTTTGCAGATTCAACTTCACCAATGCTGCTGAACAGACTTCGTAGTTCCTCCTGGGTCATGTTCTGAGGGAGGTAGTTGACAATTAGATTTGTTCTCCCAATGTCATCCCTGCAGTCTTCGGCCATGTGGTCTTCATAACCATTAGACATTTTATTCTTTAAAAAAACTGCAAAGAAAACCAAGATCAAATAAATTCCACCAAGTTCACACTGAACTATGGAAATCAAAGCTAATGACTATACCTAAACTTAAAAAATTTCCTTTTTGGTACTCAAAGATCAACCATGCCCACAAAAACCTGCCCATGTGTGTGCATAGCTGCTTTATTCATAGCCACCTAAACCTGGAAGTAAACAAATGTCTTTCACTGGGGGAGGGGGGGAATGGATAAACTCCATAAAGAAAACAAACAAGGAGAAACTTTAGCTAGGCAAATGCTCTACCATTGAGTTACATGCCTATCCCTAATTCTTCAATTTAAGAAGATCAATTTGTGGGCTTGGGAGGAGGGTGATCGGGGGAGTTTGAATCTATAGCTTTGTGCACGGAGGCAAGCACTCTACCACTAAGGTAAGCTACCAAGTGGCACCGAAAAGGAATGTTAAATGCATATTCTACATGGAAGAAAGCAGTGTGATGCCACAAACTGTGAGTTCATTTTATGTCTTCTTGAAAAAGGTCAAACTACAGAGATAGCAAAAAAATTAAATGGGGGCTGGTGAGATGGTTTAGCCATTAAGGCATTTGCCTGCAAAGCCAAAGGACCCAAGTTCAACTCCCTAGGACCCACATAAGTCAGATACACAAGGGGGCGCTCATGTCTGGAGTTCATTTGCGGTGGCTGGAGGCCCTGGCACACCCATTCTCTCTGTCTTCCTCTTTCTCTGTCAAATAAATATATAAATAAAAATATATTTTTAAAAAAGTAAATGGTTTCCAGGGAAAGGGGTGGAGATGCATAAATAGGTAGATCACAGGGGATTTTTTAGAGCAACACAAGTATTCTGTATGAAGCTGGACATATGAAAGCCTATAATCCCAACATTTAGGAGGCTGAGGCAGAAGGATAGCAAATTCAAGGTCAGCTGAGGCTAGACAAGTTCAGACTGTCTCAAAAACAAAAAAACAGAGCTGGAGAAGTGGCTCAGTGGTTGAAGACAATTCCTTGCAAAGTCTGATGGCCTGGGTTAAATTAAATTCCCCAGTACCCACGTGCACAAAGCGGTGCATGTGTCTGTGTCTGGAGTTTGCAGTGTGAGGAGGCCCTGGCATGCCCAAACTCGTTCTTTGTAATTTTCTGTAACCTAAAATTGCTCTTTGAAATCTAACAAAAAACAGAATAATTAGTTCAACCATGTCCATTAAGAGGACCTTTAGTTTTGTATTGATTGGCTGCAAATGAACTCCAGATGCACGTGCCACTTTGTGCACTGACAATAATGGTACTGGGGAATTGAACCTGGGTCATTAGGGTTTGTAGGCAGGTGCCTTAACCAACGAACCGTCTCTCCAGCTCCTGTACTGATTTTATTTTTTTTTTAGTTTTTTAGTTTTTTCAAGGTAGGGTCTGTCTCTAGCCCAGGCTGACCTAGAATTTACCATATGGTAAATTCATGTCGATCATCCTGCCCCAATCTTCCCAGGGCTGATATTACAGGTATGAGCCACCATGCTGGCTAAGAGCTCTTAAAGAGATCTGGGCATGCAGCTCAGTAAAAGAATGTGCACAAGCTCTGGGTTTCATTCCCAGCATGTTTATGCAAACCCATGCACATTTGAAAAATCAGCCTTTTAAAGAAACCTACAAAATCCCAGTACAATAGTTCAAGCCCTATGAGAAAGTGTGCCTCAAGAGGTTTCCCAAAGATTCGTGTCTGCTTTCTCCTTATGCTGAAAGCTGATCATAGCTAGATGCTGAGGAGCTCATGATGCGTGCCCTCACAGCTCAACCTCAGGAAACCTGCTTGGTTGGCAATTGTCTTATGTGCCTATTGTCTCCAAAAACAGAGTAATGAAGCCAGAAAGAGGCTAGGATTTCTCCCCCTGTCCAAAGACCTTGGCTTTCATAGCTTGCAGGCTTTGGAAAACTCTTTACTTTCCGTGGCTAACATTAGAGCTCAGGATATTTGAAGAAATGTCTGCATACATGCAGCTGAGGGCATCAAGACTGCTCTTCTGAAAGCTCAACTTGCACTAGCTTTGCTCACAGGTACTGCTGTGTAAGTGTCCTAACTGAAGAGGTCCTGCATCCCTGCCTGTAGATTTACAAGTATCAACCTCGTGGGTCTCCACCAGCCTGGAGGGCTCAGTGGGCATCCGTACTTCCTCCATATCTCTGGTGTGCAGCTCTGTGTTATATTTAAAACCCCAATTCTCATGCTCCTAACACTTTAGTCTTCTTTAAAAATAGTTCTGCAGGGGGCTGGAGGGATGGCTTGGCAGTTAAGACACTTGCCTGCAAAACCAAAGGACCCAGGCTCCATTCCCCAGGACCTACATAAGCCAGATGCACAAGGTGGCACATGAATCTGGAGTAAATCTGCAGTGGCTAAAGGCCCTGGCATGCCCTTTTTCTCCGTCTGCCTCCTCCTCCTCTCTCTCTCAAATAAAAAACAAACAAAGCTTTATAGGGCTGGGAAATGTAGCTCAGCAGCAGAGATCTTGCCTAGCATATAAGAGGTCCTATGTTCCATCCCCAGTAAAACACACACACACACACACACACACACACACACACACACGCGCGCGCGCGCGCGCGCGCGCGCGCGCGCAAGCACACCCACCCACTCCACACCCACACTAGAGATTACTTAAAATTAAACACCACTTAGAGAGTTCCTTTCTATTCCTTCAATCAATGCTGAGAGGAAATCTGGTCTGGTTCCTGGTGGATTTGTTCAGGTCTTCCCAATCTTTCTAACTTTCAAACAAGCTAAATTAGTAAAAATTGCCCAGCATTTGTTACTTAGTTCCAAGTGTCCAGACTCATTTCTCTTTAGAGACTTGTATCAAAAAAGAAAAGCCTGTAAAGCCAAAGGATCCTATTCGACTCTCCAGGACCCATGTACAAGAGGGCACATGCGTCTGGAGTTCATTTGCAGTGGCTGGAGGCCCTGGCGCGCCCATTCTCTTTCTCTCTCTCAAATAAATAAGTAAAATATATTTAAAGATAAAAAAAGCCTGGAAAATTAGACATCATAAAGTTAAAAACTGTATGGCAATAATCATCAGAAACAAAAACAAGCATCCTGAGAATAGGAGAAAATATTTGGTTATGTATAATTTACATCAATGGTTCCTATGCTGGGTGATTATGCTATGCAAAGGGATAAGAGACAATGTATGCAGGCATTTTCAGTTTTCACACTACTGGGTACAGCCCAGGAAGCCATTAATTAAACACATTCTGCAAAGCATAAGACAACACCCATAGCCTTTAAAAAGTATCCAGCCTACAATGTCAATACTGCAAAGTCTGAGAACATTTAGTTCATTGTATCGATTGCCTAATAATAATTTTTAAATTTTATTTATTTAAGGGAGCGAGAGATAGAGAATGGGTGTGCCAGGGCCTCCAGCTACTGCAAACGAACTTAGATGCATGTTCTACCTTGTGCATCTGGCTTACATGGGTCCTGAGGAGTTGAACTGAGGTCCTTTGGCTTTGCAGGCAAATGCCTTAATTGCTAAGCCATCTCTCCAAGCCAATAAAAAATTTTAAAACACAGCATTATCACCAAGAGAAAAGCTGGCAAAGGATATGAACTACAATTAAAAGATATTAACCACTCAATAAGATAATAAATCCACTTAAAGGCTCAACCTTATGAACAACGAAGAAAATGCAAACAAATAAGACGTTACTTTCTGCCAACCACATGGAATAAAATCTGGGATTTATAAAATCCAGCATAAATGAATAAAAGGGGAAAAACAGCCCCATACACTGAAATGAATGAGCACAAGATGGTATCACCTTTTTGGAGGTCAGCTCGGCAGCTCCTATCAAAAACTTTAAGGGCTGGAGAGAAGGCTTAGCACATAAGGCGCTCACCTGTGAAACCTAAGGACCCAGGTTTGATTCTCCAGTATCCTCTTAAGACAGACGCACAAAGTGGTGCATGCTTTTAGTTTGTTTGCAGTGGTCAGAGGCTCCGGCATGCCCATTCTATCTGCCTCTTTCTCTTTTTTTAAAAATTATTTTTTAATTATTTATTTATTTACTTGAGAGCGACAGACACAGAGAGAAAGAGAGAGAGAGAGAGGGAGGGAGGGAGGGAGGGAGGGAGGGAGGGAGGGAGGGAGGGAGGGAGGGAGGGAGAGAGAATGGGCGCGCCAGGGCTTCCAGCCTCTGCAAACGAACTCCAGACGCATCTGGCTAATGTGGGACCTGGGGAACCGAGCCTCGAACCGGGGTCCTTAGGCTTCACAGGCAAGCGCTTAACCGCTAAGCCATATCTCCAGCCCCCTCTTTCTCTTTCTAATAGATAAATAAAAATATTCTAAAAATTTCACATGAACAGTAGTCTATGACTCTACTGTAGGCATCCATTCTACAGAAATGACCACATAGTGAGGCTTCATAATGGAGAGGAACACACTACCATTTGGGTTATAAAACATTCAAAATTGGACATCATCTAAAATATACATCAATGGAAGACAGTGAACTATCAATTTTCAGGAGAAAGCATTAAGATTTAATCATGAAAACTTTGACCAACCTCTTAAATTGCCTGTGGTCATGAGATTTTAAAATAGATCATTAGCTGAAAAACAGATGAACAAAAACACTTGCTGAGGGCTAGAGAGATGGCTTGGCAGTTAAGGGTCTTGCCTGTAAAGCCTAAGGACCCATGTTCAACTCTCCAGGTCACATGTAAGCCAGACACACAAACTGATGCAAGTGTGCAAGGTTACACATGCTCCTGAGGTTTGATTGCAGGGGCTGGAGGCCCTGGCGTGCCAATTCTCAACCCCCAACCCCACATTAAACAAAACAAAACAAAACACAACACGCCATCAGGAGGCAGTTAGGAGGATCGCCAAAAGTTCGAGGCCACCCTGAGACTGCAGAGTGCATTCCAGGTCAGCCTGAGCTAGAGTGAGACCCTACCTCGAAAAATCAAAAAACAAACAAACAAACAAAAAAAGCCTGTCTGTTGGGCTTGTCTCAAAACAAAAAACAAACAAGTAAACAACAACAAAACCCCACTTGCTGAAGTCTGATCCAAGGCACAAAGCATGCATATCAATTTCTCAGCACTGACCTGTGTTTCCTTCATCTTCCCCATCCCCCTTTTTCTATTATGCCTTTTTTGGGTGGTACTGGGGATTTAAACTAGGACCTTGAATGTAACTAACTAGGCAACTGCTTTACCACTTAGCTTCATTCAACTCTTCCTTCTTTATCTCCTTCTCCCTCCCTCTCTTCACCCTTTCTGCAAGAGTGAAGTAAGTACCTGTCCTCTTCACCCCATCCTGCTTTTATGGCAGACAAACAGACAATGACTACGCCACTCTTATTATCTTTCTTTATAGACAGAGAGAGAGAGAGAGAGAGAGAGAGAGAGAGAGAGAGAGAGAGAGGGAGGGAGGGAGGGAGGGAGGGAGGGAGGGAGGGAGGGGAGGGGAGGGGAGGGGGGGGGAGGGGAGGGGAGGGGAGGGGAGGGGAGGGGAGGGGAGGGGGGAGGGGGGAGAGGGAGATAGACAGACAGAATGAGAATGAATAGGCATGCCAGTGCCTCCAGCTGCTGCAAACCAACTCCAGATCCATGTACCACTTTGGCTTTATGTGGCTACTAGGGAATCGAACCTGGGTTGCTGGGCTTTACAGACAAGTGCCTTAACTGCTGAGCCACCTCTCCACCCCTTACTATCGCCCCCCCCCCCCCAGTCTCACTCTAGCCCACATTGACCTGGAATTCATTATGTAGTCTCAGGCTGGCCTCGAACTCACGGTGATCCTCTTACTATCTTTTATCCCTGGTAAAAAGTGCACTTTCCAGCTGGAGAGATGACTTAGTGTTTAATTAAAGGCACTTGCTTGCAAAGCTTGGTGCCAGTTTGGGTTTAATTTCCCAGTACCCATAGAAAGCCAGACACACAAAATAGCAAATGCATCTGGAGTTTGTTTGCGGAGGCAAGTGATGTGTTCAGGCAAGCGCCTTAACCACTAAGCTACTTCTCTAGCCCTATATTTCTTTTTACAATGACAGAACTTAGTAACAAGCTAGTAACCACCACATGGCCCATATCCTCCACCCAGCTTTTAAAAAACATTTTTGTTTATTTATTTGCAAGGAGCAAGAAAGAAGTTGGCTTATATATCTGAAGTTTGTTTGCAGGCCCCGGTGCACCCATATTTTCCTTTTCTCTGCAAATAAATAAATTATTTCAAAAAAAATTTTGTGTTTCAGACAGGCTGTCCTTGAACTCTTGACTACGCAAGTGCAGCAAGAGGGGATATTTTTGCTTATTTATCCCCCCCCCACACACACGGGGGAGGAGGGAGAGAATGGGCACACCAGGGCCTCTAGATACTGCAAACAAATGGCAGATGCATGCACCACCTTGTGCATCTGGCTTACATGGGTCCTGAGGAATTGAACCTTGGGTCCTTAGGCTTCGTAGTCAAGTGCCTTAAACGCTAAACCATCTCTCCAGATTTACTTACTTACTTTTGGTCTTTTGGTCTCACTCTAGGCCAAACGGACCTGGCTGATTCTGTAGTCCCAGGCTAGCCTTGAACTCGCAGTGATCCTCTTACCTCTGCCTCCTGAATGCTGGGATTAAAGACATGTGCCACCGGGCTGGAGAGATGGCTTAGCAGTTAAGTGCTTGCCTATGAAGCCTAAGGACCTGGGTTTGAGGCTCGATTCCTCAGGATCCACGTTAGCCAGATGCACAAGGGGGCGCATGCATCTGGAGTTCTTTTGCAGTGGCTGGGGGCCTGGCACACCCATTCTCTCTCTCTCTCTCTGCTTCTTTCTCTCTCTGCCTGTCACTTTCAAATAAATAAAAATAAACTTCTTTTAAAAAAAAGACATGCGCCACCACACCTGACCTTATTTATATTTTTATGATCAAAATTTCTGACACATGGAGGGAGACAATAGTTTGTACATTCGTCAAAACTTTCAGTTGGTAGAGTGCATGGTCTAACTTGCTCAAAATCAGCAAAGATGGACCCAAGCAGGAGCACAGCATCATTGAGACCAAAACCACCCCAAAAAGGTAACTGGGATTATGGGCCAAGTAAGCCTTGAATCAGAAGTGTTAAGTGCACCTTCCATGGCAGGACAAATTATGTTAAATCAGATGGATGGTCAGATTTGCCATTCCTTTTTTTTTTGGTTTTTCAAAGTTGAGTCTCACTTTAGCTCAGGCTGACCTAGATTCACTTTGTAGTCTCAGGGTGTCCTCAAACTCACAGTGATCATCCTAAATGCTGGGATTAAAGGCATGCACTACCACAACAGGCTCAAGATTTGCTATTCTTCTTCTTCTTCTTTTTTTTTTTGAGGTAGGGTCTCACTGTAGCCCAGGCTGACCTGGAATTCACTACGGAATCTCAGGGTGGCCTCGAACTCACGGCAATCCTCCTACCTCTGCCTCCTGAGTGCTGGGGTTAAAGGCGTGTGCCACCACGCCCGGCTATGATTTGCTATTCTTAAATAAGCTATATTTTGGGCTTGTTATTTGTTGCTTCCTGACTTATTGTGCCTTTGTTTCCTCTTCTGTCATTCCTTAGGGAAGTGTCTCACTTGGTCACAAGCTGACTTGGAACCCTCAACAGACCAGAAATCCTAGCCTCCTACTTGACAGGATTAAGGGACAACATACATCCTAAGCGACTGTGACTTTGTTAGAGGATCTGGTTGTCATTAATATATGTTCTTGCATAAACACTTTATGCTGTTTTTCACTGAATGTGTACACTGTTCAGTTAAATTTTAGCATCTGCCTATATTTTGTTCCACCCAACATCTAGAGGCACTTTGGTAGTTACTGAGAGCCCAGGATGGGACACCTGCCAGTGAGTTGTTGGCCAGGGAGGTCCCTGATGCCCCCAGAACATTACAGGGCATTACTGAGGCCCTTGGTTTCCCACCAGGAATAGATAGGAAGACTATTGCTGAAGACTCCACATACTTGGGCTGCAAGGTCACTGAGAAATCCTGCTGGGACTGAGCTAGTAATTGACTCCATGTAGACCAGCTGACAGAAAGCTGGACAAAGCTATGCTGCATGTAGCTCAATGGGAGAGAGGGAAATCACCAGTGAAGATACTCCACAGTGGACATTGCAAGCCTTGTATCTGGCCAACTAGGCCAATGAGCCAATGGGTACAAAGTGGCATGTCTGTTATGGGGGAAACCAGCTGCCTTCTAATTTGACTGGAGGCCCAGTCCACGGGAAAGAATACATCCCAGATACTGAAAACCTACAAAAGAAGTAGTCATGAGCCCCAGGGGTGTAACTGTCTGCTGCTGTCTGGCTAAATGTACATATTATGCTCATCAAACTCCCCAGTAAGCACTTCTCTTAATGTTTATATCCATATATTAATGCTACTCTCACTTTTGGTTAGGAAACCTCTTTTCAGATGACAGTGACCTTGGGATGACTCAGAAGGCACCACGGTGCTGAGAAGTGACAAGTACTCAGCTCTGCAATATCTCTATTGTACCTTTTAAGGCTCAGGGTCCATTGGGGAAGAGGTGGTGGAAAGAATGTTAAGGGCCAAAGGAAGGGTAGGACTCCTTACAACCTGCTCTTCCAGACACAAAATGGCCTGGATATCTATGACCTCACGGTGCCCGATACTACCTATCATAATAGGAGGAAAAGATGATGACATCAAAAAAAGAGACTGATTGAGAGGGGGAGGGTATATGAAGGAGAGTGGAGTTGAAAGGGGAAAGTGGGGGTAGGGAAGGAATTACCATGTGATATTGTTTACAATCATGGAAACTGTCACTAAAAAAATAATAAAACAATAACAACAAAAAATCTCGGTTCTATCTATACCCAACACCACATAAACTTGGTGTAATGGTACATTCTTGAAAGCTTAGCACTTGGGAAGTGGAGGTAGGCAGGTCAGAAGTTCAAGGTAGGACTAGGGATGATGGCTCAGTGGGTAAAAGTCTACCCAAGTTTGGATCTCCAGAACTCATGGACAGCTAAACACAGTAGTACGCTTCTTTGCTTCCAGTGCTCCTATGGTGAGATGAGAGGGGGAAATAGGAGAATCCCTGGAAGCTTGCAGGCTTGCTAGCCTGGTATTCAGAGCAGTGAACAAAGAGACCCTGCCTCATACAAGGTGGATGGTAAGGACCAATACTGGGGACTGTCCTCTGACTGCCACATGTGCCCCATGGCATGTATCCACCTACATTCACACGAGTGTACACAAAGACTTTTCAAAAATTCTCATATGTAAATAAAATTTTTTACTTAAAAAAATTTAAAGTCATCCTCAGCTGCATAGCAAGTTTGAGGACAGACTGGGCTACATGAGACCATGTCTCCAAAGAAAATCCTCAAAACAGGGCTGGAGAGATGGCTTAGCAATTAAGGTGCATGCCTGCGAATCCTAAGGACCCTGGTTCAATTCTCCAGGTCCCATGTAAACCAGATGCACATAGTGGCACATGCGTCTGGAGTTCATTTGCAGTGGCTAGAGACCCTGGAGCGCCCATTCTCACTCTGTGTCAAATAAATAAATAAATACAAAAGAAAATCCTCAAAGCATACATTAAAAAAGAATAATTTTTTTCTACAATGCAAGTTTAAAAAATATTTTATTTATTGACAGTGAAAGATACCAGGGCCTCCAGCCAGTGCAAATAAACTCCAGGTACACAGGCCACCTTTTGCTTATGTGGGTTCTAGGGAATTGACCCTGGGTCCTTTGGCTTTGCAGGCAAGTGCCTTTACTGCTAGGCCATTTCTCCAGCCCCCACAATGCAGGCTGAAAACCAAAACATTTAAAAAGGGTACTCCATAGGCAGGTGTGGTGGCGCACACCTTTAATCCCAGCATTTGGCAGGCAGAGGTAGGACTGCTGAGAGTTCAAGGTCATCCTGAGACTACATAGTGAATTCCAGGTCAGCTTGAACTGGAGTGAGACCCTACCTCAAAAACAGACAGACAACAACAACAAAAAAGGGTGTTGCTGCATTTCCACATTATTCTACAGTATGCTATAGTCATGTCTTTGGCTAGCTGGCAACAAGAGAGCCATTCTTATGGTGCTTCAATTCAAGAACTCTGCTTTCTAGAGCCCTACCCTTGACCCTTTCCAACTTTGTGTGACTCAGCTTGTCCCCAAGCATCCTTGGTGCTCACAAGTTCTAACTGCAACAGGGCCTGTCACCACCCAATTATCAATGACTGCTAAGCCATTTGACAACTCCTGCTCCCTCTAAGTCAACTACCTTGGTCCCCTTTTGTTTCCTTGTCAGGCATCACCATCTATTGAGGCTCAGAGATTACACTATTTTTGCTCATGGTCAGAGACACTGTTAGTAAGTGGTAGCACTTGGCCTTAAGCTTTTGTAATGGAACTTCCACTGGGTTCTCCAGCCTGTTGGTTTTCAGCCTAGCTTCCTCCCAACATGCCATATGCTTTCATATTTCAGGGCCATTGTTTTGACTGCTCCGTTTGCAAGATTTGTCTTCCTCTCTCTTCTTAGTCTCCTTGTTTATCTTTAAAAAGCCACCTTTTGGGAGCCTAGAGAGATGGCTAAGTCAGTAAAGTGGTTGCTGCCCAAGTTTGAAAAACTGAGTTTAGATACCTAGCACCCAAGTAAATGTTGGACATTTCGTGCTCACCTATAATCCTAATGCTCTAGAGAGGGGAGGTAGCTGAGGCCCCAAATAATATAGGCCCTTGTCAAGGCTCTTGGGTGCCCACCAAAACTAGATGGTAAGACCCTACTGCTATAAATACCATATGCTTCAGTTGCAGGACACTAAGAAACCAAGCTGGAGTTGAGCTGGAAGCTTCCTCCTTGCTGACTACGTCAGAAAATGCTTATGCAAACTGCTGGAAGAGACAAGTCATCAACATTCTTATCCAGCAAGCTACACAACTACTCAGCCAGGCAAGATATATGTTAGATGCAACAGTGATGTATGTCTGTTACGGGGATAATCAAGTGCTCTCTGATTGGGTTTGAGGACTGCTCCATGGGAAAGAATTGATCAAAAGCCTCATAGCCCTGGGAAGGGGAGGGCTAGAGAGCTATTACTGTTTTTTGGCTAAATAGATAGGTTATGTCCATCAAATTGCTCTCAAAATATGTTTTGGTAAGAAGCTCTTTTCAGATGGCAGAACTACTAGGGAGATTAAAACTCATCGTAATGCTATGAAAAAGTGACAGTTGAGTAGTCGGCACTAAATGAGATAATCTGTCATATACCCTCCAAGGCTCAGAGACCACTGTGGAATAGGTGATGAAAAGAATGTAAGAACCATACAATGGGGAGAGTTGCTTTAGAGCAATGTCTTTTAGACACAAGTGGCAATTTCATTCAATGACCTCACAATGGCTGTCATTATCTACACAAGACCTACATGACACTGGGTCCATCAATAGATTGCTATGGATGATGGAAGAGGGAAAAAATGACATCAAAATATAAGGGACCAATTAGAACAGAGGGTTCAGTGGAAGGGGAACAGAGGACAAAGGAGGGTAGTGGGTAGAGATTATGATCAGAGTACACTGTGTATATTGCATGGAGGCTGTCAATAAAATTTTAAAAACAAATCAATAAAAAAAAAGAAAAAAAAGAGGGAAGGTAAAGATAGGCAGATCCCTGAAGGAAGTTGGCTAGTTAGAGGAACCCAATCAATAAACTCTGGGTTCAAAGACCCCGTCTCAATAAAGTGGAAAGCAACAGAAAGACACTGGCCTCCATAAATACACACCTGCAACCATACACATAACACACATACCCAAGCATATACACCATGCACATATACACAAAAATAAAAATTATAAAAATAATGTCACTTTTCCCCAAAACACTATAATTGCTGACTTATGTACATCACCATCTATAAGGTCCTCTAACTAAACTAAGGATATATGGCAAACCCAGTGTGTATTACCTACTGGAAGAGGGAGTCATTGGCTCTGACTCCTCCCCAGAGCCATGTGGATCTGGAATATTTCTTTATATTAATGAAGGGCAGTCAGAAATTGTCCTGATATTCTACTACCAACTGTCCCACTTTCTAAAAAAAAAACAACAAAACACTAACATTCCAAGTTTGCATACAAAATAGGTCTCACTATACATTTTCATACATGTAGCTCTCTCCCCTCCCTCAGTGTTGGGGATCACACCCAGGTCCTTGTGAATGTGAGGGCAAGAAGAGCTCTACCACTGGCCACATCTTCACACAGTGTCGTGCTTTCTTAATATCATTATAAAGTACCACGTCAAAGACTAAAGAGTCAAGTACAGGTGGCAAAAATGTTTTTCCTTTTTTTCAGGGGAGAGTACGAATGCAGTACCCCACTTTAACAAATTATGCAGCCGAGTTTCCCACATTTGGGGAAATCACAGGGTCGTTAGAGCACATGCCAAGTGACATGGACTGGGAAACCAACCTAACTGATCATGGTGTCTCCCCTGCCAGGTAAGTATGAAAAAAAAAAATGAATTTTTTTTTTTTGGTTTTTCGAGGTAGGGTCTCACTCTAGACCAGGCTGACCTGGAATTCACTATGGAGTCTCAGGGAGGCCTCCAAATCACAGCAATTCTCCTACTTCTGCTCCGGAGTGCTGGGATTAAAGGAGTGCAACACCACACCTGGTGGTCGAAAAAATGGAATTTTTGAGTTTGACAAAATGATTCCTGCCAAGGACACATTTCAAGTTACTGGAGGTCTCACAGGTAAGTCTTGTTTGGAATGATCTTGGAGTTTTTGATCCCAATGCACTATTTCAAACAATCCTGACTGTGCCTGTGTAGTGTCAGCAATGATGTTCTTATCTGTACCATACCTACCACACACACAGGGGAGAAGTATGTTTCCTTTATATGACATAGAGACATATATAGGCAGTATATCAATAAGACTGTTTTTCATGATGCATACATGAAAATCTGTCAGACTTTACAACAATAGGGCAGGTACTCCAAAGGACTTAGCTGGAAGAAAACTAGAACAAATTTATCTGCAGGCTCAACCTTGATATTTCCCCCTTCATCTGATATGGCTTGGATCCAATTATTTTTATTTTTTTAACCTGTAAACTCTTCAAGGTTAAAAAAAAGCATGCTCAGGTGTCAGAAAAAAAATTGAAGGTACCACCTAACCCAACAAGTGAAGGCTCAGATGGGTAAGGCACATATAGTTACCTTCTGGGCCCTGTCCACAGCTTTCTGGTTGAGGTAGCTCCAATTAAGTTCACAGCACTTCTGGATATGCCAGGTTAGGCTTTCAGCATGTGGCGCAGTCCAAGGAGTCTATGTTTTGTTAGCCTCAGAATCCTGCTAAGAGCTCCAGCTCTTTCTAGCTAGAAAGCTAGAGGGAAAAAAAAAAAAAAAAAAAAAAAAGCTCTCTAGGGCAGGAAAAACCATGAGCTATAGAGCTGAGTCTGAGCTCTAAATGAATCCTAGTACTGCTAATCAGTTGAACAGCAGTGTGTATGTTGCTTTCTTTTATTTATTTATTCATTCATTTTCTGGTTTTTCGAGGTAGAGTCTTGGCCTAGCTTTAGCCCAGGCTGGCCACAAATTCAGTGATCCTCTGCCTCCCCAGTGCTGGGATTAAAGGTGTGTATCATCACACCCAGCTTCACCTTCTTTCCTAAGATTCAGTTTTTTTTTTACTAGGATTGGGATGCCACCACCTGTGTGGTTTAACAAAACCAAGATGAATATGTAACTTCCACCTCTTAGTGAACCCTTAAAACCTTTTTTCTGGTCCTCACATCTCTACAAACCTCCTCTCCTAATGAATTACTTTCTGTGGTGAACATTCCATACTTGTCCTCCAAGTCACCTCTCCCCATCACTAGTACCTAGTCCAGCACCAAGTTCTACCAGGATGACATCTGAAATACAGTTCTAACTCTCCCCTATCTCTGCCTATGTCTTTGTCAGATCCTTGTTGCCTCTTGCCTAGACCAATTCCCAAGGGTGTCTCTAAACCTAACTTTATCCTTCCCTCCAAACAACTCCTCTTCTTGTCTCCCAGGCTCTGTTCATAGTGACATTAGCCTTGCCACTGAGTTGTTCTGTGCTGTGCCCTCTGGCATAAAGGTCTCTTTGATGGAGAGTTGGATCCAGTCACTTCTGAGCTGCCTACTAAGCCTTTCTTCCCCAGGCACAGATGGAGTGCCAACCATGTGTCAGGCAAAAGGCAAGGCATGGGGAACATAAAACACAGGATTAATACCAAATGAGGTGTGTGTGGGGGGACACAGCTCAGGATCACAACAGCTTCTGGACTGATTGGGCCCCTTCTTATCCTGACCAAGCTGCCTTTCAGAATCCCCTTGACCAGTCCCAGGAACAAATCCGCTATCACCTGATCTTAGTATACTTTTTCTAGATTTATCTCCAAGCTCACCTTCCTGACCCTCTGGCCTGGTTAAATTGGCCCAGTCATGACTTGGCAACCTTTTGGTGCCCCTGGACAGCCCTTCCCAACCTTCCCTTGACTATAATCTGCTTGGACAACAACAAATTCTCAAATAATCCTTTCTTTGACTGTAGTGCACTAAACACTGGTTCCTTTGCCTTTTTGATATTAAGTGTTAAACACTGAGGTCTATTCTTCCGAAATTAGTCTTTTCTCTCCATCCCCAGGGTTTCATATAGCAGTCTGGCTTCATTTTCAAACAGCCACATAACAAAGGAGGACCTTGAACTCCTGATTCTTTTTCCTCACCCTCCTGCTTGGTATATGCAGCGATGGAAATTGAAGCCAGGGCTTTATGCATGCTGGAAGAGCACTCTATCAATGGAAGGATATCACAAACCCTCTGAGCTTCTTAAGAAGGCTTTATCTTCCCCCTGTCAGAGGACAAAAAGTTTTACATTTTCAAGTTATGAGGTACATGTAGGGGGGTAGTGGGGAAAATGTCAGGGTTAAGATGGACCACTGAGCACTTGCAAATGTGGAGACTACTTAGGACCTTCCCACTACTCATTCTCCACTTTCACAATGTACTTTGTCTCCAACCATGAACTAAACTGCTCCTTCTGCCTTCTAGGATTCTCTGAGACCACCCATATTCCAATTACTCAAGCACTGGCAGAACCAGCCATCCTTGTTATTTCTTGTTCACTTCCCATACCAAATACCCAGGAGTTCTGTGACTTTGACCTACATCTATGTCTCTGCCATTGTAGTCCTGGTCTCACATGTGTTTTCTCAGGCCTCAGAAGGAAAGCAATTTCCTCTTAACTGGTTTTCTGTCGTTTAGCTTTTCTTCTGACTCCCTCTGTGAACATGGCTCTGGAGCTGGTCCTGATAACACCCAAGTTCCCTGTGCAGCAGACCTTGAGTACTGTACCACTCACTTCATTCTGCTTACTTCATAACCCCACATGGCTTCCTGAACAAAGAGAATGTCTCATAGCTTCCACATGCTGGCCCCTGCAGTTCCTGCCTCTTGCAGAGCTTTCTCCACTGGTCTTGGGCTACCTGCTCTAGCCCTCTTGCTTCACACCTCCTTCAGGAAGAATTCTGGGATCTTTTGAGCCCCACTTAAACTTTGGGTGACAGTTCCTTTTTCTGTTTCTACCTCAGCCACTGTATAACCACCACTGCACTCACTACAGAAATGAAATGATGTACACAAATATATTCACCACTGCCTCTCCAGTACCTACCTCCAGGCCTAGGACTCAGCTTGGGGCAGTCCTTCCAACAAGGGGAACAAGGCCTACAGCACTAAGGCACTATCGCCACCTATAGGCCAAAGGTAGGCACTACACCTCATTCCAGACAGGCAGGGTCAGTGTTTGGGGGAGGAGGGAAGGCATTTGTCATAGGGCAGCTTGTGGGAGGAAAAGGGTTTATGCTGGCTTACAGACAAGAGGAAAGCTCTATGATGGCAGGGGGAAACATGGCATGAGCAGAGGCTGGGCACCACCTCTTGGCCAACAGCGGCAGGAGTGTGTGTCCGGAAGTGGCTATAACACCCATAATCCTTACCCAACAACACTTTTTCAACAAGGCTCCAATTCCCAAATTGGCATCAGCTGGAGACCCAGCATTCAGAACCTAAGTTTATGAAGAGCACCTAGTTCAAACCACAACAGCATCTATGTGCCACAAGTCAGAAATAAAGGGCGGATCAGTGGCAAGAACTGACATCCCAAGCTAAGGCTTTCTGGCTTAACAGGCTAACAAAATATGCCTTTTTCTACCCAAAGACTTTTTTAAAATTTTACTTTTGAGAGAGAGAATGTGCGTGCTAGGGCCTTTTCAGCCACTGCGAATGAACTCCAGATGCGT
Organism: Jaculus jaculus; assembly: GCF_020740685.1. Lineage (NCBI taxonomy): Eukaryota > Metazoa > Chordata > Mammalia > Rodentia > Dipodidae > Jaculus > Jaculus jaculus. The sequence continues at coordinate 104,090,891 of NC_059106.1, forward strand.
GTGCCTCCTTGCGCAAATGTGCAGCACTGCACACTTGCATGTCTTTGCATCTGGCTATGTGAGACCTGGAGATCTGAACATGTGTTCTTAGGCTTTGCAGGCAAGTGCCTTATCTGCTATCTCTCCAGCCCTACCGAAGACTAAAAACCAAGTGGGACACAATCAGATACACACCAACAAAAGTCAACTGCTGGTGTGAAAGAGGGTAGAGAACTGAAGCAGCAAGTGAGTGAAGTATTTTTAAAATCTTCTCTTCCTTTCTACTTGCTGCCCTGTGACCTTCAATTTGATACATCCAAACTGCAATTGAGCCCCCTTAGAGCAGTGCTTTAACACAGACATTTCTTGCCACATCTGAGAGGGGGGGGGGGAGAGGGGAGGGAGAAGGAGGGAGGGGCAGACAGACACAGGATATGGATGGGAGCACCAGGGCCTCTAGCCACTGCAAATGAACTCCAGACACATGTGCATCTGGCTTATGTGGGTACTGGGGAATCAAACCCTGGTCCTTAGGTTTCACAGGCAAATGCCTTAATTGTTAAGCCATTTCTCCAGCTTCAACAGCATTTATTTTATTTTTCAAGGTAGGGTCTCACTCTAGCTCAGGCTGGAATTCACTATGTAGTCTCAGGGCGGCCTCAATCTCATGGCAATCCTACCTTGGCTTCCCAAATGCTGGGATTAAAGGCGTGTGCCACCACACCTGGCTTTAACAACATTTAAAAAAAACTGATTTGAACAGTTTTCATACATGTCCAATAGCAACCCAAAAGGGCACCCTAGATCTTTGATTTTTTAAAAAAATATTTAATTAATTAATTTATTTGAGAGAGAGCGCACACCAGGGCCTCTAGCCACTGCAAATGAACTCCAGATGCATGTGCCCCCTTGTGCACCTGGCTTACATGGGTTCTGGAGAAGCGAACCAGGATCCTTTGCTTTGTAGGCAAACGCCTTAACCGCTAAGCCATCTCTCCAGCCCTAGATCTTTGGTTTTAAGAGCAGTCAAGTAGTAAAGTTCTGTCAATTAGAACAGCAGGTCTCAGTTGAAATACTTCCTCAGCCATCTTAGTGAGATTGGCTATACCAAGGAACCCACTTAAGCCTCAGTTCTTTATCTTTAAAAATGGAAATTTATAATAGTGCCTATACTTCAAGGGCTAGAGGCAAATGCCTGTGAAGTGTCAGCATGTGGTAACTTGTCAATAAACACTGGTGATTATTCATCACATAATAGATTCAATGCCTTCCATGCACAATACCAAGGGCTTCCCTCGTCCTTTTAAATCTACACAGTACTTTCACCCTTCTCCTTTTACAGATAGCTTAATACAGAGGGTTGTTCCAGATCTAGGGAAGCATCTTCCAGGGCATCAGAGATGAGGCTGGAAGAACTTTTTTTAATGGAAGAATAGTTTGTTACTGGTTCCCATCGGTCTGTAGTGGAAAGGGCTTTAAAATAAAGACCCCTAGCTAGCATGTTTGGAACGGTTTTGAGTCTCACAATTGGGGATAGGTGGGGGCACAGAGACGTTCATCTTCCTACAGTGTACAGGGCAGCTTCCACAAGCAAGCATTATCTGACTCCAGCATTATCTGTCTACGGTGTGGAGGTTGAGAAATCTTTCTCTAGTTTGATCATTCTCCTCATCTTTCCCATTTTGGAGCACTGGCCATCCGTATCCTACACGAACATTTTCGATAACGGCGACTCTGTCCCTCCAAGGAGTACCCGTTGCTGAAGTTCTTCTCCACCTACTTTGCACAGTATAGGTATCAGAACCTATTTCTAAAAAGCCTAGCAGCAAAAAACACCGGAAAAGAAAGACCGTCTAACCCCTCCCCCATTGTTCAACTGCATGCAGCTTATATCTCCAACATACACACATTTTACAAATCCAAACGTCCCTCGTCCCAGAAGCAGCTTTGTTAGGGATGGCGATCAAATATATGTACAATTTTTTTTTCTTTTCTACAACTCACGTAACGAAGGCTTTTGCACGCTTCTTATAAGGTCCTCCAGACCTCGCTACCGGGCTCTTGACAACGATCACACAAAACAAAAAAAACAAAAAACCCTGTTGGGATTTTCCGAGGGACCGAGCCCAAGGGCCGTGACCTTTGCGCGCCGAAGGCCCCCGCCCAAATCCTTCGCCTCTGCTTCCACGCTTTTCCGCCCCCGGATCTCGAACAACACTACCCGGGCCCCAGCCGCGGAGCCCGGCCCCCAAGCGCGTGCCCACGCCGTGTCCCTCGTCTCCCGCCCCTCGCGGTGCCCGAGGAATCCGGCCGGGAGGGAACCCTGTCGCCGGCCACCACACTAGCCGGCTTCCACCCGCCCCTCCAGGGGCCCGAGAGTTTCCCACCCCGGCCTTGCAAGGCCTGGGCCTCCGCCGGTGTAGGCCCGCAGGCGCCCGCGGCCCGGCTAAGCGAGCTCAGGCTTGCCGCGGCCTAGTCCTTCAGAAGCCGCTGAAGATTCCCCCGCCTCACCTGGGCGCGGGCGGAAAAGCCCGGGGCTGCTCCGGGGCGGGAGGGCGGGTGGGCGGCGGCGGCTCGGCGATAACGGCTCCGCTCGGCCTCGATACTGGTGGCGGAGGCGGTGGCGGCGGCGGTGGCGGCGGTGGCGGCGGCGGTGGCGGCGGAGGCAGCTGCGGCTCCTCTTCAGCGCTCACAACCCGCTCGGGCCCGCGGCCCGGACACGCCCCCTCAGCGCGCGTGCCCATTGGTTAGCGTCCGCTACGGCTTGTTAATTATTGGTTGGTGTAGCTGTCGCGGTAAGGTAGCGCGAGGCGGAGGCGGGACTTCCTCTCGGCGCCGCCTGTGAAGGGAGAAGCCGACCTGCATAGACGCGGTTTCCCAGCTATGGCCGCGGGAGGGGGAGAGCGTTGACCAGACCCCGAGGAGCTCACGGGAGGCGGTGGCCAAGACGCGGTGCACTATGTCAAGCGCATGCTGTGTGTCCCGTGCCAGTCCGCTGCATTGTTATCGCGCCGCTACCCAGCAAGGTGAGTAGTCAGCGCCCCAAGGCTATGAGCATACAACCTGGGTTCGAATTCGGCTCCGACGTTTGTGCACTTAATATGGTTGGGCACTTGCTTACGTTACTTCACCGAGCCTCAGTTTCCTTATCTGATGTAATCAGTAGGCGGGGTAAAGGATGTGGTCAGCGTTCCATTAGTGTTTGAGCAAGGGAGTTCTAGGGTCCAGGCTCCCATTCATCTATTAACTTTTATTCTTTGGGTTTTTAGAGGTAGGGTCTCGCTCTATCCCAAGATGACCTGAAATTTACTATGTAGTCTCAGGCTAGTCTCGGATTTACAGCGATCCTCCTACCTCAGTAGGTATGTGCCACCACGCCAGGTTCCATTAACATTTTATTTTGTGAATATATTTTTTTCTTTTATATGTGTTTTTACATAGGTTACAGTCTCTTATCCCCTGGTCTTCATTTCCCTGAGGGTCCTCCACAGTAGGGTCCTTGGTGTTCATTGTGGGGTAGTTAGGGCCTGCTAAGTTTCTGGGTGGGGGTTGTGTACCTCAGGGTATTTATTTATTTTTCAAAAATTAAGAAAAAATTTTCATTTATTTATTTGAGAGAGAGAAAGAGGCAGAGAGAGAGAATAGGTGCGCCAGGGCCTCCAGTTACTGCAAATTCCGGATGCATATGCCACCTTGTGCATCTGGCTTATGTGGGTACTGGGGAATTGAACCTGGGCCCATAGGCGTTGCAGGCAAGTGCCTTAACCACTAAGCCATCTCTCCAGCCCAGAAATATTTTATTTATGAGAGAGAGAATGAATATGGGCATGGCTGGGCTTCCAGCCACTGCAAGCACACGCAGACACATACGTCACCTTGTTCGTCTGGCTTACATGGGTGCTGGGGAATCAAGCCTGGGTCCTTTGGCTTTGTAGGCAAGTGCCTTAACTGCTAAGCTATCTCTCCAGCCCCCTCAGGATATTTCTATCCACCCTGTTGCTCTTAGAATTTTTCGACTCCCTCTTCTGCAGCAATCCCCAAGCCTTGTGTGTGTTAGCAGTTTGTTTTTAGTGTTGAGTTCTCTGTAGTCTGTTTAGATGTTTTTCAATTCACCTCTGTGTGTTGCTTTTTCCCTAGAGGCAGTTGTTAGGTTAGCATTGGGAGCAATATTCTTTTTTTCTCAATTTTTATTAACATTTTCCATGATTATAAAAACTATCCCATGGTAAATCCCCCCCCCCACTTTCCCCTTTGAAATTCCATTCTCCATCATATCCCCTCCCCATCTCAATAAGTCTCTCTTTTATTTTGATGTCATGGTCTTTTCCTCCTCTTATGATGGTCTTGTGTAGGTAGTGTCAGGCACTGTAAGGTCATGGATATCCAGGCCATTTTATGTCTGGAGGGAGCACATTGTAAGGAGTCCTACCCTTCCTTTGGCTCTTACATTCTTTCTGCCACCTCTTCCACATTATTTGTTATTTATTTATTTTTTTTTTTCCAAGGTAGGGTCTCACTCTAGCCCAGGCTGACCTGGAATTCACTATGGAGTCTCAGGGTGGCCTCAAACTCACGGTGATCGTCCTACCTCTGACTCCCAAGGGCTGGGATTAAAGGCATGCACCATCAAGCCCAGCTCCTCTTCCACATTAGACTCTGAGCCTTGGAAGGTGTGATCAAGATGTTACTCAGTACTCCAGTCACTTCTTTCCAGCACTATGATACCTTCTGAGTCAATCAAAGGTCACCGCCATCTGAAAAGAGAAGATTCTCTACCCAAAGTGAGAGCAGCATTAATATAAGGGTATAAATATTAAGAGAAATGATTACTGGGCAGTTTGATAAGCATAGTATATACATTTTTCCAGACATCAGCAGATGTTACACCCCTAGGGCTCATGACTACCCCTATTTTAAGTTTTCAGTATCAGGGATGTGTTTTCCCCCATGGAGTGGGCCTCCAGTCCAATTGGAGGGCAGTTGGTTTCCACCATGACAAACATGCCACTTTTGCACCCATTGGCTCATTTGGGCTGGCTGGCCAATTATAAGGTTTGCAGTGTCTGCTGTTGAGTATTTTCACTGGTGGTATCTCTTTCTCCTATTGAACTACATGTAGAATGGCTTCTTCCAGCTTTCTGTCAGCTGGTCTACATGGAGGAGGTTATCAGCTCAGTTCCAGCAGGAGGAAGCAATATTCTTGTTGCTGCTTCGTCTGTAGTTTCTCCTGGATCTGGGTAAATGTGGTGAGCAGTCAGCTACCTTTTCTTGTTGTATTGATGGGTCTTGGATCTTCCCAGTATCTTCTGTCATCTGTAAAACAAAACATTTCCAACAAAGGGTGAGAGCAGATTAAAATATATATATATATATATATATATATATATATATATATATATATATATGAGAGAGAGAGAATGGGATGGGTGCACCAGGGGCTCTAGCCACTCCAGACAAATGCCAGATACATGCACCACCTTGTGCATCTGGCTTACATGGGTGCTGGGGAATTGAACCTGGTTCCTTAGTCTTTGTAGGCAAAGGCCTTATCTGGTAAGCCATCTCTCCAGCCTGTGAGAGCAGATTTGATTAAGGGAGGAGCATGCATATAATTTTGAGAGACATTTTGGTGAGGATATCCACTCAACTTCTCCAAAGAACCATGGGAGTGTCTTTCAGGGGTTATGAGTTTCCTGTGGGAGGGCACTGACTTGGTTTCCAGTACCAGATATGAGCTCTCTCCCCCTGAGCAGGGCTCTTATTCAATTGGTGGGCAGTGGGTTAGCTCCATGAGCAGTGTGCCACTATTGTGCAAGGGTGTGTTTCTTGTCCATCGGGTGAGTTGTGTAGTTTACAGGGTCTCCTGCTTATTTGTGCTGTTGTTGACCATTGTCACTTAGTAGCTCCCATAGCACTTTCTAGCACCTGGAGGATTTATCAGAAAAGGAATGACTTTCCTCTTGGGTCTCATATGATCTCTTGGTGTCTTGGGATAGCAGCCTATGGAGTTGGAGTCTTTAGCAATAGGGTCTTGCCATTTAGCTCTGTTGGGTTACCAAGTGCTTGCAATGACCTGAATTTTTGGGGGGACCTCATGGATCTTCCTGGCTAACTGCTTACTGTAGGGGATAACCCACTTCTGGTCCTGGAATTGACAAGTCAAAGCCTAGGGTTTTAGGATTAAACTTTCTCCACGTACTGTGCATGTGGGTCTGGTCTGTGTATCTTGTGTACTGGTATATCAGAGTGTTTCCTAATGTACTACCTACTTTATTCTTTTTTACTGTATAGTTTCCCCTCTTTACCCTCCCTTCCTCCACACTTCCCATATTCCCAATGCCAATATTCTTTTCCTCTATTAGTTTGTGTGTTATCTCCTCCCTCCCTGTTTTCTCTTGTTCCTAGTCTTGTTCTAGTTACATGACTATAGTCCTTTATTATTTATTTATTTAATTTTTTATAGTCTTTGCCCTCTTCTTTAGCTGGTCCATTTTAGGAGTCACATATGAGAAAACATGTGGCATTTGACTATTTTAGACTTTGTGACTTTGCTTAGGATAATATTTTCCAAGTCCATCCATTTTCTTTATTATTTAATTTTTCCTTATTGCTGAGTAAAATTCCAATGTGTATATATACCACACCTTCATTATCCATTCACCTGTCAATGGGCATCTGGGTTGATTCCAGTTCTTAGCTATTGTGAGCAAGTATCTCTAGAGTAGAGTGGAGTCTTTGGGATAAATGACCAAGAGTAGAATAGTTGGGTCAGATAGTAGTTCTATTTTCATTCTTTTTCAGGTGTCTCCATACTGACTTCTATAGTGGTTGTACAAGTTTACACTTCCATCCTGATTGGAGTAAGATGTAATATCAAAAAATGGGGCAGAGAATTCCCACAGGAAGAAATGCAAATGACCAATACACACTTAATGAAAATGTTCAACATCTTTAGTCATCAGAGAAATACATATTAAAACAGCTTTGAAATTCCACCTTACCCCAGTCAGGATAGATAGCAATCATAAAAAAATCAAACGACAACAAATGTTGGTGAGGATGTGGGGAACCTTTATTCACTTTTGGTGGGAAGATTTTATTGAACAAAGTTTTTGTATCTAAGTTCATCCGGGATATCTTACTGGTTTATCATTTTCTTGTTGTGTCTCTGGTTTTGATATTAGAGCAATGCTGGCTTCATAGAAGGATTTTAGGAGCATTCCCTCTTTTCTAATTATGTGAAATAACTTGAGAAAAAGTGGCTTTACTTTTTCAGTGAAGGTTTAGTAAAACTAGTCTGAAATTCCATCAGTTCCTGGACTTTTTTTGTTGGGAGATTTTTGTTCATTATTATTTTTTTGTCCATTATTTATTGATTTGAGAGCGGTAGACACAGAGTGAAAGACAGATAGAGGGAGAGAGAGAATGGGCACACCAGGGCTTCCAGCCACTGCAAACGAATTCCAGATGTGTGCGCCCCCTTGTGCATCTGGGGAACCGCGCCTCGAACGGGGGTCCTTAGGCTTCACAGGCAAGCGCTTAACCGCTAAGCCATCTCTCCAGCCCAGGAGATTTTTTAAAATTATTTTTGTTTGTTTATGAGAGAGAGAGAGAGAGAGAGGGAGAGAAAGAATGGGCCATCAGGGCTTCCAGCCACTGCAAACAAACTCCAGATACAGGCACCACCATGTGCATCTGGCTTATGTGGTACCTAGAGAATCGAGCCTGGATCCTTAGGCTTTGCAGGCATGTGCCTTAATCACTAAGCCACCTCTTCAGCCCTGTTGGGAGATTTTTAATTTACATTTTCAGTCTCATTGGATGTAATAAGTTTGTTTAGGAATTTTACCTGTTTGGAGTTTAATTTTGGTATGTGGTCTGTGTCTAGGAATTGATCCATTTTATTTATATTTTCCAATTTTGTAGAGTAGAGGTTTGAGATATTTGTCTTGATGATTCTTCACATTTCCTTGGTATTAGTTGTGATTTCCCCTTTTTCATTTCTGATCTTGTTAATTTGAGATTTCTTATTTTTTTTCTTTTGATCAAATTGGCCTTGTGGAACTCCTAGGATTGGATGATTCTTATTTTTCCAGCGCCTTTAGGTGGTTGGTTAAGTTATTAATTTGAGATTTCTCTGCCTTTGTTATGAAGGCATATAGTACTATAAATTTTCCCTTTAGGACTGACTTCATTGTGTCCCATTAATTCTGGTATGTTGTGTTTTCATTATCATTCAATTCTAGAAATTTTACAGTTTCCTTTTTTATTCTTCCATAACCTACTTACCTGGTATGTTTTTTTGTTGATTCTCTTTGTTTTTTTTTCCCATATCTTTTCTAAAAAAAATATTTATTTATTTGAGAGAGAGAAAGAGGGAGAGAGAGAGAGAGAGAGAGAGAGAGAGAGAGAGAGAGAGCATGCGCGCGTGCACGTCAGGACCTCTAGCCGCTGCAAATGAACTCCAGATGCACACGCCCTCTTGTGCATCTGGATTACATGGGTTCTGGAGAATTAAACTGGGATCCTTTGGCTTTGTAGGCAAACACCTTAACCTCTAAGCCTTCTCTTCAGCCCTGATTCTCTTGTTGATTGTTAGCTGTAATACATTGAGGTATATAATGCAAGGAGTCTTGTTGGTTTTCCTGAATATGTGGAGGCTTGACTTATGTCTCAATATATGTTTGTTTGTTTGTTTTTGCAGGTAGAATTTCATTCTAGCCCAGGCTGACCTGGAACTCACTCTGTATTCCCAGGCTGGCCTTGAACTCACAATGATCTTCCTATCTCTGCCTCCTGAGTGCTGAGATTAAAGGCAAGCACCACCACACCCAGCTTTGCGAGGAGAGAGAGAGAGAAGAGAGTATGGGCTCACCAGGGCCTCTTGCCACTACAGATGAATTCCAGGCACATGCTCCACTTTGTGTATCTGGTTTATGTGGACACTGGGGAATTGAACTCAGGTCATCAGGCCCTACAAGCAAGGGGTCTTATCTGCTGAGTTATATCTTCAGGCCTTGTGGTCATTCACTTTTTTCTTTTTTTGAGGTAGGGTCTCACTCTAACCCAGGCTGACCTGGAATTCACTATGGAGTCTCAGGGTAGTCTTGAACTCATGGCGATTTTCCTACCTCTGCCTCCTGAGTGCTGGGATTAAAGGCATGCACCACCACGCCCGACCTATGTTCAGTTTTTTTTTAAATTAATTTATTTATTTGAGAGCGACAGAAATAGAGAGAAAGACAGATAGAGGGAGAGAGAGAGAATGGGCGCCCCAGGGCTTCCAGCCTCTGCAAACGAACTCCAGACGCGTGCGCCCCCTTGTGCATCTGGTTAACATGGGACCTGGGGAACTGAGCCTCAAACCGGGGTCCTAAGGCTTCACAGGCAAGCGCTAACCGTCAAGCCATCTCTCCAGCCCCTATGTTCAGTTTTTGAGAAGGTTCCGTGAACTGCTGAGAAGAATGTATATTCTATAGAATTGTGGTGAAATGTTCTGTAGATGTCAGGTCTAATTGGTCTGTGGTGTTTTTAAGTTCTATTATTTTCTTGTTAATTTTCTCCTTGGATTATCTGTCTATTGATTATAGTGGGGTATTAAAGTCCCCCATTATAATAGTATTGGGAGTTATTTCTGAGTTGTTGCCAATTAGGTATTGTTTTATAAAATGCAAAATGTGGTGTACCTACGTTTGTTACATATAAGTTTATAATTGTGAAATCTTTTTGTTGGATAGTTCCCTTGAGTAAAAAGTGACCTTTGTCTTTTTAAATTTCCTTTGGTTTGAAGTCTATTTTGTCAGATATTAGCCACACCTGCTTATTTTATTTTAATATTTTATTTATTTATTTGCGAGAGAGAGAGAGAGAACGAATAGGTGTGCCAGGATCTATAGCCACGGCAAACAAACTCCAGATGCATGTGTCACTTGGTACAACATCTGGTTTAACATGGGTACCAGGGAATTGAACCTGTATTCTTTGGCTTTTTAGAGGCCATAGGCCCTGAGACTGCACAGTGCATGCTCTGTGCCCTCCGAGTGGGGCTGTCAGTGCTGCTGCACACGACCCTGCCTGTGGGGTGGCCATTTTCCTTGCACACCAACTGAGGCTTCAGTGTAGGTATGGAAGACTTTTAGTGTGGTGCACCTCCAGCCATGCCCTGCCCTGCCCTGTCCCACCCGAGCAGGTCAAGTGAGCAGGTGGAGGTAGGCTGCTGTGTGTATGCCCCAGCCCTGTTTCCTAATTGCATGTGCACACTGCCTGCTTCTTGAACTAGGGTCTCCCATCTGAGAGCAAGTCTGGACACTGGATGGCAGATCACCCAACCCTCCCTGCCCACCTGTACTCTTCTTGACAAACTAGCAGTTCTGCTAACGTATTAGCATCTGGCAGATTCCCATATATGCACCCCCTTTGCACAGTGCGGTATCTGGAAAGACCTCTCTGGTACTGGAACCCCAAGATCTTGCTTCCTTTCTCTCCTGAAGTTATAGCGTGGTTATAGTCCACCATCTTGTCTGTAAGTCCCATTAACATTTTATTAAGGGCCAACTACTTTTGGCCCTCTGGGCAGTAAGAAGAGCGGGGGGGGGGGGGGGGAAGACTATCCGTCCCTTTTGGGGCTGGTATTCTGGGATAGTGCTGTCCAGAAGAAATATATGCCAGCTCTCACTCCTTTCCTGTTTCTTTTTTCCTCCTTCCCCTGTCTACCTCTCTCCTTCTCTTTATTTCCCCCTCCTTTTTAAACTTTCTATTGACAACCTTCATACATATACACAATATACCATGATCATAATCCCCTTCTATCTCCTCTATACCCACCCCTCCAGTGGATCCCTTCTTTTTTTCAACTTGTCCCTGTTATATTTTGATATTATCATTTCTTCCCTCCTATTATGCAAGTCTTATGTAGGCATCAGCCACTCTGAGGTCATGAATATTAAGGCCACTTTGTGCCTAAAAGATGACAGTATTGCAAAACATTATTCTTCTTCCTTTGTCTGTTACATTATTTCCACTGCCTCTTCCACAATGTTTTCTGGGCCTTGAAGGGTGTGATAGAAATGTCTCAGTGCTGAACACTTTACTGTCTCTTCTTCTCAGCACTTTGATGAGTTTTTAGTCTCCCCAGTACATGAAGTCTTTGGTTTGAGCCCTGACGCCTCATAAACTATGAGCATAGGGAGGAATGTTTGTAATCCCAGTACTCAGGAACTGTAGATATAGATAGAAGGATCATAATTTCATCATTCTTGATCATTAGTGAATTAAAGGCCCTATCTCAAACAAATGGGCCTAGGGAGATGGTTCAGGGAATAAGGTGCTTGCTGTACCAGCATGAGGACCTGAGTTTGATTTCTAGCAGCCAGGTAAAATGCTGTGTGTGGTGGCATGCACCTATAATCCCAGTGGTGGGGAAGTAGAGAAAGGTGAATCCCTAGGGTTTGATGGCTGCCTAATCCAGCTAAGTCACTGAGCTCTAGATTCAGTGAGAGACCCCATCTCAGTCAATAAGGTGAAGAGCAATTGAGGAAGACATATGACCTGTGTCCTCCATGTGCATGTTGTACATAGATGCATATGCACATACACACAGAAGTGTACCAACATGTATACATACACAGATATACTACACACATGAAATTAAGTTTTTAGCTTTGTTAAAAAGTAAAGAGAGGGCCAGGTGTGGTGGCACACACCTTTAATCCCAGCACTCAGGAGGCAGAGGTAGGAGTACCATGAATTAATTCAATGCCAGCCTGAGACTACATAGTGAATTCCAGGTCAGCCTGAGCTAGTAGAGTGAGACCCAACCTCGGAAAACAATACAAGACAAAAAAGGAAAGAGAGGGCTGGAGGGATGGCTTGCTTAGTGGTTAAGGTGCTTGCCTGCAAAGCCTAAGGACCCAGGTTCAGTTCCCGAGTACCCCACAAAAGCCGGATGCACAAGGTGGCATATGCATTAGGAGTTCATTTGCAGTGACTAGAGGTCCTGGCATTTTTATTCTCTCTTTATATATATTTGCCTCTTTCTCTATCAAATAAATTGATAAAAATAAAATAAAATTTAAAAAATAAAATTTTGTTTATTTATTTATTTGCAAGCAGAAGAGTGAATGGGTGTACCAAGGTCTCTTGCCTTTGCAACTGAACTCCAGACACACATGGCACCTGTGCATCTGGCTCTACATGGGTACTAGGGAATTGAATCAGTGTCACTAGGCTTTGAAAGCAAGTGCCTTAAGTGCTGAGCTATCTCCCTGGCCCCACACATACAAGTTTTAAAGAAAATGTAAAAAGAAGCAAATGATATCAATTTTAATGGTTTTATTTAACTCAATATTTCTGAAATATTTAAATATATGATTAAAGTAAACATTACTAGATCGCTTACATTCTGTGTTTTATTTCATATGCTTTTAGACTCTGGTGTGGATTTTACATTTTGAATTGGGCCAACTTCATTTTCAGGACTTACCAGTCAAACATTTCCATTGGCTACTAGATTGGAACTGCCCTATGGGGAGGTAAAAGAGAAACCAAGAGGATTCTACCTCAGATGGTGAAAAACAGCAAGAAGAAAGGTAAATTGGTAGAAAGATATAAAACAGTGGTTATTGCCATTGAATAGCTTTTAAAAAAAAAACTTTTAAATATCTGACTTTTTCATAACTTCATTCTTCCTTACCACTTAGTAGAACTCCATTGTGTAAATGTGCTAAATCTTTATTATTCAGTCATCACTTGAGGGACACCTAGGCTGGTTCTGTTATGCCCAGTTCTTGGCACCCCCAGTGACCACCAAGGAGAACCAAACACGTATGCAAGGGCAAGGAGCTTTATTTTCAGGCTTAAGCTCGGTCTCTTGACTTCACCAACGCAGTGGGTCTGTGCAAGAGCCCCGAGCAACAGGGGGGCAGATTTTTTATAGGGATTTGAGCAAAGAAGTAGGGAATGGGTACATGATTGGTTGATTTCGTAGGGCATCAGCAGCAAGGTTGGTGGGCGGGAGCTAGGTAACTAAGCAACAAGCAGTAACTAACATTTGTATGTACTTTGAATGGCCAAGACAGGGAGGGAGGAGGGACAAGTCTTTGGCCAGTCTCAGGTGTCCTGGGCAGGGGGCAGGGCAACTGCCACTTTGTTTCTCTGTTTGAGCTGAAACTTGCAACTTAGGCCTAACCAGGGCAGCACTCTACTGAAGCCTGTCATGGCATCATTTAGTTTCTGGGTCCTTCAGTTCCATTTCCTAGCTATTGTGAATAGAACGGCAATAAACATGGTTGAGCAAGTATCTCTGAGGTAGTGAGACAAGTCCTTAGGATATATGTCTAGGAGTTCTATAGCTGGGTCATATGGTAGTAGAATTTTTAGTAGTTAGATTTTAGTATTTAGTAGATGTACTAAAGTTTTAGCTATCTCAGGAACCTCCACACTGATTTCCACAGGGGCTGGACCAGATTGCATTCCCACCAACAGTGTAGAAGGGTTCGTCTTTTTCCGCATCCTAACCAGCATTTATGTTCATTTGTTTTCATGGTGGTAGCCAATCTGATAGGAGTGAGATGGAATCTCAACATAGTTCTAATCTGCATTTCCCTGATGATGAGGGATGTAGGACATTTTTTAGATGTTTATATGCTATCTGTATTTCTTCTTTTGAGAACTCTCTATTTCTTACTATTTAATTTTTTGAGTTCTTTGTATGTCCTAGATATTAATCCTCTGTCAGATATGTAGCTGGCAAAGATTTTTCCCATTCGGTAGGTTGCCTCTTTGCTCTCTTCATAGTCTTTTGCCATACAAAACTTTGTAATTTCATGAGTTCCCAGTGGTTAATCTGTGGTTTTATTGCCTGAGCAATTGGGGTTATATTCAGAAAGCCATTGCCAATACCAGTATGTCGAAGGGTTTCCCCTGCTTTTTCCTTTAGCAGTTTCGGAGTTTCAGGTCTGATATTAAAGTCTTTGATTCATTTGGACTTAATTCTTGAGCATGGAGCAAGAGAAGGTTGATTTTCATCCTTCTACAAATACATATCCAGTTTTCCCAGCACCATTTGCTGAAGAGGCTGTTTTTTCTCCAGTGAGTAGTTTTGGCATTTGTGTCAAATATCTGGTGGCTATGGCTTCCCAGACTTACATCCGGGTCCTCTATTCTGTTCCATTGATCTACATGTCTGCTTTTATGCCAGTACCATGCTGTTTTTGTTACTTGGCTCTGTAGTAAAAGTTAAAATCAGGTATGGTGATATCACCGGCTTTATTTTTGTTGCTCAAAATTGTTGTACAGAGATTTGACAGTTTTTTGTGCTTCCAAATGAATTTTTGGAATTTTTTTTCTATTTCCTTGAAGAATGCCATTGGAATTTTGATGGGGATTGCTTTTGGTAAGATTGCCATTTTTACAATACCTATTCTTCCAATCCAAGAGCAAGGGATGTCTTTCCATTTCCTAGTATCTTCTGCAATTTCTTGCATGAGTGTTTTATAGTTTTCATTGTCGAGATCCTTCACTTCCCTGGTTAGGTTTATTTCAAGGTGTTAGGTCAGGACAAAATAGAGTTACAGCAGTAGGGAGACAGAGACATAAGGAAGTGGGTCATCTACATTCCTCAAGAAACCACCCAGCCATTATTCCTTCCTTGCCTAACAATGTCACAGGTCTAGGTTTCCTGTCCCTTATCTCCCACCTGGTCACTTCTGATCTCTCATCCTATGGCCAATGTAAAGAATATAGGAGTTCCTTCCCTTCCTTACCTTCCCCCAACTGAAGAGCCCTATATAGCTCACTATCTGTAACCTCAAAGTTGACTACTCTGCTCTTTGAGAGTCAGTCCTGGCAGCTCATGTCCCTCCAGCCCCCAAAATAAAGCCTTCCATCTTTGTCTCAGAGTGGTCTTATTGGTCTTGGTCACTTCTGAACCTTACATCTGGTACTTGTTACTTGAATATTGGTCTTGGCAAAGACTTTCTGAATATAACCCCAATTGCTCAGGAAATAAAACCACTAATAAACTACTGGGATCTCCTGAAATTACAAAGCTTTTATACAGCAAAGGACACTGTGAATACAGCAAAGAGACAGAAGTCATCAGCAGTGCAAACAGTGGACACTGGAAGCCTCAAGTTTGTCCACACAGGTCAAATGACTGAGTATGTCCAATAGTGGCATGTCTGCTCTGGGAGAAACCAACTGATTTCTAATTGGACTGGAGGCCCATTCTATGGGAGGAAATACATGCCTGGTACTGGAAACCTAATCAAAAGCCTATGGCAGGGGAGGGTGATGAATCTTAGGGGTATAAAGCCAGATCTTATATGGCTAAATGTATATATCACTTTCACCAAATTGCCCTGAAAGCACCACACTTATTGTTCAATCTCATATATTAATGCTACTCTCACTTATGGCTAGACAACCTTCTCTTTTCAGATGGCGATGACCACTGGGATGACCCAAAGGCAACATAGTGCTGAGAAGAAGGGACAAAGGAGAGTACAGGGCTGAAACATCTCTATCACACCCTCCAAGGCACCAGGTCCATTGCAGAAGAGGTGGCAGAAAGAATGTAAGAGCCTAAGGAAGGGTATCACTCCTTACATACAACTGTCTGGACAGAACTTGGTCTCGATATCCAAGACCTCGTAGTGCCTAGCAATACCTACACAAGACTCTCATAAGAGGAGAAAAAAATGATGACATCAAATTAAAAGACTAATGGAGGGAGGGAGAGCAGAGTTATGAAGGGGAAAGTGGGGGAGGGAAGGGAAGTAATATGGTTTGTTGTCTGGAAGTATTGAAGTTGTCAATAAAAAAAAATCTTAAAAGCAAGTAAATATTAAAAAAATCAGTCCTGGGGGATGCAGCAAAGGCTGGTGCCACCTGAGGAGTAGCAAAAGGGACTCTGCTGATGTCAGCCAGCAGGAACTCCTTCACCTTCTGAGGATCCCTGGAAGCTGGGATTAAAGATGTCCGAGCATCAAAAAGACCCAGCCAGATCTTCCTGGAAACCTGGAGGAATGGAGCCAGTGAAGAGCAGTGGGAGCAGAAAGCATGAAATGTGATCGACATGGTCATCTATCTTCAGGGCAAAGTCATCACTTTCACTGTCTTCAATGACAAATACTTATGGACCCCGACACAGTGCTAGGATCTGGGCACGCCTTCTATCACCTATGACCCCTGTCCTCACAGCTAACAATCTAATGGGAGGGCATGCCTTAGGTAAATAAAAATAGATTTGTAACTAAAGAAATAAAAAATAAAATAAATAAAAAATAAAAAACCAGTCTTAATACTTTAATTTTAATTTATGTCATTACTGAATAGTTTACCAAATTATCACAGGCAGAATTATAAAGTTGTTTAAGGTTTAAATACTTACAGATTGTGTCACAAAATTTTATGTATGTTTGGAATTCAATATAGTTCTATAAAATTGATTTGAAAGCAATTAAAAATACTTCTTTTTGACTCAGCAGTTAAAGGTGCTTATTTACAAAGCTAGATACACATAGTGGAACATACATTTGGAAATTGCTGTGACAAGTGGCTCTCGCATGCCCATTCACTCTCTCTTTTTTTTTTTAATTATTTATTTATTTATTTGAGAGCGACAGACACAGAGAGAAAGACGGATAGAGGGAGAGAGACAGAATGGGCTCGCCAGGGCTTCCAGCCTCTGCAAACGAACTCCAGACGCGTGCGCCCCCTTATGCATCTGGCTAACGTGGGACCTGGGGAACTGAGCCTCGAACCGGGGTCCTTAGGCTTCACAGGCAAGCGCTTAATCGCTAAGCCATCTCTCCAGCCCCCATTCACTCTCTTTTGCATGAGACTTGTCTCCTTTTTTCATTAGAACATGGCAGTTTAATTTAGTTCCTCTATTCTTTGTTACCTATAAGTAAAGTAATTTCAAAAACTGACTTATAGATTGGATGGACATCTTATTCAGCTTTTACAAGTGCTAAATCTCATTAAAAAAAGTGTATATATTATATAAAGGTATCCCACTTCTGATAAGCTTAAAAATTATAAAATTCTTTATGTCTTCATATTTAAGCTGAAAATGTTTCTACATAATATAGAGTTCTTGTTTAAGTTCTGTCAGCAGATCTTTTATTCATGGTTTACTCTCTGTAGCCTCATGTGCCTTAAATTTGTAAACGCTAATTTTTATTAATATTAGAGTTTTCCAGGTATCAGAAAAGTGTAATTTGGTTTGTTCAAAGTCCATAATGTTTGACTATCAGTAAGCATATATCATGCCTGGCTAAAACTCTGTAGTTTTAAGATGGTTCTTGTCTTGTTCATGCTTATTTTGTTAGATGATTATCACTGAGGTTATAATCTAAGTCTTATAAAAAGTGACATGATTTTGTTCTTAGAAAAATTAAAAAAGCTTCCCATGTCTTCAAAAGATCTACTGTATATAAACAATGTTAATATAGTTTGTCTGAGCTTCATGTAGCAGTCATAAATATTTCTGTAGTTAAGCCTTAAAATTGTTCAATGGTAAAAAGTACTTATTTAAGAAAATGCTTAAGCCGGGCATGGTGGCGCATGCCTTTAATCCCAGCACTTGGGAGGCAGAGGTGGGAGGATCATCGAGAGTTCGAGGCCACCCTGAGACTACATAGTTAATTCCAGGTCAGCCTGGACCAAAGTGAGACCCTACCTCAAAAAAAAAAAAAAAAAAAGAAAGAAAATGCTTTGTGTCTGTCATATTGTTTGTAATGCATGTTAAGATTGGGGTTGCTTAATTCAACAATGACCAAGTTTTATTTTGTTCTTGAGCTACATGTAATCAATCTCAGTCAAGGTTGCACTTAATTAATTGTCTTGTTTGTGGTTCATTGCTTATAGTGATATTGATACCTAAAACATGATTCCTGCCCTACAAAAGTAGTCTTACGGGGCTGGAGAGATGGCTTGGTGGTTAAGTGCTTGCCTGTGAAGCCTAAGGACCCCAGTTCTAGGCTCAATTCCCCAGAACCCACAAAGGTGGCATATGCATCTAGAGTTTGTTTACAGTGGCTGGAGGCCCTGGCGTGCCCACTCTCTCTCTATCTGCCTCTTTGTCTGTCTGTCGCTCTCAAATAAATTAAAAAAATAAAAAGAATCTTAAATTGCTGTTCTACTTCCAGTTCTGGGTGTAATTGGTACTTACATTGATATACAGACTAGTCAAAGTTGTTTTCAAACACAGATGCCAAGTTTTTATACTGTCTTGTTTTTTTCTTGGCACACCATTTCTAAATTAAAACAATTGACTTAAGGTTATTGATAAAGTAATTTATAAAAATATTGTCCTTAGGGCTACTAAAATATTCTGCCTATACTTATGCTTTCTGTGTCCCAGATATAGCTTACACTGTCACCTGACAACTAAACTTAAATATTGATCAGAATGATTTTAAACTATTGTGTCATTCTCTAACCAGATATGTTCTGCACCCTTTTAACTAATCTGTTTTGCTAATGAGGTATGTACAGTCTCTTTGAGTGATTATATGTAGAAGCTAAAATGGATCGGAAACATTGGAGTTAAAAGGATAACCAATATTTTGTTTCCTGCTTCTAGGTCAAAAGGCCACAGGAGATGATGGGACACTTGAACCTCTAGCATCTGGTAAGTTACCTGTCTTGATCAGAGAGGATGTGGAGACCCAGAAGTGAATTCCAAGTCAGTGTATCTGCAACAGGAGAGTCACATCAGAGGAAAATCAGTCCTCCAGGCTTCCCAAAAGAGGGAGGGCCACTTGGCCAGTATGGTCTTGACTTACCCTAGCAGATGACAATGCTGAGAGTCATAGTACTCCTCACAGGTCCCTGAAAGTCTCTCCTACAGAACCATTATTGACCTCCAACATACACAGTTAATTTTGGCAGCCTACATGGTCTTAATCACCCATTAAGAAAAATATAACTACAATATAAACAATAATTCGGACTAATAGGCTCCCTTGTCTGATGCTGACTTACAATATGAGACTACCTCAAGTCTTCTGCCTCTGCCTGTCCCTGATTAATTTCACCTATCCTGACCCCAGCTCCTTTCACTTGCCTTAGCCAAAATCAGGCATATTCCTCAGGCCCCCTCCTTCCTTAGCCCTTACCCTATCTCATCCAGGGATAAGTACACTGCCACCCCAATGGTCACTCTCAAACTTAAACTTTCTTGTCTTCCTACTCTTCCCCTGATCCCAAAATGCCCCTCTGCCTCTTCTTGCCCCACGTCCTCTATCTCTCACCTCTGAATGTTCATTCTCCCTTTACACCCGTCATTTTCATGTCATAGCTGTTGACAAGAATAACAAGCTCCGTTATTCTCCCTTCCATCTTTTCGCAGCGTGCACAGAACCCATCTCCCTTCACCTTCTCTATAACAAGTGTCTGCCAGTGACTGCCCTGAAGCCAGCTCAATACAGGAGTGGTATGAGAGAAGTCTGTTTCATTCAGGACCAAGTTGGAACAACATGCTACTCTGGTATTATTGGTCTCACCACTCTGCCACCTCTAGCTACCATGAAACTGCCTCCTCCTCATCTGCCCTGAGGAGAGACCCATCAACTGCATTATCCAGCCTCTCCCATAAAAACTTATCACCCTTATGGTCAGCATGAAAGAATTAACCTTCATTTCTTGTAAGTAACAAACGGCTGAAATGTTAAGTCAGGACAAAATGGAGTTAGAGTAGGAGGGTGACAGAGACATAAGTGGATAATCCACATTCCTCAAGGAACTGTCCAGCCATTATCCCTTCCTTGCCTATCAATGCCCCAGGTATAGGTTTCTTGCCCTCTTATCTCTCACCTGATCACTTCTGGTCTCACACCCTATGGCTAAAATAAAGAACAAGGGAGTTCCTTACCTTCTTCACCTTCCCCCAACTGAAGAGCCCTATATAGCTCACTATCTATAATCTCAAAGCTGACTGCTCTACTCTTGAGAGTCAGTCCTGGCAGCTCATGTATTTTCCCCGCCTGAATAAAAACTTCCATCTTTGCCTCAGAGTGGTCTTTATGGTCTTGTTCACTACTGAACCTTACACAAGTTACTTTATTTATTTATTTACTGGTGCAATTATGAATGGAAATGATTCTTTGATTTCATCCTCTGTATGCTTGTTAGCATATAGGAAGGATACTGATTTCTGTGTGTTTATTTTATATCCTGCTACATGGCAATAGGTGTTTATCAGCTCTAACAGTTTGCTGGTAGAGTCTTTAGGGTCCTTTATGTATAGAATCATATCATCTGCAAATAATGATAACTTGATCTCTTCCTTTCCAATTTGTATCCCTTTTTATGGTTATCTCTTGCCTTATTGCTATAGCTAAGACTTCCAGTAGTAAATAAAATAAATAAAAGTGGGGACAGTGGACAACCTGATTTTAGTGGAAAAGCTTCAAGTTTTTCTCCATATAGTATTATGTTGGCTGTAGGTTTGTTATAAATAGGTTTGTTGAGATATGTTCCTTCTATTCCCAGTCTCTGTAGGACTTTTATCATGAAGGGATGTTGGATTTTGTCAAATGCTTTTCCTGCATCTAATCATGTGATTTTTGTCCTTCATTTATTGATTTGCATATGTTGAACCATCCCTGCATCTCTGGGATTAAAGCCTACTTGGTTAGTGTGGGTGATCTTTCTGATACATTGTTGTATTTGGTTTATTAATGTTTTGTTGAGAATTTTAGGTCTGTAATTTTCCTTTTTTGTTTTATCTTTGTCTGGTTTTGGTATTAGGGTGACTCTGGTTTCACAGAAGGAGTTTGATAGGATTCCTTCTTTTTCTATTTTATGAAAAAGTTTGCGAAGCATTGGTGTTCTTCCATAAAGGTCTGGTAACATTCACTAGTGAATCCATCTGGGCCTGGACTTTTTTTAGTTGGGAGATTTTTGATAACTACTTGGCTCTCCCTACTTGTTATAGGTCTACTTAAGTGGTTAATCTCATCTTGACTTAATTTAGGTAGGTCATATAAATCAAGGAAATCATCCATTTCTTTCAGATTTTCAAACTTAGTACAGTACATATGTTTATAGTATGTCCCTATGATTTTTTTGAATTTCTCTGGTGTCTGTTATGATGGTGCCTTTTTAATCTCTAATTTTAGTGATTTGTGTCTGTCTTTCTTTTGGTCAGGTTTTCTTAGGGTTTATCAATCTTGTTTATCATTTCAAAGAACCAACTCTTTGGTTCATTGACTCTTTGGATTATGTTTTGGTTTCTATGTTATTAATTTCTGCTCTAATCTTTATTACTTCTTCCCATCTACTGATTTTCAGTTTGCCTTGTTCTTCCATTTCCAAGGCTTTAGGGTGAAGCATTAAGTTGTACTTGTAGCCTTTCTAATTTCTTAATATAGGCACTTAAAGCTATAAATTTCCCTCTTAGGACTGCCCTCACTGTGCCCCAAAGGTTTTGTTATGTTGTGTTCTCATTATCATTTGACTCTACCAAGTTTTTGATTTCCTTCTTTATTTCTTCATTGATGCATCCACTATTTAGTAGTATATTGTTTAGTTTCCATAATTTTGTGTGCACCCTATAGCTTTTCTTGCTATTGATTTTTAGTTTGATCTTATTGTGATCAGATAAAGTGCAAGGAATTATTTCAATATACTTGTGTTTGTTAAGATTGTTTTGTGTCCTTGTATATGGTCTGTTTTAGAGAATGTTCCATGTGCTGCTGAAAAGAATGTGTATCTGCAGCATTTGGATGAAATGTCTTGTATATATCAGTTAGGTCCATTTGTTCTATGATCTCATGCAATCCATATGTATCTCTGTTTATTTTTTGTCTGGATGACCTGTCAATTGATGAGAATGAGGTGTTGAAGTCCCCCACTAGAACTGTGGTTTTATCTGTGACCTTAGTTCTAATAGCATTTGTGTGAAGAAGTTGGTAGCCCCCATGTTTAGGATTGTAATGTCATCCTTTAATCAATATAAAGTGACCTTCCTTATCTTTCCTAACTAATGTTAGACTCAAGTCTACCTTGTCAGGTATTAGGATAGCAACTCCTGCTTCTTTTCTAGGCCTATTTGCTTGAAACACCATTTTCCACCGTTTCACCCTAAGAAAGGGTCCATCCTTTGTAGAAAGGCGAGTTTCTTAGAGGCAATAAATTGAAGCATCCTGCTTTCCCCCCACACCTCCCTGAGGTAGGGTCTCACTGTAGCTCAGGCTGCCCTGGAATTCACTGTGTAGTCTTAGGGTGGCCTCAAACTCATGGCAATTCTCCTACCTCTACCTCCCAAATGCTGGGATCAAAGGTGTTCTCCACCACTCCTGGCTAGGATCTTGCTTTTTTTTGTTGTTTGTTTTTTGAGGTAGGGTCTCACTCTACCTCAGGCTGACCTGGAATTCACTCTGTAGTCTCAGGGTGACCTCAAACTCATGGCGATTCCCTACCTCTGCCTCCAAAGTGCTGGGATTAAAGGCATGCACCACCATGCCTGGCTAGGATCCTGCTTTTTAACCCAGTCTGCAAGCCTATATGTTTTGGTAGAGGCATTGAGGCCACTGATATTAAGAATTATTATTGAAAAATGTATACTTATTTTTACCATTTTTCTTTCAGTTATTCGTTTACTCTCTTGTATTAACTTGTATTTGAGTGTGGTTTGTTTTTCCAGGTTCCTTATAATGTGTGCTTTTCTTTCTGTTTAGCATGGAGGATCATGTCAAGGTATATTTTTAATATATTTATTTATTTTCTTTGGTTAAGTTTTTTTTTTTTTTTTTTTAGTATTAGCACCTTTATTTCTTTCTTTTTCTTTTCACAATTTTTATAAACATTTTCCATGATTATAAAAAATATCCCATGGTAATACCCTCCCTTCCTGTCCACACTTTCCCCTTTGAAATTCCATTCTCCATCATATTACCTCCCCAACTCAGTCATTGTACTTATATACATACAATACCAAACTATTAAATACCCTCCTCCCATCCTTTCTCTTCCCTTTATATCTCCTTTTTAACTTACTGGCCTCTGCTACTAAGTATTTTCCTTCTCACTCAGAAGCCCAATCATCTGTAGCTAGGATCCACATATGAGGGAGAACATGTGACGCTTAGCTTGCTGGGCCTGGGTTACCTCACTTAGTATAATCCTTTCCAGATTCATCCATTTTTCTGCAAATTTCATAACTTTATTTTTCTTTACCGCTGAGTAGAACTCCATTGTATAAATGTGCCACATCTTCATTATCCACTCATCAGTTGAGGGACATCTAGGCTGGTTCCATTACCAGCTATTATGAATTGAGCAACAAAAAACATGGTTAAGCACGTACTTCTAAGGAAATAGAATGAGTCCTTGTGATATATACCTAGGAGTGCTATAGCTGGGTCATATGGTAGATCAATTTTTAGCTGTCTTAACCTCCACACAGATTTCCACAACGGCTGGACCAGATTGCATTCCCACCAACAGTGTAGAAGGGTTCCGCTTTTCCACATCCCTGCCAACATTTATTCATTTGTTTCATTTGTTCATTTGTTTTCATGATGGTAGCCAATCTGACAGGAGTGAGATGGAATCTCAATGTAGTTTTAATCTGCATTTCCCTGATGACTAGAGATGTAGGACATTTTTTAGATGCTTATACGCCATCCGTATTTCTTCTTTTGAGAACTCTCTATTTATCTCCATATCCCATTTTTTAATTGGCTTGATTTATTGCTTATTATTTAACTTTTTGAGTTCTTTGTATATCCTAGATATTAATCCTCTATCAGATATATAGCTGGTGAAGATTTTTTCCCATTCTGTAGGTTGCCTCTTTGCTCTTTTCACTGTGTCCTTTGCCGTGCAAAATCTTTGTAATTTCATGAGGTCCCAGTGATTAATCTGTGGTTTTATTGCCTGAGCAATTGGGGTTGTATTCAGAAAGTCTTTGCCAAGACCAATATGTTGAAGGGTTTCCCCTATATTTTCCTCTAGCAGTTTCAAAGTTTCAGGTCTGATGTTAAGATCTTTAATCCATTTGGACTTAATTCTTGTGCAAGGAGAGAGAAAAGAATCTATTTTTATCCTTCTACAGATATACATCTAGTTTTCCAAACACCATTTGCTGAACAGGCTGTCTTCTCTCCAATGAGTAAGTATCCTTGGCATTTTAGTCGAATAACAGGTGGCTATAGCTACCTAGACTTACATCTGGGTCCTCTATTCTGTTCCACTGATCTACATGTCTGTTTTTGTGCCAGTACCATGCTGTTTTTGTGCCAGTACCATGCTATTTTTGTTACTATGGCTCTGTAGTATAGGTTAAAATCAGTTATGGTGATACCACCAGCCTTATTTTTGTCACTCAGTATTATTTTAGATATTCTAGGTTTTTTGTGATTACAAAAGAATTTTTGGATTGTTTTTTATATTTCCATGAAGAATGTCTTTGGAATTTTGATAGGGATTGCATTAAATGTATAGATTGCTTTTGGTAAGATTGCCATTTTCACAATATTGATTCTTCCAATCCAGGAACAAGGGATGTTTCTCCACTTTCTAGTGTCTTCTTCAAGTTCTAGCTTGAGTGTTTTAAAGTTCTCATTGTAGAGATCCTTTACTTCCTTGGTTAGGTTTATTCCAAGGTATTTTATTTTTTTAGATGCAATTGTGAACGGGAGCGATTCTCTGATTTCATCCTCTGTGTGTTTGTTGATAGCATATATGAAGGCTACTGATTTCTGTGTATTTATTTTGTATCCTGCTACATAACTATGTTTTTATTAGCTCTAACAGTTTCCTAGTAGAATCTTTAGGGTCCTTTATGTATAGAATCATGTCATCTTCAAGTAATGATAACTTGATCTCTTCCTTTCCAATTTGTATCCCTTTTATGTGTGTCTCTTGCCTTATTGCTATAGCTAAGACTTCAAAAAGTATATTAAATAAAAGTGGGGACAGTGGACACCCTTGTCTTGTTCCTGATTTTAGTGGAAAAGTTTCCAGTTTTTCCCCATTTGGTAATAGGATGGCTGTAGGCTTGTCATAAGTAGCTTTTAGTATATTAAAATATGTTCCTTCTATTCCCAGTCTCTGTAAGACTTTTATTATGAAGGTATGTTAGATTTTGTCAAATGCTTTCTCTGCGTATAATGAGATGATCATGTGTTTTTTGTCCTTCAACCAATTTATATAATGTATTACATTTATCGATTTGCATATATTGAACCGTCCCTGCATCTCTGAGATAAAGCCTATTTGGTCAGGGTGAATGATCTTTTTGATATATTCTTGTATTCTGTTTGCCAATATTTTGTTGAGAATTTTTGCGTCTATGTTCATGAGGGAGATTGGTCTGTAATTTTCTTTTTTTTGGTTCTATCTTTGCCTATTTTTGGTATCAGGATGATGCTGGCCTCATAGAAGGAATTTGGTAAAATTCCTTCCTTTTCTATTTCCTGGAAAAGCTTAAGAAGCAATGGTGTTAGCTCTTCCTTAAAGGTCTGGTAAAATTCGCCAGTGAATCCATCTGGGCCTGGGCTTTTTTTTTAGTTGGGAGACTATTGATAACTGTTCAGATCTCAATGCTTATTATAGGTCTCTTTAAGTGATTCATCTCATTTTGATTTAATATAGGTAGGTCATATAGATCAAGGAAATCATCCATTTCTTTCAGATTTTCATACTTTGTGGAGTATATGCTTTGATAGTATGTCCCTATGATTTTTTGAATTTCTCTGGAATCTGTTGTGATGTTACCTTGTTCATCTCTGATTTTATTAATTTGTGTCTCTTCTCTCTTTCTTTTGGTCACATTTGCTAAGGGTTTATCAATCTTGTTTATCCTTTCAAAGAACCAACTCTTTGTTTCATTAATTCTTTGGATTTTTTTTTTTTTATTTTTTGTTTCTATTTCATTAATTTCTGCCCTAATCTTTATTATTTCTTCCCGTCTACTGATTTTTGCTTTGCCTTGTTTTTCTTTTTCCAAGGCTTTAAGGTGAAGCATTAGGTCGTTGACTTGACCTTTCTAATTTCTTAATTTAGGCACTTAAGGCTATAAATTAACCTCTTAGAACTGCCTTCATTTTGTCCTAGAGATATTGGCATGTTGTGTTCTCATTACCATTTGACTCTATAAATTTTTTTATTTCCTTCTTGATTTCTTCATTGACCAATTCATCATTTTGTAGTGTATTGTTTAGTTTCCATGATTTTGTGTATGCTCTTTAGCCTTTTATGCTACTGATTTGTAGTTTAATTCCATTGTGGTCAGATAGAATGCAGGGAATTATTTCAATTTTCCTGAATTTGTTAAGATTTGCTTTGTGTCCAAATATATAGTCTATTTTAGAGAATGTTTCATGTGCTGCTGAAAAGAATGTATATTCTGCAGCATTTGAATGACATGTCCTGTGTATATCTGTTACATCCATTCCTTCTATGACCTAATTTATCCAGATGCCTCTCTGTTTATTTTTTCCCAGGATGACATGTCAATTGATGAGAGTGGGGTGTTAAAGTCACCAACCTCCACTGCGTTTGGTGTTATTTGTGACCTTGGTTCTAATAGTGTTTGTTTGATGAATTTTGGAGCCCCCATGTTAGGTGCATATATGCTTAGAATTGTAATGTCCTCCTGTTGGAGTGTGCCCTTCACCAATATAAAGTGACCTTCCTTATATTTCTTCACCAACGTTGGACTAAAGTCTACCTTGTCAGATATTAAGATAGCAACCCTGCTTGTTTTCTAGGCCCATTTGGTTGAAACACCGTTTTCCAACCTTTCACCCTAAGATAATATCTATCCTTTGTAGAAAGGTGAGTTTCTTGGAGACAACAAATTGTAGGATCCTGGTTTTTAACGCAGTCCGCAAACCTATGTCTTTTGGTTGTAGCATTGAGGCTGTTGATATTAAGAGATATTATTGAAAGGTGTGTATTTATGTTTTCCATTTTGTGTGTGTGTGTTTGTGGTTCCAGTTCTACCTGTGCTCTATTGTGTTAACTAGTATTTGAGTATTGCTTGTTTTTTCTAGGTTCCTTATATGTGTGCTTTTCCTTTTCTTCAGCGTGGAGGATTCTATCAATTTTTTTCTGTAGAGCTGGTTTTGTCTTCAAATACTCCTTTAACCTGCTTTTGTCATGGAATGCCTTTATTTCTCTGTCTATTTGAATGGATAACTTTGCAGTATAAAGTAACCTTGGTTGACAGTTGTTATCTTTCAGAATTTGGAATACATCACTCTAAGCCATTTTGGCTTTTAAAGTTTGTGTTGAATAATCTCCTGTAATCCTGATGGGCTTGCCTTTGTAGGTAACTTGATTTTTCTCAATAAATGATTTCAATACTTTTTCTTTGGCTTGTGTGTTTGGATGTTTGATTATAATATGATGAGGAGAGGTTCTTTCCAGGTTTTGTCTGGCTGGGGTTCTAAAGGTTTCCTGTATCTGCATTGGCACTTCTTTCCCAATTTGGGGGAAATTTTCTTCTGTGATTTTGTTGAAGATGCCTACTATTCCTTTGGAGTGGAATTCTTCTCCTCTACTATGCCCTGAATTCTTATATTTGGTCTTCTCATAGTGTCCTGAATATCTTGAAATTCCTACTCATACTTTTCTATAAGTTTGTCTTTCTTTTTGTTGGATTGTATTAGATCTGCCACCTGGTCTTCTGGCTTAGATATTCTGTCCTCTCCTTCATCCATTCTACTGGTGAGATTTTCTACAGAGCTTTTTATTTCATTAACTGTGTTCTTCATTGCTAGTAATCCTGACTGGTTTTTCTTTATTATTTCTATTTCCTTATTTATGTCTTGTATTGCCTTCCTTATTTCATTAAATTGGTGTCCTGCGTGTTCTTTTATTTCCTCTTTGATTCCTTTGATTTCCTCTTTGATTTCTTCTTTGACCTCTTTGAACATATTTAGAATCATCCTTTTGAAATCTTTCTCAGGCATTTCCTGTAACTCGTTCTCACTGGAGGTCATTTCTGATGCATTAATACTTTTACGTGGATTTATATCATCTTACTTTTTAGTGTTTCTTGTGTTATAATGTATATATTTTTGCATCTTGGATTAAGTTAATGCTTGGATTTTCTAGCTAGCTGGGTATTCTTAGGTGTATCAATTGATTTGATGTTATATATTTTCAGGGTAGGAGCTTAAGGTGTTAGGTATGGCTCTTACGACTCTCATAGTATCTACAAAGGTGTTCTTAGGGGTTGAGTTTCCCTGCTCTTTTGTCCAAAGACTACTAGGAACTTGTTGTTGGAGACCATAATTTTGGTCTCCATAGGATTCTGAACTGGTTCCCAGTCCCAGCTATGGGTTCCTTTCCTCTGAGAAGATGTCTTAGGCAACTAGAAAGCTATTGGTTACCCACCAAGGCTGGGTACCACCATTGCACATGTGTGTAAGTCTTGTCAGTCTGGTTGCTTTTAAATAGCAGTGTTTTCTGCTTGTTCACAATGTTGTTGGTCACTTTTCCCCTAGCAGTTCATATAGCACTTTCCAGCACTATATGGGCTAACCATCTAGGAACTGGCTCCCTTCCAGATTCCAGCCAGATTTCTGGGTGTTCTGTGTTGGCAGCATGTGGTGTCTTCTGCAATAAGGTCTTACCTTTTACCTGAGGCAAGTAATCAAGTCCTTTGACAGAAGCCTGTCTTGTTTTGGAGAACTCCTAGATCTCTTTGATCAACAGCTCACTGTGGGTAGCAACCAATTTTTCATACTGGGAGTTAGCTTTCCATTCTGTGACAAAATACATGAGAAAATTATGTTGTAAGGATGAAAGGTTATTTTGGATAATGGTTTCAGGGATTTTAGTCCCTGGCTGCTTAGTGGCTTTCTGGGGCATCTAGTGGTTCTGTGCATGATAGCATAAATATTTGGCAGAAGATGCCTGTTTACTTCAAGTCAGGAAGGAAAGAGAAGGGGGAAGTGAGGGAGAGAGAAACAAACAGGGTCACAATATTCTCTTCAAGGATATATATTCAATGACTTAACTTCCTAGTACCAGGCTCCACCTATTAAACGTTCTACTTACCTCTCAATAATTCCACAGCCTGGGGACCAAGCTTTCCATGCATTGATATTTGGTGGGGGAAACTCAAGATCCAAATTATAGTGTTCATTTAAGTGGATCATCCAATATTTGTCTTGTGTTTATCTAATTTCACTGACCAAAAATTCTGAAGGTTCATACATATTTGTAGTATGTATCAGAGTCTCATTTATTTTTATAGCTGAATAATATTCTGCTGTATGTATAAGCACTTTGTTCATTTGTTCCTCTCTTGATGGACACTTGAGTTATTTTGGAAATGGTGCTGCTATGAATAGTGGTCCAAAAGTTTCTGTTCTCAGTGTTCTTTTAAAAAATATTTATTTAGCCAGGTGTGGTGGCGCACACCTTTAATCCCAGCACTTGGGGGGGGGGCAGAGGTGGGAGGATTGCCTTGAGTTTGAGGCCACCCTGAGACTACATAGTGAATTCCAGGTCAGCCTGGGATAGAGTGAGACCCTGCCTTGAAAAACCAAAAAATAAAAATAAAAAAAATATGTATTTGAAAGAGGGAGAGACAAAGGGACAAAGAGACTGAATATGGACATGCCAGGGCTTCCTGCCATGGTAAATGAACTCCATGTGCATGCACTACTGGCTTTATGTGGGTCTGGAGAATTGAATCTGGGCTGTCATGCTTTGTAAGCAAGCATCTTTAACTGCTGAGCAATCTCTCCAGCCCCTGTTTCCGGTCTTTTGGGGAGATACCAAAATGTGCTGTTTGGAGATCATGTGGTAATTCTGTGTTTAAAATTTAGTGTACAGAAAACTCTCACAGTAGCATACCATTTTACATGAGCACCAGCAATAAATGAGTATTCCAACTTGTTCACATTCTCACCAATTCTTGTTATTGCTTATTAAAACAGTTATATCTATGGGTTGGAGAGATATCTTAGTGGTTAAGGTACTTGCCTGCAAAGCCAAAGGACTCATGTTCAATTTTCCAGTACCTATGTAAAGACAGATGCACAGAGTGGTACATGCATCTGGAATTCGTTTGTAGCAGCTAGAAGCCTTGGCACACCCATATTCTCTCTCTCTCATAAATAAATAAATCAGAAAGCACCCATATTCTCTCTCTCTCATCAATCAATCAATCAATCAATCAATCAATCAATCAATCAGAAAGCATGAGGACCTGAATTCAGATTCCCAGAACTCACATAAAATGATAGGTATGATGGTGTATTCCTGTAATATCATCACTGGGGAGACAGACACAGGGAATCTCTGAGGCTCACTGTAGCCAAATTGGTGAGTTTAAGTTATGCATAAGACCCTGTATCAAAGAATAAGGTAGAGAGCTATTGAGGAAGACACCTGACATTGGCCCCTGGCTTCTAAACACATGTATACACGTGTGCACATTCACCTACACACACACACACACACACACACAATATGAACAAACACCACACACACATACACACAAAATTGTATCTTCTCTAGTGTCTTAGTTTGCTTAGACTGCTATAGCAAAATACATTGTAGTGAGGATCTTTATAAGCAATCAGTTATGTCTCATAGTTCTGAAAGCTGGGAAGTCTAAGATCAAGGTGTTAACAGATTTTGTTTGTAGTGAGTATCTGCTTCCTGGTTCTTAGATGGCATTGTCTAGCTGTGTTCTCACATGGTGGAAAGGTGCAAGGCTGGAGTGTCTTTTACAAGGATACTAATCTAATTGATTAGGGTTTACATTATTTTTTAAAAAAATATTTTTAATATTTTATTTTTATTTATTAGAGAGGGAGAGAGAAGACAGAGAGAGAGAAGAGAATGGGCACACTAGAGCCTCTAGCTACTGCAAATGAATCAGATGCATGCACCACCATGTGCATCTGGCTTACATGGGATCTGGGGAATCGAACCTGGGTCCTTAGGCCTCATGGGTAAGTGCCTTTACCACTAAGCCATCTCTCCAGCCCAGGGTTTACATTATTTTTTATTTTTTTGAAGTAGAATCTTACTCCAGCCCAGACTGACCTGGAATTCACTCACTCATGCCAAAGCTCATAGCGATCCTCCTAACCTCTGCCTCCCAAGTGCTGGGATTAAAGGGATGTGCCACAGCTAGGGTTTACTTTATGACCTAATCATCTTCAAAATGGCAAAACTTCCTAATACCATCACTTAAGGAGTTAAGATTTCTTTTTTCATTTTTAGTTACTTTTCATATATGGAATTAGGTTCAGATCCACTTTCATTCCTCTGCATGAAAATCTAGTTGTCTTGGTACCATTTGTTGAAGACACTTCTTTTTTTGCATAGAATAGACTTGGCAGTAATTAAAAAGAAAAAATGGGGGCTGGGGAGATAGCTCAGCCAGTAAAGTGCTGTAGAAGTTTGATTCATGTGTTCTCCATAAACTTAGGTGTTCTGAATACTAGGTTCCCAGCTGATGGAGAGTTGGGAATTAACGTGCCCCTGAAGGCAGTGTATTGTTGGGGGTGGGCTTATTGGTTTTATAGCCAGTGTCCGGCTCACTTACCTGTTGTTATTGTCTACCTTATATTGGCCAGGGGGTGATGTCCACCCTCTGCTAATGCCATCTTTTTCTCCTGCCATGATGGAGTTTCCCTTAGAGTCTGTAAGCCAAAATAAACCTTCCCCCCCCACCCCCGATCTGCTCTTGGGTGATTTCTGCAAGCAATGTGAACCTGATTACAATAAGTGCTTTCCTTGCAAGCATAAAGACCCAAGTTTGACCCCAGTACCCAAGTAAAATAACTAGATGTGGGGGCTATGGAGATGGGTCAGTGGATAAGAGTACTTGCTACACAAGCATTAGGGCCTGAATTTGATCCCCAGCACCATACCAAAAAAGTATAATAGCAACCACAACCACAACAAAACCTAAGGTGTAGTGGTGCACACTTACAACCCCAGTGCTAGAAATAACAGAGATAGGCAGATTTCTGGAGCTCACTCACCAGCTAGTTTAGCTTATTTGGTGAGTTCCAGGCCAGTAAAGGACATTGTCTCAAAAAAAGATGGATTGCTGAGTGTTGTGGCACACACCTTTAATGCCAACACTCAGGAGGCAGAGGTAGGATTGCTGTGAGTTCGAGGCCACCCTGAGACTACATAGTGAATACCAGGTCAGCCTGGGCTAGAGTGAGACCCTACCTCAAAAACTCAAAAGGGGGGCTGGAGAGATGGCCTAGCGGTTAAGCACTTGCCTGTGAAGCCTAAGGACCCCGGTTCGAGGCTTGGTTCCCCAGGTCCCACGTTAGCCAGATGCACAAGGGGGTGCACGCATCTGGAGTTCGTTTGCAGAGGCTGGAAGCCCTGGCGCACCCATTGTCTGTCTCTCCCTCTATCTGTCTTTCTCTCTGTGTCTGTCGCTCTCAAATAAATAAATAAAATTTTAAAAAAATATTTAAAAAAAAAACTCAAAAGGGGGAGGACTTACAGTTAAGATAGCGATGTAGGTACCACGCTAAAGCAGCCTGGGGGGAAAAAGCAAAAAAAAAAAAAAAAAACCCAGCAAAATACACACTTTTACTAAAAAGTTAGATGTATAGGAAATTGAAATGGCAGCAGAGAAGTAGGAGAGATCCAGAGCCCACACAGGCCAGCAGAAGCAGCTCTGGCAGCTCCATGGACCGCTGCAGCAGTGCACCAGAAAGCCACAAGGCTCGGCTTGAACCACAAGAAAAACTAGGTGAGGGGAGTTTCCAGTCACACCGGAGATCTCCTCAAACTCAAGAAACGTGAAGGGAGAACAGCATTGAACAACGGAGGAGCAGATCACAAGATAGAAGAACACATGAAACAGTGAGAGAACTAGAGCAGCATTGGCAGCCTTCCCTCCCCCACTGCCAGTGCCCAGCTCCAGCAAACAAAGCAGCGGTCCAAGGACCCAGCCATGCCAAGTGAACCAACAGTGGGACCCAAGCCGTAGCAGAGGTAACTGGGATTACACCAGGGAAGGGTCACAAGCTGACTTGGAACCCTCAACAGATCAGAAATCTTAACCTCCTTGTTGTCAGGATTAAGGGTATGGGTGGGGGACGACACACCCTAAGGGAGAGTTAGAGGATCTGGTTGTCATAATACCTACTCTTGGATACTCTGAGCTGTTTTTCATTGAAAATATACATTGTTTAGTTAATTTTAGAAACTATCTGTATTTGGTTGCACTCAGCCTGCTTGAATACTCTCATAGCAGGCAACCCCATCACCTAGGGTCACTTTTGTAGATAGTCTGAGAGTCTTGAGAGCCATACCTAATGCCTTAAGCTCCTAACCTGAAGTTATATAACATCAGATTGACTGATTCATCTAATAATACCCAGCTAACTAGAAAATCCAATCATTAAATAATCCAGGATGGAAAAATATATACATTATAACAGAAGAAACATCAAAGTTCAAGTCAATATAAATTCTCCAAAAAGTATTAATACATCAGAAATGACCTCCAGTGAGAACAAGTTAGAAGAAATGCCTGAGAAAGATTTCAAAAGAATGATTATAAAAATCTTCAAAGACGAAATCAAAGGAATGAAAGAGGAAATCAAAGGAATCAAAGAAAACACAGGATACC
This sequence comes from Jaculus jaculus, assembly GCF_020740685.1. Lineage (NCBI taxonomy): Eukaryota > Metazoa > Chordata > Mammalia > Rodentia > Dipodidae > Jaculus > Jaculus jaculus. Next base: position 104,124,465 of record NC_059106.1, read on the forward strand.
AACTTAATAAAATGACGAAGTCAATATTAGGCATAAATAAGGAAATAGAAATAATAAAGGAAAACCGGTCAGAATTACTAGCAATGAAAAACAAGTTAATGAAATAAAAAACTAAAAAATCTTACCATTAGAGACTTCCAGTTAAGATTGCGGCTTAGGTACCACGCCAAAGCAGCCTAGGGGGGAAAAAGACCAAAAAAATTCAGCAAAATATACACTTTTACTAAAATGTGAGGTGTATAGGAAAACAAAACAGCAGTGGAGAAGTAGAAGAGATCCAGAGCCCACACAGGCTGGCAAAAGCAGCCCTGGCAGGTCTGCCAACCGCCAGGCTCGGCTTGAGCTGTGGGAAAAGCCAGGTGAGGGGAGCTTCCACTCACACCGGAGCTCTGCAACTCAAGAAACGTGAAGGGAGAGTGGCAGTGAACAATGGAGGAACAGATCACAAGGTAGAAGGACACGTCTAACAGTGAGAGAACCAGAGCAGCTGTGGCTCTCTACCCACCCCCACTGCCTGTGCCCAGCTCCAGCAAACAGAACAGCGGTACTGGGACCCAGCCATGCCAACTTGAGCGAACAGCGGGACCCAAGCAGGAGCAGGGTCCCGCAGCAATATCAGTGGCTCTGGCACCAGCAGCAGCGGCAGATCCAGCAGCAGTAGCTTCAGAGGCAGTAGTCACAGATCTAGCAGCAGCAGCAGAGGATCCAGCAGTGGCAGCAGCAGCGGTGGACCCAGCAGAGGCAACAGACCCAGTAGCGAGAGCTTTAGCAGCAGTGGCAACAGATCCAGCAGCAGCAGCTTCAGGAACAGAAGTGGTAGTTCCAGCAGTGGGGGTGCCTATCTGCAGGGCCACAGTTGCCAGGCTCGGTTTGCCCCACAGGAAAAGCAAGTGTCCAGCTCCAGAAATCAGAACAGCAGCCCAACGACCCAGCCAGCAACTTAACTGAGACCAAAATCATCCAAAAAGGTAACTGGGATTGATTGCACCAGGGAAGGATCTCACTTGGTCACAAGCTGACTTGGATCCCTCAACAGACCAGAAATCTTAACCTCTTTGTTGCTAGAGGATCTGGTTGTTATAAGAACTACTCTTGCATAAATATTTGGTGCTGTATTTGATTGAATGTGTACAGTGTTTAGTTAAATTTTAGAATCTACCTGTATTTTATTCCACTCAGCCTACTTGAATACTCCCATTAGCAGGGAAACTCAATGCCTAAAACACCTTTGTAGATACTCTGAGACTCTTAAGAGTCACACCTAACACCTTAAGCTCCTATCCTGAAGATATATAACATCAAATCAATTGATACAGTTAAGAATACCCAGCTAGCTAGAAAATCCAAGCATTAACTTAATCCAAGATGCAAAAATAGATACATTATAACACAAGGAACACTAAAAAGTAAGACGATATAAATCTACCTAAAAGTATTAATGCATCAGAAATGACCTCCAGTGAGAACGAGTTAGAGGAAATGCCTGAGAAAGATTTCAAAAGGATGATTGTAAATAATGTTCAAAGAAGTCAGAGAACAAATAAAAGAAGTCAAAGAGGAATTCAAAGAGGAAATCAAAGGAATCAAAGAAGACGCAGGACACCAATTTCATGAAATAAAGAAGGCAATACAAGACATAAATAAGGAAATAGAAATAATAAAGAAAAACCAGTCAGAATTACTAGCAATGAAGAACACAGTTAATGAAATAAAAAGCTCTGTAGAAAATCTCACCAGTAGAATGGATGAAGGAGAGGACAGAATATCTAAGCTAGAAGACCAGGTGGCAGATCTAATACAGTCAAACAAAGAGAAAGACAAACTTATATTCTCTCTCTCTCCCTCTGTCTGTCTTTCTCTCTGTGTCTGTCGCTCTCAAATAAAAAAAATAATACTATCTTGAGGCCTCGCTGTGTGAGCGCTGAGCACTCCAGGTATTTTACAGCATCGATCTCCTTGGCCATGGCTAGCCCCTGAGGGTAGGTGATGGGAGTCAGCTTCTCTTTCAGTTTCTCCATCCTGTCTTTATCATCCCTAAGATCAAGCTTTGTTCCCACAACAATGATGGGAGTGTTGGGACAGTGGTGTCGCACTTCTGGATACCACTTTGCACAAACATTTTCAAATGATGCAGGACTCAAGCGGGAAAAGCAGATTAGGAAAACATTTGGGGCTGGAGAGATGGCTTAGCAGTTAAGGGCTTGCCTGTGAAGCCTAAAGACCCCCGGTTCAAGGCTCAATTCCCCAGCACCCACGTTAGCCAGATGCACAAGGGGGCGCACTCATCTGGAATTCGTCTGCAGTGGCTGGAAACCCTGGCGCATCAATTCTCTTGCTTTCTCTCTCTCTCTCTTTCTCTCTGCCTCTTTCTCTGTATGTAACTCTCAAATAATAAATAAAAATAAACCAAAAAAATTAAAAAGACAAAAGAAAACATCTTTGTGGATAGGAAAGGGGAGGCAATCTGTCACAATCTTCTTGTCCAGCTGTATCCCATAAACCCAGATTAACTGGTTTTCCACCTACCATAACACTGGCAGAATAGTTGTCAAAGACAGTAGGGATATATTCTCCAGGAAATGCATTGGTTGTATAACTGGTGAGTAGGCAGTTTTTACCTACAGCTTCGTCTGTCACCACCACACACCTGATGGCCTGCATCTGGACCACTCACTGTGCCATGGTGGCCAATCACTGAGGGGTGGGGGAAACTGGCAGGCAAATGCACACACACACACACACACACACACACGTGGGCACGGAGGAAACTCCTGGCACAGCTGCTCACACTGCCAGAGGGGGAGCCTCGGCTGCCCTCTGCCCAGTGGAGAGCAAAGCACACAAACCCGGCCACCACCCAAAGATGAGGAAAACTGCAGAGAAACAGGAAAAAGCCACTCTGCATCCCACACACTCCCCCACCCCTCCCCCTCCAGACTCCCCCTCACCTTCTCCCCCCCCCCCCCCCCGTGGGCCCACTACGCAGAACCCAGGCTCTGGGTGGACAAAGCAAATCTTAACAAATACAGGAAAATTGAAATAATTCCTGCATTCTATCTGACCACAATGGAATCAAACTACACATCGAAAGCAAGAAAAGCTATAAAGCATACACAAAATCATGGAAATTAAACAACACACTACTAAATGATGAATGGGTCTGATGTGGTTTGATTCAGGTGTCCCCATAAACTTAGGTGTTCTGAATGCTAGGTTCCCAGCTGATGGATATTTGGCAATTAATGCCTCCTGGAGGGAGTGTATTGTTAGGGGCGGGCTTATGGGCTTTATAGCCAGTTTCCCCATGACAGTGTTTGGCACACCCTCCTGTTGCTGTGGTCCATCTTATGTTGGCCAGGGGGTGTTGTCCACTCTCTGCTCATGCCATCCTTTCACCCTGCCATCGTGAAGCTTCCCCTCGAGCCTGTAAGCCAAAATAAATCTCTTTTTCCCAGAAGCTATGTTGGGCCCTGAAAGGCCTAGGCGTGAGGCCTAGCGGAACTTCCTGAGCCTAGCTAAAGTTTGGCGACCTGTCTCTGGCCAGCTATGACTCAGCAGGATGCCTAAGGGCTTCTGGCCTGCTACTTCCTCGTGGTAATTGTAATTACCATTTCAATAGTTAAGGTTTACTATTGGCCCTTACCTCTTCTCCCACCCTAAAATCCCCGCCTTCATCCCCAACCTGATATAGGCAACTGCTCAGAGTAATAAAGCGAGTTGTTCCTGCATTGCAAAGACTCCCGACTCAGTGTGGTTTTTCTCCGGTGGCCAGGAGAGGTTTCTGAGTCGTCCGACGCTCATCATCCCCTCAACCCTTAGGGAGGAACCAGCAGGCCTGGTCCTTCCCTCGGCACTACCTGTGCGGGAAGGAGCCCTGCATCTGGCGCCTAACGTGCGGCTCTGGGACCCTGACAGACTAGTGCACCCCGTGAGAGGCAGTCGTTGAGGAGGTAATCGGTGTTTGCGGGTGAGCGTACCCTCATAAGTTATGAGGTAGTCTTCCTATTTACTGCACTAAACTTTGCTTCTACAACCTGTACTTACTTGTCGACATCTCTTCCTTCCCTTTCTCTTCCCTTCACCTTTGGTTCGCCGGTGGTTTTTGTATTTCTAAAGGCTCGTGCTTCTCTCTCTCTCTCTCTCTCTCTCTCTCTCTCTCTCTCTCTCTCTCTCTCTGCTTGGGCCTGTAAAGGCAGGCCAGCTTTTTCTGCCATTATGGGACTTCCCCTGGATCTATAAGCTTCAGTAAATATTCCTTCCTCCATAACTGTACCTGGTCTGGAAGTTTATCTCAGCAAACCTAAAGCTGTCTAATGAACTGAGATGAACCTGACCATGTGGATGTTAATCTTTTGGAACCTTTATTTTAAAGAAATAAACATAAACTTAATGCTTACAACTAAATGTGTCTTCTGGAGTGATAAGCCAAATTTTATGGACTATTCAGATGAAAGTTTAAAAATTCTAAGTACAGACAGCATTAAACTTCGAGGCTTAGCTTATAAGCTTTCTAAGAGGAAAGAAAGACTACAGGGAACTTCGTTGGAACTGGGCTACTGGCATAAGGGCTGGCTACGGCCTGCTGCCCAGGCCCAAAAAGAGTTTAATCAGGGTTAAATTTGTAATAGACTGATGTGCTTAGCTAGAGATATTGGATTTAAAAAAATAAAGATTTGTGTTTTCTTTGTTTTGGTTTTTCGAGGTAGGATTTCTCTGTAGCCCAGACTGACCTGGAATTCCCTAAGAAGCCTCAGGGCGGCCTAAAACTCATAGTAATCCTCCTACCTCCACCTCTCGAGTGCTGGGATTAAAGGCGTACACCACCACGCCCAGCTGAGATTTAAGATTTTAATCTAAAACACCTCAAGCAAGTTACAGGCACTGAGACAAATTTTAGGTTATGATGGTTCAATTTACATTGTTTTAGTCTCTCTTTGCTATGCCTTATATCAGATAAAAATGTTTACTCTGTGCCTTTATATGTTAAGTGTTTACTTGTTTAATTTTACAAATCTCAATATCTTAAATTGGTCAAGACTGTGGAGACCTTTAAAATTAAACTGAGTACAATTTATAATATATAATAATTATAAATCTATTGGGAGCCAGGGGCAAAATTTGGTAATTTAAATAGATGGCTCCCCTCTTGGCAGCCTGTGCCTGACCATCCCCTACTGGGAAATGGCAGACAATCCACCTTCTAGGAGACTGCCACGTGGCCCCCTTGGAGTGACCCAGGTGGAGACAGGGGAAAAGTCTGCCCTCTCGTGGTGACTGGGCTCACCGCTAACTTACTAGGGCAAGACATCCTTGGAGATGCCGAGGCTTTCATCACTACTGACCATAAGGCCTTTTATAATGATTTGTTAAATTAAAAAAAAATATATATCAACAATGGTTTAAGGAAGGGAGGGAATGTCATCCTAATTACTCCAATGAATACCCCCAATTCTAAGGGCCACTGCACAGCCCCCCACCATTTAAAATCCAGTGGAGACTGGGGGACCCTATATGGGTTGAGCAGTGGCCTCTCCCTTCTTCTAAGTTACACCAACTCCACATACTTATTGATCAACAGTTGGAGGCCAGACATATCCGTCCCTCCACTAGTCCCTGGAACTCTCCTGTCTTTGTCATAAAAAAGCCTAATGGGTCCTGGAGATCAATGAATGCATGATCCCCTTTGGAACCCCCCAGAGGGGACTCCCATGGATCCCAGCTATTCCTAATATATACCATATTACTATCGTTGACATTAAAGATTGCTTCTTCTCTATCCCTCTCCATCCAGGAGACATGGAAAAATTTGCATTCTCTGTACCCGCTATTAACTTTTGTGGCCCAGATAGGAGATTTGAATGGACTGTCTTACCTCAGGGCATGGCTAATAGCCCGCCCATTTGTCAATATTACCTGTCATCCATTTTCTCTTCTCTTTTCAATCTCCCCAATACCCTGTTTTATATCTACATGGATGATATTATTCTTGGGTGCCTAGATTCCTCCACACTCCAGGACCTTACCCATCAATGTCTAACTATCCTTCATACTCACGGCTTTAAAGTAGCTCCTGAAAAAGTTCAAACTGTGCCTCCCTTTAAGATCTTGGGCTCGACCCTTACTCTAGATACAGTTTCACCTGTTAAACCACAACTTTATATTCAGGATTCTTACACCTTGCCTCAACTCCAGAAGCTCTTGGGAGAAATTAACTGGATGAGGCCTTGGATACCCATAACTACTGAAGAGCTGTCCCCTTTGTTTGACCTCCTAAAGGATCTTAACTTCTCCTCTCAGGTAATTTTGTCCCCTTGTCATCAACAAATTTTTTATAAGGTACAACAGGCTATAAATACTGCGACCTTAAAGAGGTTCAATCCTAATTTGCCCATCTCCCTCTACATTTTCTCTGGGGAAACATTATGTACTGCACTGTTGGCCCAGGAAGGTGAGCCCATCCAATGGATCCACCTCTCAATCGGTGGATCCCCAGAGTTTATTCTATAACCAACCAGGTTGCTGATTGCATTATCAAGGGCAGAGACACCTCTGTCCGGTTGTTTGGCACAGAACCTCACCTTATTGTCACTCCCTTTAAGATAACTGATTTCACCTGGCTTCAGAGAAATAATAACAGAGTTGCTACGGCTCTTGAGGGGTTTCTAGGTAAAATTGATTGCCATTATGGCCCCCACAAATGGATGAGTTCTTTCTCCAGGTTAGAATGGAAGCCCCCCAGGCTTTTTCTGTCTCAACCTAACCCTGACTTTCTTACTGTGTTTACCGATGGAGGGCACCTGGGGCTTCCCTAGTCATTTACCCTCCTTTAAAACAGAAAAAAGAGCCTATCCCCATAAAATCACTCTCCCATGAGGTTGAGGGGTCAGCACAATTCAAAGAACTATTTGCTGTCTTTCTAGCTTTAGACACTATTCAAGAGCCATTTAACTTATTTTCTGACAGCCTTTATGTTGTTAATTTATTACCCAACCTGGTTGAAGCCCATATTAGATTGGACTCCAACCCTATATCTCCTTTGATGATTCAAGTTCGTTCCCTACTCAAACAAAAAATCAATCCCATTTTTCCTCAACATCTCAGGGGTCATCAAAACTTACCGGGATTTCTCTCTCAAGGAAACAATTTGGCTGATAAAATGGCTTCTATGCCTCAATGTAATACTATTACAGAAGCTACACGCTTCCACTTATTGACCCATGGCAACTGGAGAGGTCTCAAGCACAGGTTTACACAGGTACCAAACCTTAAAAAAATTGTCCGGACTTGTAAGTCCTGTCAGCCTTTCCTCCAAGTACGCCCCCTTCAAAATACAGGAAGCAATCCTCGAGGGCTCCGCCCTAATCATCTTTGGCAAATTGATGTCACACACTATTCTCCATTTGGAAAGCTTAAATATATCTTTCTTTCAGTCGATACCTTCTCCCGCGCCTGCTGGGCATCAGCACATGCCGGGGAAAAATCTAAACATGCCATTAGTCATATGCTTCAATGTTTTGCCACTCTTGGGCTACCTGATCAAATAAAAACAGATAATGGCCCCTGCTTCATAAGCAAGGCCTTTATAGATTTTCTCCAGACCTGGAAAATTTCACATTCCACAGGCATCCCATACAACCCCCAGGGCCAAGCTATAGTTGAAAGATATAATCAAACTCTCAAGTCTCAATTACAAAAACAAAAGGGGGAGTCCTTACCCCCACATGACCAACTAAAAAAGGCATTATTTACCCTAAACATTTTAAACTTTTCTAAAGAAAATAAACAATTATCCCCTTTTCAAAAACATTGGTCCTCATCTGTTACCTACAGTTCTGTCTGGGTAAGATGGAGAGACCCATTGGGGCCTGGAGAGGGCCTGATCCGCCCCTCACAGCAGGGAGAGGGTTTGGATGTGTCTTCCCTCAAGATGAAAAAAGACCCATTTGGGTACCAGTGAGGGACCTAAAATATTTGTCTGAACAAGGGGACACTGACAATCACTTCTCTAGGGAGTGTCCCACCCCTGAGGACTGTTCCTAAAATGGTCCTTTACCCTGTTAAATTAAATAACTCCCTCCCTTGTGGAGGATTGCTGGCTTTGCCTCCAATCTGGGCCTCTCTGGTTGATTGCAGTACAGTTGTCCATACGACCTTAAAAAGCTGCTCAGCCACCTTCCCCATCCCCGTCCAGCTTTTCCCAATGTTTCCTCTGGGCATTTGGGCCCTTCCTTCTCCTAATAATTCCAGTATAGATGTGAGATACATTCATATTTCCTTCTGTAATTTTAACAAAACTGAGCCCAGTGCTCAACGCTGCCCGCCGTCTGGAATGGCTTATGTTTGCGGAGGCAAAATGGCCTGTAACTTTCTGCCCAGCAATTGGATAGGCCCTTGTGCCCCAGCCACCTTAATCCCAGATGTAGATATCATTCCTGGAAACTAAATTCCTTGGCTAAGGTAGTCCTACAAAACAGGAGAGGACTAGACCTACTAACAGCCGAAAAGAGAGGCATATGTTTGTTTTTACAGGAAAAATGCTGCTTTTACGCCAGTAAATCGGGAATCGTCCAGGACAAGATTAAGAGACTCCAGGAAGACATGGAGAGGAGGCGACGGGACCCCCAAGGCAACCTGCTACAGACGGGCTTACATGACACCTTACATCCTCCCTCTACCTGAACCCCACCCCATCCTTCTCCTCCTTCTTCTTCTCCTTCTTCTCCTTCTCCTTCTTCTCCTTCCCCTCCTCCTTATCCTCACTGTCAGGCCTTGTGTAATTAACAAAATTACACAATTTGTTTACCAGCGGCTAGAGGTAATAAAACCTCATCAGGTCGAGATATCACAGGCTGACAACTAAGAAATTAAGTTCCTCAGATGACCCACTGCCACCTCCCCTGCCCTCCATGTGACCAATGATGGGTAAGATCCCCAGAGGAGGACAACCTAAGACAGGCCGTGGAGTGGCTCAGTGAGCTAAACACCTGGTACTCAATGACGGGTAAGATCCCCAGAGGGAGACAACCTAAGACAGGGGCCATGGTGACTAATGCTCTTACAAAAACAAAAGGGGGAGATGTTGGGCCCTGAAAGGCCTAGGCGTGAGGCCTAGCGGAACTTCCTGAGCCTAGCTAAAGTTTGGCGACCTGTCTCTGGCCAGCTATGACTCAGCAGGATGCCTAAGGGCTTCTGGCCTGCTACTTCCTCGTGGTAATTGTAATTACCATTTCAATAGTTAAGGTTTACTATTGGCCCTTACCTCTTCTCCCACCCTAAAATCCCCACCTTCATCCCCAACATGATATAGGCAACTGCTCAGAGTAATAAAGCGAGTTGTTCCTGCATTGCAAAGACTCCCGACTCAGTGTGGTTTTTCTCCGGTGGCCAGGAGAGGTTTCTGAGTCGTCCGACGCTCATCGTCCCCTCAACCCTTAGGGAGGAACCAGCAGGCCTGGTCCTTCCCTCAGCACTACCTGTGCGGGAAGGAGCCCTGCAAAGCTACTCTTGTTGGGTGATTTCTACCAGCAATGCGAACCTGACTGCAACAGGGTCAATGAAGAAATCAAGAAGGAAATCAAAAAATTCATAGAGTCTAATGATAAGGGGAGAGCACAACATACCAAAATTTGTGGGACACAATGAAGGAAGTCCTAAGAGGTAAATATATACCTTTAAGTACGTATATAAAGAAATTAGAAAGGTCACAAGTAAACAACCTAATGCTTCACCTTAAAGCCTTAGAAAAAGAAGAACAAGGCAAACCAAAATCAGTAGATGGGAAGAAATAATAAAAATAATGGCAGAAATTAATAAAGTAGAAACAAACAAACAAACAAAAATCTAAAAAATCAATGAAACAAAGAGTTCCTCCTTTGAAAGGATAAACAAGATTGATAAACCCTTAGCAAATCTGACCAAAAGAGAAAAGAGACATAAATTAATAAAACAAGATATGAAAAAGGTATCATCCCAATAGATGACAGAGAAATTTAAAAAAGCATAGGGACATACAATAAAAGCATATACTCGCTGGGCGTGGTGGCATTTGCTTTAAATCCCAGCAATCGGGAGGCAGAGGTAGGAGGATCACGAGAGTTCAAGGCCACCCTGAGACTACATAGTGAATTCCAGGTCAGCCTGAGCCAGATCGAGACCCTACCTTGAAAAACAAACAAAAAACAAAACCAAAAAAAAAAGGCATGTACTCAACAAAGTATGAAAATCTGAAAGAAATGCATGATTTCCTTGATTTATATGACCTACGTAAATTAAAATGAGATTAATCACATAAATAGACGTATAACAATCTTGGAGATCCAAGCAGTTATCAAAAATTTCCCAACTAAAAAAAGCCCAGGCCCAGATGGATTCACTGGTGAATTTTACCAGACCTTCAGGGAAGAGCTAACACCATTGCTTCTTAAGCTTTTCCAGGAAATATAAAAAGAAGGAATCCTACCAAATTCCTTCTGTGAAGCTAGCTTCACCCTGATACCAAAACCAGGCAAAGGTAGAACCAATAAAAGAAAATTACAGACCAATCTCCCTCATGAACATAGATGCAAAAATTCTCAACAAAATATTGGCAAACAGAATACAAGAATATATCAGAAAGATCATTCACCCTGACCAAGTAAGCTTTATCCCAGAGATGCAGGGATGGTTCGACATACGCAAATTGATAAATGTGAAAGCGTTTGACAAAATCCAACATGCCTTCATGATAAAAGTCTTACAGAGACTGGGAATAGAAGGAACATATCTCGATACAATAAAGGCTATTTATGACAAGGCTACATCCAACATATTACTAAGTGGGGAAAAACTGGAAGCTTTTCTACTAAAATCAGGAACAAGACAAGGTTGTCCACTGTCCCCACTTTTATTTAATATACTACTGGTAGTCTTAGCATATCAATAATGCAAGAGATGCACATAAAAGAGATACAAATTGGAAAGGAAGGAATCAAGTTATCATTATTTGCAGATGACCTGATTCTATACATAAAGGACCCTAAAGACTCTACCAGCAAACTGTTAGAGCTTATAAACACCTATAGCCATGTAGCAGGATACAAACTAAATACAGAGAAATCAGTAGTATTCCTATATGCTAACACAAACACAAAGAGGATGAAATCAGAGAATCACTCCCATTCACAATTGCATCAAAGAAAATAAACCTAACCAAGGAAGTAAAGAATCTACAGTGAAAACTATAAAACACTCAAGCAAGAAATTGCAGAAGACACTAGGAAATGGAAAAATATCCCCTCTTCCTGGATTGGAAGAATCAATGTTGTGAAAATGCCAATCTTACCAAAAGCATTCTACACATTTAATGCAATTTCTATCAAAATTTCAAAGGCATTCTTCATGGAAATAGAAAAAACAATCCAAAATTTCATTTGGAATCACAAAAAAACTCGAATATCTAAAACAATACTGAGAAACAAAAATAAGGCTGGTGGTATCACCGTAGCTGATTTTAACTTATACTACAGAGTTGAGTAACAAAAACAGCATGTTATTGGCATAAAAGCAGACATGCAGATCAATGGAACAGAATAGAGGACCCAGATGTAAGTCTCGGTAGCACATAGCCACCAGATATTCAACACAAATGCCAAAAATACTCATTGGAGAAGAGACAGTCTCTTCAGCAAAAGGTGCTGGGAAAACTGGATATGTATCTGTAGAGGATGAAAATAGATCCTTCTCTCTCTCCATGCACAAAAACTAAGTTCAAATGGATTAAATAACTTAATACCAGACCTGAAACTCTGAAACTGATTAACAGATTAACCAGTAGGACCTCATGAAATTACAAAGATTTTGTACTGCAAAGGACACTGTGAATAAAGCAAATAGACAACCTACAGAATGGGAAGAAATATTTGCCAGCTGTATACATGATAGAGGATTGATATCTAGGACATACGAAGAACTCAAAAAGTTATATAATAAGCAATAAATCAAGCCAATTAAAAAATGGGATATGGAGATAAATAGAGAGTTCTCAAAAGAAGAAATACATATGGGCGTATAAGCATCTAAAAAATGTCCTACATCCCTAGTCATCAGGGAAATGTAGATTAAAACTACATTGAGATTCCATCTCACTCCTGTCAGATTGGCTACCATCATGAACACAAATGAACAAATGAAACAAATGAATAAATGCTGGCAGGGATGTGGAAAAAGAGGAACCCTTCTACACTGTTGGTGGGAATGCAATCTGGTCCAACCATTGTGGAAATTAGTGTGGAGGTTAAGACAGCTAAAAATTGATCTACCATATGACCCAGCTATATCACTCCTTGGTATATATTGTAAGGATTCATTCCATTTCCTTAGAAGTACATGCTCAACCATGTTTATTGCTGCTCAATTCATAGTAGCTGGGTAATGGAACCAGCCTAGATGTCCCTCAACTGATGAGTGGATAATGAAGATGTGGCACATTTATACAATGGAGTTCTACTCAGCGGTAAAGAAAAATGAAGTTATGAAATTTGCAGAATTTGCAGAAAAATGGATGAATCTGGAAAGGATTATACTATGAGGTAACCCAGGCCCAGCAAGCCAAGTGCCACATGTTCTCCCTCATATGTGGATCCTAGCTATAGATGATTGGGCTTCTGTGTGAGAAGGAAAAACCTCAGTAGCAAAGGCCAGTAAGTTAAAAAGGAGATATATAGGGGCTGGAGAGATGGCTTAGCGGTTAAGCGCTTGCCTGTGAAGCCTAAGGACCCCAGTTCGAGGCTCGGTTCCCCAGGTCCCACGTTAGCCAGATGCACAAGGGGGCGCACGCGTCTGGAGTTCGTTTGCAGAGGCTGGAAGCCCTGGTGTGCCCATTCTCTCTCTCCCCTCTATCTGTCTTTCTCTCTGTGTCTGTCGCTCTCAAATAAATAGAAAAAAAAAAAAGGAGATATAAGGGAAGATAAAGGAAGGTTGGAGGGTACTTAATAGTTTGGTATTGTATATATGTAAGTAGAAGAATAGATTAACGGGGATGAAAAGGCTCAAAGTGAGGTCAGGGGAAGGGATTGAGTAAAGGAAAGTTGGAGGCAGGGCTAATGAAAATCTAAGAGGATGCAAATAAATCATATGGAATCCTCAGGTTTCAGACAATGGAACAATCAGAAGCCATATATCATTGTTAGATAATTTTCAGTGCCAGGGATGGGATACCTCCAGTGAGTTGTTAGCCAGGGAGGTTCCTGATGCCCCCAAAACATTATAGGCCATTGCCGAGGCCCTTGGTTTCCCACCAGGAATAGATGGTAAGACCCTATTACTGAAGACTCCATAAACTTGGGCTACAAGGCCACTGAAAACTCCTGCTGGAACTGAGCTGAGAACCTCCTCCATGTAGACCAGCTGATTGAAAGCTGGATGAAGCCAATCTGCATGCAGTTCAATGGGAGAAAGAGATACCACCAGTGAAGATACTCATCGGTGGACACTGCAAGCCTTATAATTGGCCAGCCTGCCCAAATGAGCCAATTGGTGCAAAAGTGGCATGTCTGTCATGGTGGAAACCAACTGCCTCCAATTGGACTGGAGGCCCTCTCCATGGGGGGGGAGGATACATCCCTGATACAGAAAACTTAAAACAGGGACAGTCATGAGCCCTAGGGGTGTAATGTCCTCTGATGTCTGGAGAAGTGTATATACTATGCTTATTAAACTTCCCAATAAACACTTCTCTTAATATTCATACCCTTATATTAAGGCTACTCTCCCTTTGGGTAGAAAATCCTCTCTTTTCAGATGGCAGTGACTTTGGGATGACTCAGAAGTTATCACAGTGACTAGAGTACAAAGTAACATCTCGATCACACCTTCCAAGGCTCAGGATCTAATGCGGAAGAGGTGGCAGAAAGAATGTAAGAGCCAAAGGAAGGGTAGGACTCCTTATAATGTGCTCCCTCCAGACATAAAATGGCCTGGATATCCATGACCTCATAGTGCCTGACACTATCTACACAAGACCATCATAAGAGAAGGAAAGGATCATGACATCAAAATAAAAGACAGACTGGTTGAGATGGGGAGGGGATATGATGGAGAATGGAATTTCAAAGGGAAAAGTGGGGGAGGGAGGTTATTACCATGGGATATTTTTTATAATCATGGAAAATGTTAATAAAAATTGACAAATAAAATTAAAAAACTAAAACTCTGGGATACAAAAACTAAAAAGGGGGCTGGAGCAATGGCTTAGCATTTAAGTGCTTGCCTGTGAAGCCTAAGGCCCCCCGTTGGAGGCTCGATTCCTCAGAACCCATGTTAGCCACATCCCCAAGGGGTCACATGCATCTGGAGTTAGTTTTTAGTGGCTGGAGGCCCAGTCGCACCCATTGTCTCTCTCTCTCTGCCTCTTTGTCGTTCTCAAATAAATAAGTAAAATTAAACAAAATAAAAAATAAAAAGGGCTGGAGGGATGGCTTAGCAGCTAAAGTGTTTGTTGCAAAGTCTAAGGGCCCAGGTTCAATTCCCCAGAACCCACATAAGCCAGATGCACAGGGTGGCACATGGGTCTTGAGGTTGTTTACAGTGGCTAGCTAGAGGCCTTCGTGTGCCCATTGTCTCCTGTCCCCCCTCCCTTTCTCTCTCTATCATAAATAAATGAATAAAATTTCAAAAAAAAAGTCAGTTTTCATCATTGGTTAGATCTACATAGGTGTCAGGCTTGAAGGCGAGCTAAGGGTGAATTGGCCAAGTGCTGTCTCCTTCTCTGACAGTTCCTCTTCCACTGCTTGCTGTGTTCCTTCTATGCCAGGACTACACAGTTTTGTTTATGGTATGGTGTGTATATGTGGTGTATGCATGTGAGTGTGCATACTTGAAGAGGCCAGAAGAAATTGTTTGGAAAATCCTCTACCACCCATCCACATGTTTGCTTAAAATGGAGTCTGTCATTGAACCTAGAGCTGTCATTTTTTTGCTTTGTTTTTCAAAGTGTGGTCTTGCTCTAGCCCAGACTAACCTGGAATTCAATATTCACTATCCTCTACCTCTGCCTCCTGAGTGCTAGGATTAAAGGAGTGCGCCACCAGGCCTGGTGAGAGCTACCATTTTTAGTCAGACTGGCTGACAAGTGAGCCCCAGTGATTTGCTGATTTCCACCCCATCCCCACCCACAGGAGGTAGTGGGCATCTGTGACAACACCCAACTTTTTTTTTTTTGTGCATACACACTGTGTGTGTGTGTGTGTGTGTGTGTGTGTGTGTGTGTGTGTGTGTGTGTTTGTAGAGTGTGTGGTGTCTGTGACATGTATGCACATATGTGTGGGTTGGCCAGAGGCCAAAATCGAGAGTGCCCTTCTTTTATTGATCATTTGCATATTTCGTTGACATGGGATGTTTCCCTCAACAGTGAGCCCCAGTGATTCTCCAGTCTTCTCCCTCATCCACAGTTATAGCTGTATTTGGCCATACCCAGATTTTTATGTGGGTGCTGTGGATTGAATTCAGGCAGCCTCAATCCTTACTGCTTGTGAGGCAAGCACTGTAACCCCCGACCCATAATTTTATGTTCTTATTGTACTTTGGTATTAAGTTTTTAAAAATCAGATTATTAAAAAAATACATATCCTATTTTATTTTAAATATATTTCTATTAAAAATTTTAATACGTTAACATACTATAATTTGATTGTATTTCCTTATTACCTTCTCTTGTCCCTCCTTCCTAAGTCTCTGCCTCCTTCTAAATAGCCCTAATTTTTTTTCTTTGTTTTTTGAGGTAGGGTCTCACTGTAGCCCAGACTGACCTGGAATTCACTATGGAGTCTCAGGGTGGGCTCAAACTCATGGCAATCCTCCTACCTCTGCCTCCTGAGTGCTAGGATTAAAGGTGTGTGCCACCATGCCTGGCAGTCCTAATGGATTTACAATTTTTATTTTTAAATTATTTAAAAAATTATTTATTATTATTTTTATTTGAAAGTGACAGAGAAAGAGGCAGATAGAAAGAGAGAGAGAACGGGCATGCCAGGGACTCCAGCCACTACAAACAAACTCCAGACACGTGTGCCCCCTTGTGCATTTGGCTAACATGGGTCCTTGGGAATCGAGCCTCGAACCTGGGTCCTTAGGCTTCACAGGCAAGTGCTTAACCACTAAGCCATCTCTCCAGGCCTTAAATTATTTTTTATTAGCAACTTTCATGATTGTAAACAATATCCCACAGTAATGCCCTGCCTCCCCCCACTTTCCCCCTTGAAACTCCATTATCCATCATATCCCTTCCCCCTCTCAATCAGTCTTTCTTTTATTTTGATGTCATGATCTTTTACCTCCCACAATGATGGTCTTGTATAGGTAGTGTCAGGTACTGTGAGCTCATGGATACCCAGGCTATTTTGTGTCTGGAGAAGCACATTGTAAGGAGTCCTAATCTTCCTTTGGCTCTTACATTCTTTCTGCCACCTCTTACAGGTTAGACCCTGAGCGTTGGAAGGTGTGATAGAGATATTGCCCTGTTGAGCACTCCTGTCACTTCTTCCCAGCACGATGATGCCTTCTGAGGCATCCCAATGTCACTGCCATCTAAGAAGAGAATGTTCTCTATAAAAAGTGAGAGTAGCATTAATATATGGGTTAAGAGAAGTGTTTACTGAGCAGTTTGATGAGCATAGTATATACATTTAGCCAGACAGCAGCAGACATTACACCCCTAGGGCTCATGACTTTCCCTGTAGTAGGTTTTCAGTATCAGGGGTGAATTCCCTCCCATGGAGCAGGCCTCCAGTCCAATTAGAGGGCAGTTGGTTTCCACAATAACAGACGTACCACTGTTGCACTCATTGGCTCACTTGGCATGGCTGATGAAATATAAGGCTTGCAGTGTCCACTGTTGAGTATTTTCACTGGTGATTTCTCTTTCTCCCATTGAACTGCATGCAGAATGGCTTCTTCCAGCTTTCTGTCAGCTGGTCTACATGGAGGATGTTATCAGCTCAATTCCAGCAGGATTTCTCAGTGGTCTTGCAGCCCAAGTATGTGGAGTCTTCAGCAATAGGGTCTTACCATCTATTCCTGGTGGTAAACCAAGGGCATTGGAGATGGTCTCTAATGTTTAGGGGGCATCAGGGACCTCCCTAGCTAACAACTCACTGGAAGGTGTTCCATCCCTGGTACTGAAAAATTTCTAGCAACAGTCTACAGATCCTGAGTATTCCATTGTCCAAAAAAGTAGGATTCCATATGATTTATTTATATCCTCTTAGATTTTGATTAACCCTCCCTCTACCTTTCCTTTACTTAACCTCTTCCCCTGACCTCACATTGGGCCTTTTCACCCCCATTAATCTGTTCTTCTACTTACGTATATACAAAACCATACTATCAAGTACCCTTGCCCTTCCTTTCTATTTCCTTTATATCTCCTTTCTAGCCAACTAGCCTATGTTGCTGAGTTTCCTTCCTACTCACATGGAAGTCCAGTCATCTGTAGCTAGGATCCACATATGAGAGAAAATATGTGACACTTGGCTTTCTGGGCCTGGGTTACCTCACTTAATTTAATCCTTTCCAGATCCATCCATTTTCCTGCAAATTTCATAACTTCATTTTTCTTTACCACTGTGTAGAACTCCAATGTGTAAATGTGTCACATCTTCATTATCCACTCATCAGTTGAGGGGCATCTAGGCTGGTTCCATTTCCTAGCTATTGTAAATAGAGCAGCAGTAAACATGGTTGAGCAAGTATCTCTGAGGTAGTGAGACGAGTTCTTAGGATATATGCCTAGGAGTGCTATAGCTAGGTCATATGGTAGATAAATCTTTAGCTGTCTTAGGACTTTCCACACTGATTTCCACAATGGCTGGTCCAGATTGCATTCCCACCAACAGTGTAGAAGGGTTCCTCTTTTTCTGCATCCTTACCAGCATTTATGTCCATTTGTTTTCATCATGGTAGCCAATCTGATAGGAGTGAGATGGAATTTCATTGTAGTTTTAATCTGCATTTCCCTGATGATTAGGGATGTAGGACATTTTTAGATGTTTATATGCCATCTTTGTTTCTTCTTTTGAGAACTCTCTATTTAGTTAGCCCATTAATAGCCCATTTTATAATTGAGTTGTTTGATTTCTTATTATTTAATTTTTAAGTTCTTTGTATATCCTAGATATTAACCCTCTATCAGATGTATTGTTGGCAAAGATTTTTCCCATTCTGTAGTTTGCCTGTTTGCTTTATTCACAGTGTCCTTTGCTGTACAAAATCTGTGTAATTTCATGAGGTTCCAGCAGTTAATATGTGGTTTTATTGCCTGAACAATTGGTGTTATATTCAGAAAGTCTTTTCCAAGACCAATATGTTGAAGGGATTTCTCTACTTTTTCCTCTAGCAGTTTCAGAGTTTCAAATCTGGTATTAAGTTATTTAATCCATTTGAACTTAGTTTTTGTGCATGGAGAGAGAGAAGGACCTATTTTCATCCTTCTACAGATTCATATCCAGTTTTCCCAGCACCTTTTGCTGAAGAGGCTGTCTTTTCTCCAATGAGTATTTTTGGCATTTGTGTTGAATATCTGGTGGCTATGTGCTACCGTGACTTACATCTGGGTCCTCTATTCTGTTCCATTGATCTGCATGTCTGCTTTTATGCCAATAACATGCTGTTTTTGTTACTCGACTCTATAGTATAAGTTAAAATCAGCTATGGTGATACCACCAGCCTTATTTTTGTTGCTCAGTATTGTTTTAGATATTTGAGTTTTTTTTCTGCTTGCAAGTGAACTTTTAGATTGTTTTTTGCTATTTCGGTGAAGAATGCCATTGGAAATTTGTTGGGGATTGCATTAAATGTGTAAATTTCTTTTGGTAAGATACCAGAGAAATTCAAAAAGTTATAGGGATGTAATGTAAGGACATATACTCCATTAAGTTTGGAAGTCTAAAAAAAAAAGGGATGATTTTTTTGATTTATAAGACCTGCCCAAATTAAATCAAGATGAGATTAATAATAACTTAAATAGACCTATAATGAGTATGGAGATCCAAGAAGTTATCAAAAAAAAATCTCCCAACTAAAAAAAGTCCATGCCCAGATGGATTCACTGCTGAATTTTACTAGACCTTCAGGGACAAACTAACACCAATGCTTCTTAAACTTTTCCATAAAATGGTAATTGCCATTTTTGCAATATTGATTCTTCTGACTCGAGAACAAGGGGAGTCTTTACATTTCCTAATGTTTTCTGCAATGTTTTGGTTAAATGTTTTAACGTTTTCCTTTGTAGAGATCTTTCACTTCCTTTGTTAGGTTTATTCCAAGGTATTTTATTTTTTGATGGAATTATGAATGGGAATAAATACTTCTCTGATTTCATTCTCTGTGTGTTTGTTGTTAGCATATAGGAAGGCTACTCATTTCTGTGTGTTTATTTTGTATCCTGCTACATGACTATAGGTGTTTATCAGCTCTAACAGTTTGCTGGTAGAGTCTTCAGGGTCCTTTATGTATAGAATCCTGTTGTCTGCAAATAATAATAACATGATATCTTCCTTCCTAATTTATATCGCTTTTATGTGTGTCTCTTGCCTTATTGCTATGGCTATGACTTCCAGTACTATATCAAATAAAAGTGGGGACCATGGACTTCCTTGTCTTTTTCCTGTTTTTAGTGGAAAAGCTTCAATTTTTCCCCCACTTAGTAATATTTTGGCTGAAGGCTTGTTATGAATAGCCTTTATTATGTTGCAATATGTTCCTTCTATTCCCAGTTACTATAGGACTTTAAAAAAATTTTAGTTCATTTTAATTTATTTAAGAGTGAGAGAGAGACAAAGATAAAGAGGCAGATAGAAAGAGAGAGAGAGAGAATGGGCACGCCAGGGCTTCCAGCCACTGCAATCGAACTCCAGACGTGTGTGCCCCCTTGTGAATCTGGCTAACGTGGGACTTGGGGAATCGAGCCTCGAACCAGGGTCCTTAGGCTTCTAAGGCAAGTGCTTAACTGCGAAGCCATCTCTCCAGCCCTACTATAGGACTTTTATCATGAAGGTATGTTGAATTTTGTCAAATGCTTTCTCTGCATCTTGTGAGATGATCATGTGATTTTTGTCCTTCAGTGCATTCATATGATGTATTACATTTATCCATTTGTGTATGTTGTAGCATCCCTACATCTTTGGGATAAAGCCTACTTGGTCAGGTGAATGGCCTTTTAGATATATTCTTGTATTCTATTTGCCAATATTTTGTTGAGAATTGTTGCATCTATGCTCATGTGGGAGATTGGTCTGTAAATTTCTTTTTTTGTTCTGTCTTGGCCTGGTTTTGGTATCAGGTTGATACTGGCTTTGTAGAAAGAGTTTGGTAGGATTCCTTCTTTTATATTTTATGGAAAAGTTTAAGAGGCATTGGTGCTAGTTTGTCCCTGAAGGTCTGGTAAAATTCACCAGTGAATCCATCTGGGCATGGACTTACTTAGTTGGGAGCTTTTTAAAACTAACTTCATGGATCTCCATACTTGTTATAGGTCTATTTAAGTGATTAATCTCATCTTGATTTAATTTAGGTAAGTCATATAAATCAAAGAAATCATCCATTTCTTTAAGATTTTCATATTTTGTGGAGTATATGTTTTTAAAGTATGTCCCTATGACTTTTTGAATTTCTCTGCTATCTGTTGTGATGTTACCTTTTTCATCTCTAATTTTATTAATTGGTGTCTCTTCTCTCTTTCTTTTGGTCAGATTTGCTAAGGGTGTATCAATCTTGTTTATCCTTTCAAAGAACCAACTCTTTGTTTCACTGATTCGTTGGATTGTTTTTGTTTGTTTGTTTGTTTGTTTGTTTTCATTTCATTAATTTCTATCCTAATCTTTATTATTTCTTCCCATCTACTGATTTTTGGTTTGCCTTGTTCTTCTTTTTCCAAGGCTTTAAGGTGAAGCATTAGGTCGTTGACTTGCGACCCTTCTAATTTCTTCATATAGGCACTTAAAGGTATAAATTTACCTCTTAGAATGCCTTCATTGTGTCCCAGAGATTTTGGTATGTTGTGTTCTCATTATCGTTTGACTCTATGAATTTTTTGATTTCCTTCTTGATTTCTTCATTGACCCATTCATCATTTAGTAGTGTATTGTTTAGTTTCTATGATTTTGTGTGTGCTGTATAGCTTTTATTGCTATTGATTTGTAGTTTAATTCCAAATTGTGGTCAGATAGAATGCAGGGAATTATTTCAATTTTCCTGTATTTGTTAAGATTGTTTTGTGTCCTTGTATATGGTCTGTTTTAGAGAATGTTCCATGTGCTGCTGAAAAAAATGTGTATCTGCAGCATTTGGATGAAAATGTCCTATATATATCTTTTAGGCCATTTGTTTTATTACCTCATTTAATTCAGATGCCTCTCTGATTTTTTTTCTTTCCAGGATGACCTGTCAGTTGATGAGAGTGGGGTGTTGAAATCACCCACTACAACTGTGTTTGGTGTTATCTGTGACCTTAGTTCTAAGAGCATTTGTTTGATGAATTTGGGAGCCCCCATGTTTGGTACATATATGTTCAGGATTGTAATGTCCTCCTGTTGGAGTGTGCCTTTAAGCCATATTAAGTGACTTTCCTTATCTTTCCTAATGTTGAACTGAAGTCTACCTTGTCAGATATTAGGATAGCAATCCCTGCTTGTTTTCTAGGTCCATTTGCTTGAAACACTGTTGTCCAGCCTTTTACCCTAAGATAGTGTGCAGCCTTTGTAGAAAGGTAAGTTTCGGGCTGGAGAGAGATGGCTTAGCGGTTAAGCACTTGCCTGTGAAGCCTAAGGACCCCGGTTTGAGGCTCGGTTCCCCAGGTCCCACGTTAGCCAGATGCACAAGGGGGCGCACGCGTCTGGAGTTCGTTTGCAGAGGCTGGAAGCCCTGGCGCGCCCATTCTCTCCCTCTCCCTCTATCTGTCTTTCTCTCTGTGTCTGTCGCTCCCAAATAAATAAATAAAAATTAAAAAAAAAAAAAAGGAGTTTCTTGGAGGCAACAAATTGAAGGATCCTGCTTTTTAGCCCAGTCGGCAAACCTATGCCTTTTGGTTGGGGCATTGAGGTCGTTGATATTAAGAGATATTACTGGAAGGTGTATATTTATTTTTGCCAGTTTTTTGTTTTGTAGCTTTTCTGGTTTTGCCTTTGCTCTCTTTATTAGCTAGTATTTGAGTATTGTTTGTTTTTTTTTTTTTTCCAGGTTGGTTATATGTATGCTTTCTTTTTTTCTTTTTTAAAATTTTTTAAAATATTTTTTTAAATTTCTTTTTATTATTTATTTATTTATTTGAGAGCGACAGACACAGAGAGAAAGACAGATAGAGGGAGAGGGAGAGAATGGGTGTGCCAGGGCTTCCAGCCTCTGCAAACGAACTCCAGACGCGTGCGCCCCCTTGTGCATCTGGCTAACGTGGGACCTGGGGAACCGAGCCTCGAACCAGGGTCCTTAGGCTTCACAGGCAAGCGCTTAACCGCTAAGCCATCTCTCCAGCCCATATGTATGCTTTCTTATCTCTTCAGCATGGAGGATTCTTTCAAGTATTTTCTGTAGAGCTGGTTTTATCTTCAGATATTCCTTTTGCCTGTTTTTGTTGTGGAATATCCTTATCTCTCTGTCTATTTGAATGGATAGCTTTGCAGGATAAAGTAACCTTGGTTGACAGTTGTTATCTTGCAGAACTTGGAAAACAGCACTCCAAGCCCTTCTGGCTCTTAAAGTTTTTTTTTTTTTTTTTTTTTTTTTTGCTTTTCAAGGTAGGGTCTCACTCTAGCCCAGGCTGACCTGAAATTAACTATGTAGTCTCAGGGTGGCCTTGAACTCAATGCGATCCTCCTACCTCTGCCTCCCGAGTGCTGGGATTAAAGGCATGCGCCACCATGCCCGGCTTCTTAAAGTTTGTGTTGAGTAATCTGCTGTGATTCTGATGGGCTTGCGTTTGTAGGCAACTTGATTTTTATTTCTAACTACTATCTATCTATCTATAATTTAATTTAATTTTTATTTATTTATTTTGGTTTGTATGTTTGGTGTTTAATATGGCGAGGAGAGATTATTTCCAAGTTTTGTCTGTTTGGTTGTCTAAAGGATTCCTGTATCTGCACTGGCATCTCTTTCCCAATTTGGGGGAAGTTTTCTTCTGTGATTTTGTTGAAATTGTCTAGTATGCCTTTGGAGTGAAATTCTTTTCCTTCTACTATATCCTGAATTCTTATTTGATCTTTTCCTAGTGTCCCAAATATCTTGAAATTCCTATTCATACTCTATTTGTTTGTCTTTCTCTTTGTTGGACTGTATCAGATCTGCCACCTCGTGTTCTAGTTCAGATATTCTGTCCTCTCCATCCATTCTACTGGTGAGGTTTTCTACAGAGTTTATTTTATTTTATTGACTGGGTTCATCATTGCTAGTAATTCTTTCTGGTTTTTCTTTATTATTTCTATTTCCTTATTTATGTCTTGTATTGCCTTTTTTATTTCATTAAATTGGTTTCCTGTATCTTCTTTGATTCCCTTGATTTTCTTTTTCCTTCCTTTTAATTCCTCTTTCCTTCCTTTGATTTCCTCTTTTTCTTCTTGAGCATATTTATAATCCTTCTTTTGAATTCTTTCTCAGACATTTCCTCTAAATCATTCTCAGTGGAGGTCATTTCTGATGCATTATTGCTTTTTGGAAGATTTATATTGTCTTGATTTTTGGTGTTTCTTGTGTTACAATGTACGCATTTTTGCATCTTGGATTAATTTAATGCTTGGAATTTCTAATTAGCTGTAGTATTATAGATGTATCAACCAATCTGATGTTATATATCTTCAGGGTAGCATGCTAGATGTGGCTCTTAAGACTGTCAGTGTATCTACAAAAGTGACCCTAGATGTTGGGTTTGCCTGCTATGAGAGGACTCAAGTAGGAGTCAGTGGAACAAAATATAGGCAAATTCTAAAATTTAACTAATGTATACATTCAATGAAAAATAGCAGAGTATTTATGCAAGAGTAGGTATTATGACAACCAGGTCCTCTAACAAAGTCACAGTCCCTTAGGTTGTGTGTTGCCCCACACCCTTAATCCTTTCAACTAGGAGGCTAAGATTTCCAGTCTGTTGAGGGTTTCACATCAGCTTGCGACCAAATGAGACCTTTCCCTAATGAACAGAAGAAGAGGAAACAGCCAATATAAATCAGGAAGCAACAAATGACATGCCCAAAATATAGCTTACTTAAGAATGGCAAAACCTACCATCCATCAGATTTAACATATAATTTATCCTGATATGGAAAGTGCAATTGGCACTTCCGATTCAAGCCTATGTGCCAGGCTTATTTGGCGAGTACCGATCTGATGTAATCCCAGTACCTTTTGGAATGATTTTGGTCTCGGTTATGCTGCACTCCTGCTTAAGTCCCTCTTTGCTGTGCTGTGGGTCCAAGTAGGCTGGCTTGGTCACTGGATCGCTGCTCTGGTTGCTGGTCCTGGGTGCTGTGAGATCCCTTCCCCAGGTCTATGGTGCTTGCTGGTGCTTGTGCTGGTTGTGGGGGAGGGGAGGCTGTGGATGGTGGCTCTAGTTCTTCCACTGGTCCACGTGAACCTCTACCTCCTGAGCTGCTCCTCTTTTGGTCACTGCGGTTCTCCTTTCACGTTTCTTGAGTTTGCGAGGAGCTCCAATGTGAGTGGAGAATCTGTCACCTGGCTTTTCCTGCTGCTCAACCTGAGCCTGTCAGGTGTGGTTTGCAGACCTGGTGCCACCGCTGCTGGAGCTGCTTCTGCCTGCTTATGTTAGCTCTAGATGCTCTGGGTCTCTCCTCCAGGTGTGGGGTCTGGGGCAGGGGCTTCAGTGGTCCATATTTCTCCAGCCCGTTCTTGAACGGGGTTGGCGTGTGGGGAGTGTTGTCCATGGAGTACTTCTGATCTGGAGTTACAAACGTGGCGTGCTTCTGGTGCAAGGGCGTCTTGTCCCAGTGCAGAGGTGTGGTGACCACCACCTTTTGGCTACACACTGGAGTGGATGTCAGTGAGGGGTTCTCCAGCTCCAAGGTGTCCTGTTTGTTCCAGAAGTTCAGAAACTGGGAAGGAGAGAAAGGAAGAGTCTTGACAGGTGTGGTCTTTGGGGTGAGACTGTTACAGGAGTCCAGGAAGGATAGGCTGGCGCTGTTCTCCGTGACAGGGGAAAGGGCCACACGCCACTTCTTCTGCCTCTTGAGCACTGAGGGCAGTGTGCCAATACCTCAGCCCCCAACCTCGGTGTTGGGGGAGATGGGAATCAACACTCCCGGCTGCTACAGCTCAGGTCCGAGATGGTGTAGCCATCAAGCCAATTCTCAGTCATGCCGGGCCTCAGGGCAATGGCCTGATGGGGTGGCAGTGCCTGTGGCTGGTGCTCCTGTGATGACTGGGGTTGTCCTGGACTACTGCTGCTGCCTTCTGCAGATGGCTCCTCAGGGAGGTCAAATTTACTTAGGTCACACCAAGCATCGGGGTCCAACTCGATCAGGTCCAGGGCTTCTGAGAGGCTGGCCCCTACAGCAGGGATGAGCAGGTTTGACGCCTCCACTACCCACTTGTAGGGCAGGCTCATTTCTGGGGAGGAGTCCTCCTGGTCTTCACGCTTAGGGAAGACCTCCAGGGGCTGGGGGCTGTGTACGTCACACAGCTCTACAGGAATGGGCTGCTGCTCCTTAAAAGTGGCAGCTGCTGTGGCTTCCTCCTCACTGCTTTCCTCTTCTTTCATGGCAAGTGGCACCAGGGCCAAGTGGTCACAAGGCTTCCCTGCCCTTCTGCAGACTGGGCCCTCTGGTGGCCATCCTTGTCCTCAAGCTCCAGCAGCAGGTAGACTGGGGGCTTGCAGTCTTTGGATTCATTCAGAAAGCCTCCTGTGTCCACTTTCCTTTTGATGGTGGAGTTCCAGTGATTCTTCACAGCAACTGTCCTTCCAGGCAGCATCTTGGCAATCTCAGCCCAGCGATTGCCCAGCACTTTATGGGCTTCGCAAATGATGCGGTCCTCCTCCTCAGTCCAGCATGACTTCTTCACCTCAGGGTTGAGGTGGTTGTGCCAACGTTCGCGGCACTGTTTCCCCAGCCAGCCCTTCAGGTGCTTGGCAATGAGCGTTCTTGACCAGCTCAATAACCTTCTGGTCCTCCTCTTTGGTCCATGGCCCCTTGACCAGGTGTGGATTCAAAACCCTCAGCCACCAGTACTGGCACTCCTGGTCTGTGCGGTTAGGGAAGTGGCTGGCCAGGAACTTCCAGTCTTGCTGTCCAAACTGCCTCACCAGGGCCCTCATTTGCTCACCCTCTTCATGGGTCCATTTGACTTTGCACTTGCTGTCTCTCGGCTCCAGCAAGTCTGAGTCTGTGTCCTGGTAATGCAGCTCATCCAGTTCCTCACCGCGTGTCAGTGGAGACATCTCTCCCCCGCCCGCCCCCGCCCGCCCCCGCCCCTGGCGAGAGCCAGGTGGAGGATCAGGGAGACCGGCTTGCTCCACCCGCCCACGCCCTCCCCGGCTCTCCTGCCTCAGGCGCACTGGGTAATTTCTTATACATCTCACTTTTTAGTAGAAGACTGTATTTAACTGGGACTTTTTTTGTGTGTGGCTTTTTCTCCCTTTTTCTGCTTTGGCGTGGTTCCTACACCACCATCTTAACCAGAAAGTTCTTATGTTTTTATTTTTTTATTTATTTGAGAGTGACAGAGAGAGAAAGAGGCAGATAGAGAGAGAATGGGCGCACCATGACCTCCAGCCACTGCAAACGAACTCCAGATGCATATGCCACCTGTGCATCTGGCTTACATGGGTTCTGGGGAATCGAGCTTTGAGGTCCTTAGGCTTCACAGACAAGTGTTTAACTGCTAAGCCAACTCTCCCAAAATAGTCCTTATGTTTTGACGTTTCATTCTTATTGTCATTCTCCATTCTCTGTGTCAAAACAGTGATGGACATAGAATTTTGCAGGTCTTGTGGGGGTGAAAACCGTTACTGTGAGGTCATGAATGCACTGGACAGTTTATGAGGCTGGAAAGCATGATGAAACTTCTGACTTCCTTTGCTTTTTTTTGACTTAATAAAATTTTATTTTTTCAAATGTACAGTTAGGTGGGTTGAACCTGTTTACGTATCCTCACCAACAGCAGGACATTTTCACCTTTGGTATTTCTGGTGTAAGTCATTTGAGCTCTGTGCTTTGAAGCCAGTTTGATAAGTCCTTTACTAAAGAGCTCTTGAAGGGCTGCCCTGGCCAGGGAACTGTGGATCTTCAGTCTCAGAGACCACAACAGGGGTTATAAGCTTATAGTTGGGAACTTCCTTTCAGAGTTTTCCTAACTAGCTTTTTCAAACAGGAGTAGGTTGTTGAACTTGTCCCAAACTTTGCCTTTGGACCACTTCTTCTTTTTGGCCTTGCCTCCAGACTTGTTGACTGAGTCTTTGTCTTTCTTAGCTGACTTCCTGGCATCTTTCTTCTTGTCCTTGGGCAGCATGGTGAAGCTCGGAGAGCCATGGTGACCACTGAAGCTTTACTAGCATGTCAGACAAAAAAGAAAGCTTTGCTTTTCAATATTGTTTTGGTTTCTACAGTTTTAGATTAATTTAGGATTGGCTGTCCCATTTCTGAAGAAAGAAAATTGGAATGTTGATAGGAATCACACTCAATCTGTAGATAGTTTTGGGTATTTTCTTAAGGTAAGGTGGCACCCATGAGGTGGGTGGATTGCTATGATTGAACTCAGGCCAGCCTGAGACTAAATAGTGAATTCTAGGCCAGCCCTGGCTAGAGTGAGATCTTACCTTGAAAATCGTCCCCCCACACAAAAAGGAATAGTCAGGTTTCCTAGTCGTGAACACATTTTCCACTTTAGTATTCTTTTAAAACATTTCACATTTGTGCATGTGTATATGTGTGTGCAGGTGCACATGTGTGAATGGTGTGTGGGCATGTGTGTATGGAGGCCAGAGGAACCTTAGGTGTTCTTCAGGAACCCTAAAAAATTTACCTTAAAAATATTTCTTGGCTGCAGAGTATGATGTCAGGCTTGCAATTAGTGCTCATCGTTTCTGCAACAGGAGAATGGATTTAAGATGGGTGATGTTGAGAAAGCCAAGAAGATCTTTGTTTGGAAGTGTGCCCAGTGCCACACTGGAAAAGGGAGGCAAGCACAAGACTAGACCAAAACTCCATGGTCTTTTGGGGTGGAAGACCAGTCAAGCTGCTGGATTCTCTTATACAGAGGCCAACAAGAACAATAACATCACTTGGGGAGAGGACATACTGATGGGGTATTTGGAGAATCTCAAAAAGTATATTCCTGGAACAGAAATGATCTTCACTGGCATCAAGAAGAAAGGAGAAAGTACAGACCTAATAGCTTATATTAAAAATGCTACTCAAAGGCCAGTAAGCTAGAAAAGAGATATGAAGGGAAGAGAAAGGAAGAGAAGGGGTTACCTAATAGTGTTGTGTGTGTGTGTGTGTATATATATATATATATATATATATATATGGAAAAGAATAGATTAATGGGGGGTGAAAAGGCCCAAAGTGAGGTCAGGGGAAGAGATTGAGTAAAGGAAAGGTAGAGGGAGGGTTAATCAAAATCTAAGAGGATATAAATAAATCATATGGAAACCTACTTTTTTGGGCAATGGAACACTTTTTTTGCTAGAAAATTTTCAGTGCCAGGGATGGGATACCTCCAGTGAGTTGTTGGCCAGGGAGGTCCCTGATACCCCATAAACATTATAGGCCAATGCTGAGGCCCTTGGTTTCCCACCAGGAATAGATGGTAAGACCCTATTGCTGAAGACTCCACATACTTGGGCTACAAGGCCACTGAGAACTCCTGCTGGAACTGAGCTGAGAACCTCCTCCATGTAGACCAGCTGACAGAAAGCTGGAAGAAGCCATTCTGCAATGAAGTTCAATGGGAGAAAGAGAGATCACCAGTGAAGATACTCAACAGTGGACACTGCAAGCCTTATATTTGGCCAACCAGGCCAAATGAGCCAATGGGTGCAAAAGTGGCATGTCTGTCATGGTGGAAACCAACTGTCCTCTAATTGGACTGGAGGCCCGCTCCATGGGAGGGAGTACATCCCTGATACTGAAAACTTAAAACAGGGGTAGTCATGAGCCTTAGGGGTGTAATGTCTGCTGCTGTCTGGCTAAATGTATATGATATGCTTATCAAACTGCCTAGTAAGCACTTCTCTTAATGTTCATGCCCTTATATTCATGCTAGTCTCACTTTTGGTAGAGAACCTTCTCTTTTCAGATGGCAGTGACCTTGGGATGCCTCAGAAGGCATCATGGTGCTGGAAAGAAGTGACAGGAGTGCTCAGTACTATAATATCTCTATCACACCTTCCAAGGCTCAGGGTCTATTGCGGAAGAGGTGGTGGAAAGAATGTAAGAGCCAAAGGGTAGGGCTCCTTACAATATGCTCCCCCAGACACAAAATGGCCTGGATATCCATGACCTCACAGTGTCTGACACTACTTACACAAGACCATCATATTAGGTAGAAAAGATCATGATATCAAAATAAAAGACTGATTGAGGTGGAGAGGTGTTATGATGGAGAATGGAGTTTCAATGGGAAAAGTGGGGGTAGGGAGGATACTACTATGGGTTATTTTTTGTAATCATGGAAGTTGTTAATAAAACAAATTAAAAAGAAAAAAAGTGCTACAAGTGAGTAATGGTCACTGTCTTATTTATTACAAAATATAAATGTTTCATGGCTTTAGAAATAGTGTATTTATTTAATTGCTAGCAGAGGGAAAGGGAGAGAGAAGAGAGACTGAGAGAGAGAATGGGCCTGTAAGGGCCTCCAGGCACTACAAACAAATCCAAATGCATGTGCCACTTTGTGTTCCTGGCTTTATATGGTTACTGGGGAATTGAACCAGGATCATTAGGCTTTGTAGGCAAGCTCCTTAACTGCTGAGCCATCTCTCTAGTTCTTGTCATGACTTTTAATGTGTACCATAATTTTGTTGATTTCATACACTACAATTCAGATCATGAATAACAGAATATTTTTGTTGGGCAGTCCCTATTTAAGTAAAATTGGCTTTCAGTAAAGTGAATATGATCTTTTATAAAAATAGTATTCTGGGGTTGGAGAGATGGCTTAGTGGTTAAGGTGCTTGTCTGCAAAGCCTAAGGACCCATGTTCAAATCTCCAGATCCCACTTCAGCCAGATGCCAAAGTGAGGCAAGTGCAAGATGGAACATGCCCACTAGGTGGCACAAGCATATGGAGTTCTATTGCAGTGGCTGAGGTCCTGGTACACCAATTTTCTCTCTGCCTCTCTTCCTCACTCTCTAAAAAAAATAGTATTCTGGTTCAGTGAATACTATCTCTGCTTTCCCTTTTATATGATTGGACTTAATTAGCACTGTTCAACTTTTCACAAAGATGGAGAATACTACCTTAAAACCTATTTGATTGGTTTTGTATTTAGATTTCTATTACTGGTTGGTTACATGAATATGTTTAAATACTGAGAAAAAGTCACTGTTCAGAACCAAAGAAGACACACCTGTATTTTCGATGGTGTTCATTAGTTCATTACCAACCATGGTTAAAGATAAAGAAGCAGTTGTTTTGCCTATACTAACTCAGTTAGAATTCCTTGTATCTAAAGATGCTGCCTTTTACTTACTAAAACACATTTTAGTGTGGTTTGTGCATAATATAAAATAAAGAATATTTAACACCTAAAACATTTCTTTAGGGCTGAGGAGATAGCTCAATGGCTAAAGGCACTTGCTTGCAAAGCTCATTGGCCCAGGTTCAATTCCCAAGCACCCACATAAAGTGACACATGCATCTGGAGTTTATTTGCCCTGGCAAGAGGCCCTGGTGTGCCCATACTTTCTCTCTCCCCCTATAAAGTAAAAATTAAAACATTGGGAGGAAATGCCAGGGTCTCTTTCCAGTGTAAGTGAAAAAATTAAGTGCTTACACCACTTTTTGCATCCAGCTTTATGTGGGTGGCTGGTAAATTGAGTCCAAGCCCATCTCTTTGCAAGGAAGTACCTTTGATCTCTGAACCATATCCTCAGCCCCTTTATCCATCTTTATTTTTAAATTTTGTTTATATTTATTTATTTATTTGACAGCAACAGACAGAGGAAGAGAGAGAATGGACGCACAAGGACCTCCTGCCACTGAAATGATACACGCGCCACCTTGTGCATCTGGCTTACATGGGTACTGGGGAATTGAGCCTGAACCAGCATCTTTAGGCTTCACAGCAAGTGCTTAACCACTAAGCCATCTCTCCAGCACCCCCCGCCTTTTTTTTTTTAAAAAAAGGAAAGATATTTCATCAACTGGGAGCTTGCCAAATAGGCTAGACTTGCTGGCCAGTGAGTGCTAAGGGTTCTTCTGTCTCCACTTCATCAGTGCTGTGAGGTGCTGTGCACCTGCCTCCATACCTGGCATTTTTATGCTGGTACAAAGGATTGAACTCCGGTCCTCATGCTTGTGAGTTAAGCACCATAGCAACTGAGTTATCTCCTAAGCCCATTCTTTAATTTCTTTTAGTACTTCCATGCTTAAATGTATTCTTTTAACTACAGATTTAAGTGGAATTGCATTTATTTACTTATAGTTACTAAATTATCATATATTTATTTTAAAACTGAGTTTTAGTTCATTTATTTGTGCTCTGTGTGTGTGTGCATGTGCCAGGGCTTCTTACTTTTGTGGTTGATTTCCAGATGCCCATGCCACTTTTGTGTCTGGTTACTGGGGAATTGAACCCAGGATGGGATGTTTTGCAAGCAGATGCTTCTAACTGCTGAGCCACCTTCCCAGCATTATGTATATGTCTTGGTTTATTTTTATTTTATAAAAGGTTAAACCTGGGCTGGAGAGATGGCTTAGCAGTTAAGCGCTTGCCTGTGAAGCCTAAGGACCCCGGTTCGAGGCTCGGTTCCCCAGGTCCCACGTTAGCCAGATGCACAAGGGGGTGCACGCGTCTGGAGTTCGTTTGCAGAGGCTGGAAGCCCTGGCGCGCCCATTCTCTCTCTCTCCCTCCATCTGTCTTTCTCTCTATGTTGTCGCTCTCAAATAAATAAATAAATAATGAACAAAAAGAAAATAAAAAAAAATAAAAGGTTAAACTTAGTCTAGAGAGGAGGCTCTTACCTGCGGAGCCTATAGATCCAGGTTCGACTCCCCAGGACCCAGGTAAGCCAGATACACAAGGTGGCTGGAGTTTGTTTGCCAATGGCTAGAGGCCCTGGAAAGCCAATTCTCATTCTCTCTGATTGTCGCTCTTTATATTTCTCTCTGCTTACAAATATATTTTTTAAAAAAGGATAGCTTGAGCTAGAGTGAAACCCTACCTTAAAAACCAAAGTAATATTAATAATAATAATAAAGGTTAAATTTTATATCCTCTCACCTCTGAATCCCAGCTCCTCTTTATCTGAGAGCCCTCCTCCATGGGTTTGTTGGTATTCACTCTGGGGTCATGAAAACCTCATTCTATGTGGGGGGACTGTGCCTCAGGATATTCCTATCCACTCTGTGGTTCTTTTTTTAAAAAAATATTTTATTTATTTGAGAGAGAGAGAGAGAATCAATGTGCCAGGGCCTCCAGCCACTGCAAATGAGCTCAAGATGCATGAGCCACCATGTGCCTCTGGTTTATGTGGGTTCTGGGGAGTCAAATGTAAGTCCTTAGGCTTCGTAGGCAAGTACCTTAACTGTTGACCCATCTCTCCAGCCCTGGCTCTTTATTTTTGAGACAGGTTTTTGCTATATAGCCCAGGCTGCTTTTAAACTAGTAGTCCCTTTTGCTCCTGCCTACTGAGTTCTCAAATTACAGATGCATGCTCTCATGCCTGGCTAATTTATTATTTTTATTTATTTTAATGTTTTGAGTTTATGTGTATATGATACGTGTATTTATGTGTTGGAGTGCAGGTGCACATGTGCAGCAGTATGTGAATGGCATGCACATGGGGGTTAGAGGACAACTGGGGTAATACCTTCTCCTTTCATCTTGCTTGATTTTTCATTCACTAGTGTGAATGCCAGGCTCACTGGTCTGCAAGCTTACAGGCGATTCTTCTGACTTCCTTCTTTCCCAAGGTGCTCTGGGATTACAGATGTTTAGTCCTATTCTGCTTTATGTGGGGTCTGCCAATCCAAACTGAGGGTGTCAGGCTTGTAGGGTAAGTGCTTTATCCATTCGTCCATCTCCCCAGTCACTTGACTAATTTAGTTTAATTTTTTTTTTTTTGGAGAAAAAATGGTGTCTTATGCCAATAATGCCACCACTTGGAAGGCTGAGGTGAGAGGATCCCTGTGAGTTCCAGCCTAGCCTGGGTTCCAGAGGGAGTTCCACGTCAACCTGGGCTAGAGTGAGACCTTGCCTTCAGAAACCAAACAACCAACATTTGTTTTCTGAGTTACCAGTTTTTTATTCTCAAGGTAGGGTTTCACTCTAGCCTACACTGACCTTGAACTCTCTCTGTTGGTCCAGGCTGGCCTTGAACTTACAACACTTCTCCTACCTCAGCCTCTTGAGTGTTGGGATTTAAGCAGTGTGCCTCCACACCTGGCT
The DNA here is from genome assembly GCF_020740685.1 of Jaculus jaculus. Taxonomy (NCBI): domain Eukaryota; kingdom Metazoa; phylum Chordata; class Mammalia; order Rodentia; family Dipodidae; genus Jaculus; species Jaculus jaculus. Next base: position 104,158,051 of record NC_059106.1, read on the forward strand.
TCTGAGGTACATTTTGGATTACTTATTGCAGATGTGTTGAAATAAAACAGATTTTTGTGTGTTGATTTTGTGCCCTGAAAATTTGATGAATATTTTTATAGCTTTCTTGTGGGGTCATTAGGTTTTCCTATACATAAGACCATGTCATCTGCAAATGAGACAGCTTATATTTTCCTTTCCACTTTAGATTACAATTATTAACTGGACCTGGTGGCACAGTTCTGTTATCTCAGCTGCTTGCATGGTTGACGTTGGAGGTCACAAATTCAAGACTTGTTTGGGCTACAGAATCAGTTGAGGTCAGCCTGGGTACCTTAGTGAGATCCTACCAAGAAATATTGCATTTCTTTTTGATATTTATGGTGTCTGAAATATTTTTATTTATTTTATTTGATTTTATGCATGTGTATATATGTTTTGGCATATGCATGTAGGTATGTTTATATGTTTGTAGGTGCTTGTGTGGATACAAGTGCACATATGTGTAGTCAGAGGTCAACACCCAAGTGTCTTCAACAGTTTTCCACCTCAGTTTTAAAATTTTAGTTATTTGTATGTATGTATGCATGTGTATGTATTGCACTAGGGTTTCCTGCTGCAGCAAATGAATACCACACATGTGCCACTTTGGGTTTAGCTTTACATAGGTACTGGAGTATTGAACAAGCAGGATTTTCAAGTGCTTTTTAACCACTGAGACATCTCTCCAAATTCTCCACCTCGTTTTTTGAGCCAGTGTCTCTTGATGAACCTAGAACTCATTAATTTGGCTAGAAAGCTAGCCATCAAGCCCTAAGGATTTCCTGTATCTACCTTCCTAGTGCTGAGATTATAGGCATGTGCCACCATTCCCAGCTTTTTTATGAATGTTGGGATTCTGCACTCAGGTCTTCATGTTTGCATGGCAAGCACTTTGTCCACAGAGTCATCTTTCCAGCCCCAATGTATTTCTTCTTCTCGTGTAATTGCTCTACTTAGAACTTCCAGTGCAGGGCTGGACAGATGGCTCAGCGGTCAAAGGTACTTGTTTGCAAAGCCTGATGGTCCAGGTTTGATTGCCCAGTACTCATGCAGAGCCAGATGTACAAGGTTATACATGAGACTGGAGATCTCTTTGCAGTGGCAAGAGGCCCTTGCACACCCTTTCTTTCTCTCTTTGATTGTAAATAACAAAAGTTCCTTCTAGAGAGCTGTTAAAAAAAAGAAAAGCAGCACTCGGGAGCAGAGGCAGGAAGATCACCATGAGTTTGAAGGCACCATGAGACTACATAGTGAAATCCAGGTCAGCCTGAGCTAGAGTGAGACCTTACCTGGCAACCTCGACCCACCCTACCCCCCCCCCCGCCAAAAAAAAGAACTTTCAGTGCACTAAATTGCAATGGAAAAAACAGCCATTCTTTTCTTGTCCTTGGTTGAGCAGAAAAGCATTAAGTTTCCACCACTGAGTATGATGTCATTCTTTGATACTGAGGTACTGAGGCTTCTGGACAAAGTGAGCCAATAACATCTTTAATTCTTTCACTTGCAGAGAAAAAAGTTGGGGGACTTTTGATTCCCAGTGATCCCCTGTCATTGTCCTCTTCTTTCTGTGTCTCTGAAGAAACCTGCTAAGCACAACCTGGCTGTGATCACTGAGTTTCGCAAGTGAATGCTCAGTATGGTTGATTGGACATTGGCTGATTTCATTGTCAGTTTCACTGGATTTGGAGTCACCTAGGGCACAGACCTAGGTGTGTTTGTGAGGGTGTTTCAGGAAAGATTTAACTAATGTGAGAAGACCCACCCTAGTATCCCTTGGGCTGGGGTCACTTCATATGGAGAAAGCAAGCTGAGCACCAGCATTCATCTTTCTCTCCTTCTTGACTAAAGATATAATGTGACCAACTGCCTCCACACTTCTGCCACCATGCCTTCCCCACCATGATGGATTGTATTCTCAAACCAAGAGCCAAAATAAATCTTTCTTTCTTTAAGTTTCTTTTTGTCAAGTATTTTGTCACAAAAACAAGAAAAGTAACAAAACAGTTGGTTTCTGGCTCAGTTCTTGTGGCTTGGATGCCCCATTTCCTCAGGCTGGTTCCAGTTCCAGCTTTGGAGAAATCCAGTCTAGTCCTGGTTCTCTTCCCCTCCCTTCTCCCAAGGACAGAAGGGGATTTGGATAGTGTGATGGTTAATCTCAGTTGCCAATTTGACAGGATTTAGAATCACCATGGAAACAATTCTCTCTGCATGTCTGTGAGAGATTTTTCTAGATTAGATTACTTGAGGTGGAAAGACTCATCCTAAAGTAGGTCTTGGACTGCTTAAGAAGACAATGTCAGTATTCATTGCTCTCTGCTTCCTGACTGCAGATGCAGTGTGACCAGCTGCTTAATGCTCCGGCTGCTGGCCTTCCCTGCCATGATGGACTGTAACCTGGAAATGAAAGTGGAAATAAATCTTCCTTCCTTCAGTTGTTTCTGGTCAGGCAGTTGATCACACTAACAAGAAAGTGACTAATACAGTTACTTTCTCATGAAAACAGCATAGGGCAAGGGCATGTGGAAGGACAGGAGTTCATGAAGGAGATAGAGAAGCAATAGTTGGGGGCTCTGCGTTCTGGAGTGGCGCTGCCTAGGCGGGTGGCAGGTTGCGGGCTGGTGGTATCGGGACTAAAGGAGAACTGCGAGCGTGTTGGGCATTTCGCGTCGGGATACCCGCGAGGATGAGTGCTGCCAGGGAGTCTCACCCGCACGGGGTGAAGCGTTCCGCCTCCCCAGACGACGATCTTGGATCTAGCAATTGGGAGGCTGCAGACTTGGGCAATGAAGAGAGAAAACAAAAGTTCTTGAGACTTATGGGTGCAGGAAAGAAAGAACACACTGGTCGTCTCGTCATAGGAGACCACAAATCAACATCTCACTTCCGAACAGGGGAAGAAGATAAGAGAATTAACGAAGAACTGGAGTCTCAGTACCAGCAGAGCATGGACAGTAAACTCTCGGGGAGGTACCGGCGGCACTGCGGACTGGGCTTCAGCGAGGTAGAAGATCATGATGGAGAAGGCGACGTGGCTGGAGACGGTGACGATGGTGATGAGTCACCTGACCCTGAGAGTCCCGACGACTCTGACAGTGACTCGGAGTCAGAGAAAGAATCTGCTGAGGAACTCCCAGCGACTGAGCGCCCCGATGACGTGCAAGATCCGAAAAACAAAAAAGACGCAAAAAGCAACTACAAAATGATGTTTGTCAAGTCCAGTGGTTCCTAACTCCCAACCCCTGTCTTTGTATTAAAAGTAAGCCTTATTGTTACAATGCACAGTGGAGGACTGCTTATAGAGCACAGACCTTTGTATTATAATTTTTAAAAAGACCCTTTTAAATAACTACAGAGTGTTGGCTTTCTAATGCCATGGGTTACACTTTATGGCATGACTATAACCATTTTGTAAAAGGAAGAGCTACATAAAAGAAGAGAGAAATGCAGTACTCAGCTTCTCACTTTAGCCCTCGACCCTGGCCTCAGCTTGCTGCCCTTCAGGAGCGCTACGGGGGAGACACTGAAGTTAGTTGGGGTAGCTATTTCATCTTTTTGTATTCCTTATTTTTCTCATGAAAATCTGATACTGTGACATGTTCATGAAAAGTACTCCCTCAGTTATCTTTTGTTAAAGTGGAAGTGTTCATCACGAGCACTTCTGCTGCCAGTCACAGCCTGACGCACTGCTGGCAAAGGTCGGGTGCTTAGTGCACTCTCGCTGACTCAGCTCTTCTCTTGGACCAAAGCAGCACGGGAGCAAACGCGCAACACCGTGTGCTGAACTGCCGCCGTCATAGATGTGCAATGTTAAGAACCCAAGAAGTCTTTATATAATTTTGGTTAAATTGTATGTTTAAAAGCTTTGATAAAATTTGGCCAATTTTTACAGAAATTATTTCTCTGATACTTTAGTCTTATGTATTTAGAAATATGTAAAACTGGATTTTTTTAAGTAATATGTGACCAAAGTTTATTCCCCCCCCCCCAAGGTCTAAATAACGAGAAAGCAGTTTCCCATATTTGGTTGTGATACCTTTATCCTCATTATCCAAAAATGAGGAGCAGGCTTATTGAATAGGAAGCTGAAAACAGTTCTGTTCATTTTATCATACTGCTCTTACCTGGATTACAAAAAGGCATGGCTGTGATTGTGTTGCTACTTGGAGTGAGGCTGACTCGTGCCCCCCTGCTGTTCTATGGCTGGCATGCACTGCACACTAGCAGGGTGCGTTGGGAGTTAGTGGGTCCTGGAGTAACTGGATCAAAAGCCCAAAGATGGGCTATCCACTCGTGAGTTGAACTATTATACATTGAGATACTAAGCACGTGTTTGACGTGGTGGACTTTGAAAACTCCTATATCACTTGAGGGTTAGAATGTTAGAGAAGTATGAGAATTGGGACCAGTGATTTCTGGTTTATGGACTACAGTTACTATTATTTTCATGTCACCACCACCCCCCACAAGTTACTTTTGTTTATCACATAGTCTGGTGGTAGACAGTATGTGTAACAAATACTTAAAGTTTAGTTTTATTCAATTCCAAAATTTTAGTGCCTGTAGGACTGCTTAAGTAGAAAATTAAAATGAAAACTGACTTATGCCCAACAACAGAAGAGAGAGCAGACAGAGGTATAGGCCGGTACTGCAGCACTAGGGAGGAGGAGGTAGGCTTGCCATTCACATCCTGGTCAGCTTGGGCTGCATAGCCAGACCCTGTCTCAAACCCCCGGCCCTGTCTATCCCCAGACAGAAGAGAGGGGCCGGCTCCGAGATGATCACCTGCATAGCATGCGTGAAGCACGGGCCTGAATCCAGCACCACCGAAGAGAATGGAAGAGACCAGTATTTCTGCAAAAGTATTTTCACCAATTCATTGTTTGTGATGAGTTATTTATAAAGTCCTTGTTCTTATATGTAAATAGAGTCCTTATAAAAACAACAACAACAACAAAAAATAGTTGGCGGTGTGGGAGGAGAAAGACCAGGAGCCAAGGCCATTAGGGAAGTCCTGGGAAAGAGGAGTCCAACAGGAAGGAGGGAGTGGCCACTCTGACCATGGTGGATACATAACAGAAATGAGTGTGCTGGTTTTCCCAGGATAGTGGCAGGTATGCTCAGTGGTCACTGAGGACAGTGGTAGGGAGTAGGGCAATCATGAGGAGGTTGAAGGGAACTGTGAAGGCAGGCTTCAGAGCTGTGCTTCCCAGGACGTCTGATGACACCTAGAGGAGAAAGGGAGAATTGCCCTTAACATTGGGCTGGGGAAATGGCTTAGCAGTTAAATGCTTCTGCCTGCGAAGCATAGAGCCCCAGTTTGAGTCCAGGACCCATGTAAGCCAGATGCACAAAGGGGCACATGCGTCTGGGGTTCATTTGCAGAGGCTGGAGGCCCTGGCGCCTCTCTGACTGTTCCTCTGTCTCTCTCAAATAAATAAATAAAATTTTTTTTTTTAAAAAAAAAGAGGATGGAAAAGGGGGAGGGGTGGCGGAGGCCCCGGCACCCTTCGTGACCCGGCTAGGCCAGGTCGTGGCAGGCCGAGAGGCGCGATGTGGCGGGTGCCAGGCCCGGCTTGGTCCGGGCCGTGCGAAGCAGCGGCGGGAGGCGAGGGTGAATGAGCTAAAGGAGAAGGGCAATAAGGCCCTGAGTGCTGGTAACATAGATGATGTCTTGCAGTGCTATTCTGAGGCAATTAAACTAGATCCCCAGAACCATGTGCTCTATAGCAACCGCTCTGCAGCCTATGCCAAGAAAGGAGACTACCAGAAGGCTTACGAGGATGGTTGCAAAACCGTTGACCTAAAACCTGACTGGGGCAAGGGCTATTCCAGAAAAGCAGCAGCTCTTGAGTTCCTGAACCGATTTGAAGAAGCCAAGTGAACCTATGAAGAGGGTCTAAAACATGAAGCAAACAGTCTGCAGCTAAAGGAAGGTTTACAGAATATGGAGGCCCGGTTGGCAGAGAGGAAATTCATGAACCCTTTCAACATGCCTAATCTATACCAGAAGTTGGAGAATGATCCCAGGACAAGGACACTGCTCAATGATCCTACCTACAGGGAACTGATAGAGCAACTACGAAACAAGCCATCAGACCTGGGCACGAAACTACAAGATCCTAGGATCATGACCACTCTCAGTGTCCTACTGGGGGTTGATCTGGGCAGTATGGATGAAGAGGAAGAGGCTGCAACACCCCCACCCCCACCCCCACCTCCTGCCAAAAAGGAGGCTAAACCAGAGCTAATGGAAGAAGATCTTCCAGAGAATAAGAAACAGGCATTGAAAGAGAAGGAATTGAGGAATGATGCTTATAAGAAGAAAGACTTTGACACAGCACTGAAGCATTATGACAGGGCCAAGGAACTGGACCCCACTAACATGACTTACATAACCAATCAAGCAGCTGTGTACTTTGAAAAGGGTGACTACAATAAATGCTGGGAGCTTTGTGAGAAGGCCATTGAAGTGGGGAGAGAGAACCGAGAAGATTATCGGCAGATTGCCAAAGCCTATGCCCGAATTGGCAATTCCTATTTCAAAGAAGAAAAGTACAAGGATGCCATCCATTTCTATAACAAATCCCTGGCAGAGCACCGAACCCCAGATGTGCTGAAGAAATGCCAGCAGGCAGAGAAAATCCTGAAGGAGAAAGAATGGCTGGCCTACATCAACCCCGACTTGGCATTGGAGGAGAAGAACAAGGGCAACGAGTGCTTTCAGAAAGGGGACTACCCCCAGGCCATGAAGCCATTAAACGGAACCCTTGAGATGCCAAACTGTACAGCAACCGAGCTGCCTGCTACACCAAGCTTCTGGAGTTTCAGCTGGCTCTCAAGGACTGCGAGGAATGTATCCAGCTGGAGCCAACCTTCATCAAGGGGTACACGCGGAAAGCAGCCGCTCTGGAAGCCATGAAGGATTATACAAAAGCCATGGATGTGTATTAGAAGGCGCTGGATCTGGACTACAGCTGTAAGGAGGCTGCAGATTGTTATCAGCGCTGTATGATGGCACAGTACAACCGACATGACAGCCCTGAGGACGTGAAGCGGCGAGCCATGGCTGACCCTGAGGTACAGCAGATAATGAGTGACCCAGCCATGCGGCTCATCCTGGAGCAGATGCAGAAGGATCCCCAGGCACTCAGCGAACATTTAAAGAATCCTGTAATAGCACAGAAGATCCAGAAGCTGATGGATGTGGGTCTGATTGCAATTTGGTGATAACTTGGTTACCCTGTCTTCCCTCTGGCCCATGTGAAGAAACAAGCTGGGACGGCAGCAAGCAGTGCAGGTCAAAGGGAGGGGGGGAAAGAACAGCTTATCTTTATATTTATACATGTCTACCTGGAAGACAGACTCATCAGCGCAACCTTGGGCCCTCCCAGCACACGCATGGTCTTTTCACTGCTGCCATCGAGTCCGTGTCTCCTTCCCCTACCCCTGATCATTGTCTCAGCTGCTCCCCCATAGTTGTTATTTTTTATTTGGGGCAGTGGGCACATACGGGGAGGGGCGGGTGTTCTTCCCAACCTGGGGTCCCAGTTGTCTTCACATTGTTGACTCCATGTCCCTTCTTCAATAAAGCCAGTTGGGCGTGGTTATATGTTAAAAAAAAAAAAGAGGATGGGGCTGGGCATGGTGGCGCACACCTTTAATCCCAGCACTCGGGAGGCAGAGGTAGGAGGATCGCTGTGAGTTCGAGGCCACCCTGAGACTACAGAGTGAATTCCAGGTCAGCCTGGGCTACAGTGAGACCCTACCTTGAAAAACCAAAAAAAAAAAAAAAAAAAAAAAAGAGGATGGAAAAAAATCTACCCTGTGTTTCTACAGGTCCCCACCTGGCCAGGAGGTGAGGCCAAGAAATGAACTTTGGTGCTATGGCAACAGCTGACTCTGGAGCCAGCTTTCCTGTCTGAGAGATTAGATGAGGGGACTGTCCTGCCTTTCATGGTCCTGCAGTGCAGTGCCAGGAGGGGCCACCACCCAAAGTGAAGGAAACTAGCCTACCTAGAAGACAGTGGTGTGCCTCTTGAGAACAGGGAGCACGTTGGGGAGGTGGAGGAAGGGCAGCTGCTTAGGCAGAGGGCCCAGCCAAGGCAAAGGGAGGAATGCATGAAGTGTGGTATCTTGTTTTAACAGCCTATGGCTGAAACCACCTTGATCAGTCCAATCCAGTGATTCAGAACTCCAGAGTGCTGTGCATCCCCTGCCTTTTGTCCACCACCCATGGTGGTCCTTTCTGAGAACAAATGAGAGAGCAAAGGAAGCACCAGTCTCCAGAATTGTAAGATAATAAGATTGTGTCACTTTATCCCACTGTTTACCATCTGTTTTAACAGCATACACAAACTTAAAAGATGCATATGAAGACAAATATAACTTTACTGAAGAAACTAAATAAATTATAGTTTGGGGAAACTAAATAAATTATAGTTTCATGAATGGATGAAGAGGCACACACAGAGAGGGAGGAGGAAGAGACAGAATGAAAGAAGAAAGAAAGATTGGTTGATTGCCAACAAAAATAAAAGAAGCCTGTTTGAAGGGGTTGGGGAGATGGCTCAGTGGGTAGAATGCTTGCCTCACAAGAATGAAGACCTGAGTTCCATCCCAAGGACCCATGTAAAAATGTTAGGTGCATTGAGGTGTGCCTGGGGAGGTAGAGGCAGGAGGATTCCTAGGGCTTGCTGGCCAGCCAGTCTAGCCTCATTGGTGAGCTCCAGATCAATGAGAGACTCTGTCTCATAAAAGGTGGATGGGGACTGGAAAGATGGCTCAGTGGCCAAAGGCACTTGATTGCAAAACCTGATGGCCAGGGTTGGAGTCCCTAATATCCATATAAAGCCAGATACCCAAAATGGTGCATACATCTGGAGTTCATTTGCAGTGGTAAGAGGCCCTGGAATACCCACTTCCTTTCTCTCATTCTCTCTCTCTACTTGCAAATAAATAAATATATTTAAAAAAAGAACAGCAGTGTTTGCTTTGATAACACATATACTAAAAAATTGGAATGGTCCAAAAAAAAAAAACAAACCAAAAACCAAAAACAAAAGCTGGGCGTGGTGATGCATGCCATTAATCCCAGCACTTGGGAGGCAGAGGTAGGAGGATTGCTATGAGCCTAAGGCCACCCTGAGATGACAGAGTTAATTCCAAGTCAGCCTGGACCAGAGTGAGACCCTACTGCGAAAAACCAAAACAAAACAAAAAATTGGAATGGTACTGAGAAGATTAGCATGGCTCCTGTGCAGGGTTGACATGCAAATTCATGAAGCATATAATTATATGTATAAAAAAGGATACTGTTCCTGAGGATGACAGCTGAAGCTGTCATCTGACCTCCACCTTTCCACACACTTACCCCACACAAACACAAACACATGCATAAAAAATGGATTCAAAAACAAATCTGGGAAATGTAATACATAATAGTAGAGCAAGAGGTACTGTAGACATCAATATCTTAGTTAACATCAAACATACTTTGAAGCCAATACTCATTAAAGCAGTGTTCAGGAATTAGAGAATCAATCAAATGGAGCACATCAGACCATGTAAGAATCTATGGTTCTAGAAATGTCATGTGCTAGGTAAGCTGAATAATATTGAGCCCAGCTCCACATGTGACTTTATTGAGAGGCTATCATGTGCTGGGAACAGGCTTGAGACCATCCATAGAGGAAGAGGGAAGAGAATTGGAGAGAGAGGTTGCATGGGAAAGGAATCTTGGGGTCTCCAGATAATAAAGGCCTCAATGGAAGACCAGTGTGACTGAGAAGAGGTCTAAGGCTGGAGGACAGTAAGCAGAGTACACCCTAAGTTGCCCACATGGACTGGGGGAACTGAGACCCTCAGAAGTCAAGGCAGGGAGCTGAGCACTTCTCACCCATAAATTTTGCGCCATACATTCTTTGTCATTCCACTTCTCTTCCAGCTCCACATAGTCTTCATCTCCATTGTTGTCAGGTTGGTTGCCTCTCTTGCCAGAAGCTGCAAACATCCATCAGAGTCAGCCATGGGCCGCCAGTCCATCCACAGCCCACCCTAAACCCTCATTAAGGAAAAGTTGGACTGTGGACTTTGAGGGTGGAAGTCTTAAGTACTAGGCAGAAAGTGGATGGGAATTTAAGATATGGTTTAGAGATGGTGGGTTTGAACATCACCACCATGGAATTGAGCTCAGCAAAGTGAAGTGGATTCAGAGGAATGGACTTGGACAAGGGAGTTGGAATCTCCAGGGGATGGTGGGACCTTAAGTTTAGGAAGGTCCATGGGTCCTTTCCATTAGCAAAGGCAGCATTTGGAGTAGAAGTCTATCCCCACCTCCCAGGCTAGAGACTCTGGGAAGGGGTTCACCTCAGCTGGAGGGGAGTGTTGTTCACCCACTGCCAGGAACCTTCGCTTCTGTGTTCACTGAGGCCAATCCAGCTGCATTAAGCTGTATGTCTGATGTCCCAGTACTGCAGGAGCTTCTGCAGAAGAGGGAGCTGGGAGAAAGAACCCTGATGCATCTTTCCACTGTCCACACTGCTACTCTGCTGCCCTGCTTTCTGTCAGGTTTTTTTCTGCACTCTAGCTGACAGCCTGTAGCCAGACTGTATACACTGACATGTATATATGCTTTGGGTTAGTGTTGGTGTGTACATACTTTGTAGACAATGTTTTCACTTGTAACTCAGCTCAGACACCTGTTGGAGGAGCTATTCCAAATATCTCCATGGTGCTCTAATTTCCAAAGCAGCATGCCTCTCAGATGTAGTGTTCTTCCTAGGGCCTCCTGAATTAATTGTTTCTCCTACAGAAAGCCCTCCCCGACTGCATCTTCTCCACATCTCATCAGCCTTGGGCTCTGAAAGCAGAGACAGGTGGTGGAAGGACATTTTTGAACCTCTGCCATGGTCCAGCTTCAGGCAGAACTGGGATCTACTTACCTGCTCTGCAATACTGTTGACAGTCACCAGGTGGGCCCCAGATCTCTGTAGGAGGACAGTGATGCTTCCCAGCAGCCCAGGGTCCTGGAGAAGAGGTAGCAGCTTCCCCAGAAGATTGCCCAGCCAAGGTGGCACGGGCAGCTGTGGAGGATCAACATGTCCAAGACAGGGGGTCTCTGGCCTCCTCGCCCTGCCTCTGGAGCCCAGGTCTGGACCCTTATTTTGGCTGTCAGCTCAGTTCTCCTCCTTCAAACCCCACGAGAACCATCCTAGTTCTACCCTGCCCACTTCAGTTGGGCAACCCCAGAAGGTGTGTCCCTGCTCCTCTGACCCCTGGTTTCCTTCCAGCCCTGGCCCAGGACCCTCACCCAATAAGGCATTGATCTGGGTCTGCTGTTGCCCAATCACCTGCTCATAAGGAGCAGCAACTAGAAGAAGAGGACATCTGTTATTAAGAACTGACTGTGTGCCTGGTGCAGAGATGGCCCCATGATAACACTGCCCTTGCAGATCATAGTGACCCTAAGGGTCCATGTCACAGAACAGAAAACTGAGTGTTAGACACTGATTTGCCCAGTACTACCTCACCCAGGGCTCAAATGGCCTCCCACCCTGCCCTGCATGCAGCACCCCCTGTGCCTGGGTAGTCCACCTCACAAGTCTTGAAACTCTCTTGCTCAAGGCCCTGGTGTACCCCCTCACCCAAACTGGGTTTCCCCTCATGGTTCTAGGTCTCTCCTTGCAGGGATATGTAGATGCTGGAAACTGCAAGAGAGAAGAGTGTGTCCCTCTCTGAGCCCAAACTGTGTGTTTTCTGTGGTGCCAAGTTCACGGTCTCCAAAGAGTCTAAGATCCTTACAGGGGAGGAAAAGATCATTACCAGATTAATATATAAATTAAGATGGGACAGAAAGCTGCCCATGGTCACACAGAAGGATGTGCAGCTCAGATGTCCCAGCCCTTTGGGTTAGTATTGTCCCTGAAGAAATCCCCAGACATCAAGGAATCCATGTTTCATAGCCACAGCTAACTAAGACCCCTGCCTGTCTTGGCTTGAACCAGTGTAGTCACCAAGAACACAGAAGAGGGCCAAAGAGAAAAGAGGCAGCAACAGAAGGCAAGGGACTTGAGTCAGACCATCTATAGGATCAGCAGATGGGCAGAGCTGAGGTCTCAGGGGCACACCCAGCCCTACTGGGGAAGACCATTCCCCACTCCCTACCTGTGACCCACTTTAATACCTGGCAAGCTCTTTAAGCTGCAAGTGGGACCCTAAAGGTAATTCTCAGAGAATCTCTGGCCTCTGAATGCGACCTTCTCTTCTAAATGGGCAGAACACAGTCAGCTGGTCTCTGAGGATGAGGCCAGGGAGCTTGGACACCTCAGGCCCAGCCTACAGACAGAAGCAGACTGATCTGGAGCCTGGACCCTGCCCTCCCTGCCAGCAACCAGAGGGTGCCCAGACTCACTGTGGCATCCTGGCTGCTGGGGCTCCCACTCTCCTGTCATTTTCTGTTTCTCTCCAGCTCTCTGTCCTTTGCAGTGGAGTGTATTTAACCCATGCTTTGCCCTCTACAGTCCCCACCAAGGCCATCCTTCCCTGACTCAGAAAAAAGGAAGAAGATGGGGACAACCCTGCCCAGGAAGTGTTGTGGGGAGGATACATCTGCTGATACAGCTAGGAGAGAGGGCTGGAGGCAGTAATTGAGCTGTCCATGTTGGTACAATGGACTTATTCACCCCACATCTACTTCAATGACTCAGGACCTTCTCTTATGGAGTCTCTGTTTCCTTATCTGTGAAATGGAGTAATGACTTTGTCTTCCACTGTCAGGGGAAGTTTAATATGTAAAAAGTAATATGTGCAAATTTTCCATTGAATGATGGAGACTGATGTTTGACATGGTCCTCTGAGAAAACAAGTGTCATCTAAAGAAGAAGCAGCTGTAACTGCTCACAAGTGCATCTTGATATTGGGTCTGTTGATGTTCTCCCACAGAATGAGGGGACTAGGGAGAGTTGTAGACCCTTACCTGAGATCTCAGGTGCCTGCTGTCTGTAATAATGAGGGTTTGTGGCCCAAGGGACAAATAGAGTCTATAGAGAAGAGAGTACAGGTCAAGGGATGGGCACCCTGTCTATGCCTCTATGAAGAGTCATCTATGCTGGGATGAGACCTTTCAATGCTATGACTGCTTTGGAGTCTATGCTCCTGTAAGTAGCCCCTCACCCATGCTCTGTAAGGAAGCCCAATAAACTCATGAGTTCACTGGGTGAACTCTGGTGGAATCAGCCTTTAGTCTGTTGAGAGTGCCCTGCCTGGGGGAGCAAGTGCTCATCAGCTTCTCTCCAGAAAAAGTTTCATGCTACAGCTTTTGGTGGGCAGCTATGTCAGCGGTGAAGACCCTAAATCCTAAGGCCGAGGTGGCCCGAGTGCACGCGGCGCTGGCGGTGAACAACAGTGCAGCTTGGGGGCTGCAGGATGTGCTGAGGACCAACTTAGGGCCTAAGGGCACCATGAAGATGCTTGTTTCTGGTGCTGGAGATATCAAGATTACTAAAGATGGCAATGTGCTGCTTCATGAAATGCAAATTCAACACCCAACTGCTTCCTTAATAGCAAAAGTAGCCACAGCCCAGGATGACATAACTGGTGATGGTACTACTTCCAATGTTCTCATCATTGGAGAGCTGCTGAAGCAGGCAGATCTCTACATTTCTGAGGGTCTTCATCCCAGAATAATCACTGAAGGTTTCGAAGCTGCAAAGGAAAAGGCCCTTCAAATTTTGGAACAAAGTAAAGTGAGCAAAGAGATGGATAGGGAAACACTTATAGATGTGGCCAGAACATCTCTACGAACTAAAGTTCATGCTGAACTTGCAGATGTATTAAGAGGCTGTCGTGGACTCCATTTTGGCCTTAAAAAAAAGATGAACCTATTGACCTCTTCATGGTTGAAATCATGGAGATGAAACATAAATCTGAAACTGGTACAAGCTTAATTAGAGGACCTGTATTGGATCATGGAGCACGGCATCCTGATATGAAGAAAAGAGTAGAGAACGCATACATCCTCACATGCAATGTGTCATTAGAGTATGAGAAAACAGAAGTGAATTCAGGCTTTTTTTTTTTTTTTTTACAAGAGTGCAGAGGAAAGAGAAAAGCTAGTAAGAGCTGAAAGAAAATTCATTGGAGATAGAGTTAAAAAAATAACAGAACTGATAAAGAAAGTCTGTGGTGATTCAGATAAAGGATTTGTTGTTATTAATCAAAAGGGAATTGACCCCCTTTCCTTAGATGCTCTTGCAAAAGAAGGCATAGTTGCTTTGCGCACAGCGAAAAGGAGGAATATGGAGAGACTGACTCTTGCATGTGGTGGGGTAGCTCTAAATTCTTTGGATGACCTAAATCCTGACTGTTTGGGATATGCAGGACTTGTGTATGAGTACACATTGGGAGAAGAGAAATTCACCTTTATTGAGAAATGTAACAATCCCCGTTCTGTCACATTATTGATCAAAGGACCAAATAAGCACACACTCAATCAGATCAAGGATGCAATAAGAGATGGCTTGAGGGCTGTCAAAAATGCCATTGATGATGGCTGTGTGGTTCCAGGTGCTGGTGCTGTAGAAGTGGCAATAGCAGAAGCCCTGATTAAATATAAGCCCAGTGGCCCAGCTTGGAGTCCAGGCATTTGTGGATGCACTACTCATTATTCCCAAGGTTCTTGCACAGAACTCTGGTTTTGACCTTCAGGAAACATTAGTTACAATGAAAGCTGAGCATACAGAAACTGATCAGCTTATAGGCGTGGACTTAAACACAGGTGAACCGATGGTGGCAGCAGATGTAGGTGTGTGGGATAACTATTGTGTGAAGAAACAGCTGCTTCATTCCTGCACTGTGATTGCTACCAACATTCTCCTGGTTGATGAGATCATGCGAGCTGGAATGTCATCTCTGAAAGGCTGAATTGGAATCTCTTGTATTGTAGAAATGGCCATTTTTGTGCAAGCTTCAAGTGACTTTCAAAGGAATTTTCTTCCCTTATGAAAAAAAAAAAGAATACTTGGAATCTGTTTAAATTATACTATAAAATCATAACTATGGTATTTTTTTATTGCACTGAATATACACACAAAGTCCTTTTTACCCAGTGAACAAATTTTGTTTTAGCTGCAATGATAAAAAAAGTACATGTTAGATTGGCATGCTGTCTACCTTGTTTCTTAACTGTTCCTTGAAGAACTATACCGTTAATTTTTTGAAGCCAGCTGTGGTGGTACACACCTGTAATCCCAGAGCTTTGGACATAGACACAGGAGTTTTAAGCCAGTTTGGGCTACAATGATACTTTGAGAAAAGAACAATTTTATTCTTAGGGGTGTATTTTAAATTTTAGCCAACTGCCCTGTTAACATCTGAATGTAAGGCTAACATGAGACATAACTGATAACATAAAGTTTTGAAAACATCTATAATAAAAAAAAGTTTAATGCTACAGCCTTTGTAGGAGAGCACTTCAGATTTGCAGAGGTTTCCCCCATGACACAGGGAACATTGAATAAGAGAAGCAGAGAGAAGTAAGAACCAGGCTGGAGAGATTGCTCAGTGGTTAAGGCGCTTGCCTGCAAAAGCTTAACAACCTGGATTCTGTTCCCCAGTACCCACATAAAGCCAGATCTCCAGAATGGTATGGTGTTCATTTGCAGAGGCTGGAGGCCTCACTCATCTGCGGGATCTTTTTTATTTTTTTTTAAACTTTAATAATATTTATTCAATCCAATATATTCACTGCTTTATCATTTAAACACATTACCAAATATAAGAAAACAGCTCATAGGACCTTTTAAATTCTTTTTTTCCCTACCAAGCCTTCAAACACCTGTGTGGATTCCACATCTATAGAGCACTTCATTATTTGACTAAATTTTACTATACATATTTTCTCCATATTCAGAATCCATGAGTTCTATAGCTGACAACATGGACCCACATATACAAGTTATTACAGTCATACTTAGAAGTTTTCTAACAAGTGACTTGAGCACCAACTTTAAACATACAGGTAAATTAAATTAAAACTGGGCTGGAAGGATGGCTGAGCAGTTAAGGTATTTGCCTACAAAGCCAAAGGACCCAGGTTCGATTCCCCAGGACCCACATTAGCCAGATGCACAAGGGAGCACATGCATCTGGAGTTCATTTGCAATGGCTAGAGGTTCTGGTGCACCCATTCTCTCTCCCTCTTTCTCTGTCAAATAAATGAATAAAAATAAAATATTAGCTAGGCATGGTGGTACATGCCTTTAATCCCAGCAGAGGCAGAGGTAGGAGGATTGTCGTGAGTTCAAGGCCACTCTGAGACTACAAATAGTCCATTTCAGGTCAGCCTGGACTGGAGTGCAATTCTACCTCATAAAAAATTAAGTTAAAACTTAGTTCTTTATTCAGCTACATGGCACCTGTGACTACTTTTTTATTGACAACTTTCATAATTATAGACAATAAACCATGGTAATTCCCTCCCCCACTTTCCCCTATCTCAGTT
Organism: Jaculus jaculus; assembly: GCF_020740685.1. Taxonomy (NCBI): domain Eukaryota; kingdom Metazoa; phylum Chordata; class Mammalia; order Rodentia; family Dipodidae; genus Jaculus; species Jaculus jaculus. The sequence goes on from NC_059106.1 coordinate 104,174,570, forward strand.
GGTCTTGAATTTCTTATGTAACCAAGGATAACCTTGAAGTTTTCTTTCCCTGGCATGTGTAGGTGTGTGTGTATGTTTGCACATGTCTATGTGCAGGTGCACATGCTCATGTTTGTGCATTTATATGGAGGCCAGAGCTTCTCAGCAGGCATTTTCCTTAATTGCTCTTTACTTTGAGGATTTGAGACAGACCCCCTGAACCTGCAGTTCATCAGTTCAGCTAATTTAACTATCTGTAAGTCCCATGGACCCTTTGGTCTCTGTTTCCCTGCTGCTGAGATTACAAGCACACACCTCACCTGCTTTTTAGGTAGGTGTTGGGGATCTGAGCTCAGGTCCTCATTCTTGCATGTCAAGCACTTTACTCAGTGAGTTATCTCCCTAGCATAAACTCTTGATCCTTTTACTTCCACCTCTCAGGTGCTGGGGTTATAGACATGAACCACCAAACCCAGCTCTGATATCTCTTCTGTGAGGGCACTCAGCTCATTTATAAGGATTCTGCCCATCATGAGCTAATTACCTCATCCTATATGACCCCCATCCTAATACTATCTCTTTGAGGGTCATGAACATTGTAGGGATATAGTCAGTCCAGAGTTCTTTCATTTACCAGTTTCAATGAACCCCCTGTCTACTCCTTACTCTTTCTATATAAGGTTTATTAGCAGGACTGGAAGGATGGTTCTGCCATGCAGGCATGAGAGCCTGAGTTTGCTCCTCTACATACACATGAAAAGCTACACTTCTATAACCCCAGTCCTCACCAGGGAAGACACAAGAGGATTGATTGCTAGGGCTCACTGGTCAACCAGTAGCTCCAGGTTCAGCAAGAGAGTCTGTCTAAAGGAAGATAGGAAAACTCCAGATGTTCTACTCTGGCCTCCACACATGCACATGGGGTATGTGCAACTGTGCATACATATATGTACTTTATGCACACACTACAAAAATAAAAAAAGAGGGCTGGAGAGATGGCTTAGCAGTTAAGGCACTTGCCTGTAAAGCCAAAGGACCCAGGTTCAATTCCCCAGGACCCATGTAAGCCAGGTGCACAAGGTGACGCATGCAACTGGAGTTCATTTGCAGTGGCTGGAGGGCCTGGAGCACCCATTCTCTCCCTCTATTTCTGCCTCTTTCAAATAAATAAATAACAATTTAAAAAATGAAAAGATCATTGAAAAAAAATTCATTATGATGTCAAGCATGAGTTACTCCTCCTGATGGCATCTAACCCAAAACTCTTCTCAGCATTTAGTGCAATCCTAAATCTACTGTCAGTCTCAATACGTACTGAGGTCATTTGTGCTTACCTGTGCGGTCATAGCAGTTTATTCATCTCCAGGGATGCTTCCACTGGTCTTTGAGGCTGGGGGACAAGGACAGTCTTTATAATCATCCCATGGAATTATATATAATAGTCCTATGGGATGGGGTGTTATAGCCAGCTCCCCCTTGCTAGAGTTTGGCTCCCTCTCCTGCTGCTGTGGCAGAGGTGATGTCCACTCTCTGATCATGTCATGCTTTCCCCTACAATCATGAAGGTCCCCCTTGAGACTGGAAACAAAAATAAAAAAACCTTTCTCCCACCAGCTGCTTTTGGTTGGGTGTTTATCCCAGCAATATGAAGGTAACTACAACACTAATTAAGGATGGTCTTCAACCTCTGATTCTCCTGCTGTCACTTCCCAAGTGTTTCGATGACAAGAAGAAACCACCAGGCCTACTTTATGCAGTGCTAGGGTCTAGGGCCTACTCCTATAATTCCAGTATTCAGGAGGGTAAAGTAGAAGTATTTCCATAAGCTTGAGGACAAAGCCAAATGTTGTTAAGAATGTAGAGAAATTGGAACCCTCATATATTGCCAGTGCATATAAAAATGATGCAGCTGTTTGACCCAGCAATTTCACTTCTAAAATACTAATCCAAGAGAAACAAACCACCCACATGACACTTACTTGTGCAGGAAATGTTGATAGCAGCATTATTCATAACAGCCAAAGGGTAGATCTCAAATGCCCACAAATTGATAAATAAATAAAGAAGTTATGGCATACTCATATAATAGAATATTATGAGGCAATAAAAAAAGAATATCAAGGCAACTTTTATGTCTGGAAGATAGTACTGCAAAACACTCCTTCTCTTTCTTTGGCTTTTATATTCTTTCCATCACCTTTTCCACAATGGTCCCTAAGCCTTGGGGGTGGGGGTCAGTGTAATAAAGATGTCTCACTTATTTCTGAACACCCCACTGTTATTTCTTAGCACTTTGATGAGTTTTGAGTTTCCATCATCTGAAGAGAAGCTTCTTTAATCCAAAGTGAGAGCAGCCTTAACGTATGGGCATAAGCATAAGTATTTAGAGGGCAGTTTGGTGGGTATAATATATCCATTTAACCAGACAATAGTAGTTCTCCCCCAAGGTATATGGCCTTCAAAGGCTTTTCATTAGGTTTTTATAATTCCCTTGAGTGGAGCAGGCCTCAAATCCAGTCAAGGAACAGTTTGTTTTCCTCATAACAGACATACTATCATTGCACCAGTTGGTACATCTGGCCTTGGCTGTCCAGCCTAAAAGCTTGAAGGGTCCATTGCTGGTTAAGATTGTTGATAGATTTTCTTCTTTTAAATTTTTTTAAAAAATATTTATTTATTTTAAAGAGAGAGAGAGAGGAAGACAATGGGCATGCCAGGGCCTCTAGTCACTGCAAATGAACTCCAGATGCATGTGCCATCTTGTGCATATGGCTTACATGGGAATGGAACCTGGGTCCTTTGGCTTTGCAGACAAGTATCTTAACCACTAAGTTGTCCCTCCAGCCCTGCTGATGGATTTCCTCCACCAATAGGCTGCATATCTCTTTCAACATCCTGACAGCTGGTCAACAGGAAGGAAGCTTCTAGCTCAACTCCAGATTGATTTTTCAGTGCCCAAGAATGCGGAGTCAGCAATAGGGTCATACCAGCTAGTTCTGGTGGGAATCCTGTGGCCTTGCCTACCTGCTTTTTTATGTGGGTGCTGGAGTTTAAATTCAGTCTCTCATGTTTGCTTGACAAGTGCTCTTACCTTCTGGGCATCTCCACAGCTCTGAACATCATGTTTTCCAAGTTCATCCTTTCTTGTGTGTATCATTATTTCTTTATTGCTTTCAATGACAGAAAATATCATTTTGCTGGATAGAGAACTTCATTCCTTTTGGTATTTTTTTTTTTTTTTTTGACACAGGCACTTACTATGTAGTCCACGCTGGTCTGGGACTCCCTCTATAGCTCAAACTGGATTTGGCCTCAAGTTCCTCTTGTTGCAACCTCCCGAGTTCTGGGATTACAGGGGTATACCACCATGTTCAGCTTTTTTCAGTATTATGAACATATCACCACATCAGTGTCATTCAAATTTTGTGCAGAGAAATCAGCTTATGATAAAATGCTCTATAACAATATAATTATGAGTGCTTCTTCATATAGTAACCTTATGGAAAGTTCTTTGTGTACAAGATGCTTCTTGCAGCTGTCAGAACTCTTTTTGTTTTGAATCTTCATAGTATGACTATGATATACTTAGCTATGAATCCCCAAGTTTATTGTACTTGAAATCCTATGATCTTTGGGGTGTATACATTAATACATTTTAATTTTATTTTTGACAATTTAATGAATTTCTAAAATGTGCTTTGATCATATGAAATACCATTATGCCATCTTATTTCCCTCCCACTAAACCCCCCTCATTAATACTTTTCATCACATTGTTTCCTTTGTGTGTATGTGTGCTATGTTAGTGTAGTATATGTGTGCATAGATGAGGTATATGCATATGTGTCTGTGGTGGTTTGATTCAGGTGTCCCCCATAAACTTAGATGTTCTGAAAGCTAAGTTCCCAGCTGATGGAGATTTGGGAATTAATACCTCCTGGAGGCGGTGCATTGTTGGGGGCAGGCTTATGGATATATATTATATATGTATATATATGCATATAAAATGCCTTGCATTGCTGTAAGTACAGCTTGAAGGACCATTCTGGTCAGAGTTGCAAGACCTGAATTCAATAAGAATTATGGACTGTGAGGTTTGGCTTATGACAGTGAAAAGGAGCTTTGTCTGGACTGGTCCAGAAGCAGTTTGCGTGAGAGGCTTGCTGCTATGCTTGTGTCCTGAGAAGTTGTGCAGGGTTGCATTGTGTAGAAATGAACTGGTGTGAGCAGAGGGATATGGCACAGAAAAAACAAAATCTTTGGGCTTAAACTGCTGTCTGTTCACCTGCAATTGTTTGAGAGTTTACAACCATTGAGATTGGGCCAGCTGAACTGCACTGAGGCAATAGGAAGAATGTAAACTCTTTTGAAGGGGCCTGAATGCTCAAGGAGTATCCTGTTCTTCAAAATCTGCTTTATTTCCCCCTGGATTAACAAATTGGTACCCTACCTGGTATTGTGGAGTATAAGAAAGGCAGGAAAGCCGGGTGTGGTGGCACATGCCTTTAATCCCAGCACTGGGGAGGCAGAGGTAGGAGGATTGCTGTGAGCTCGAGGCTACCTTGAAAGGGAGTCAGTTTCCACCATTATGGAAATTCTCCTGGATCTGTAAGCCTGAAATAAATCATATTCTTCCCATAGAATGTCTATTTGGAAGTTCATCCCAGCAACACTACTCTGTCTCAAAAACAGATGGATGAGAAAATAGGGGAGGAAGCTGGATATTCTCCTTTGGTTTCATGCATGTACACAGGATCTAGCCATCTGCATACACATGTGAATATGCTACACACACATCACATTACATGCTACACCACACATATTCTAACATATAAGATAAAAAGAAAAAATAATTTTTGCATGTGTATGTGCATATGTGTGTGTGCTTATTCATATGTGTGTGGGCACATGTGTATATACCCATGTGTATATGCAGGTAGAACACAGAGGTCAATGATGGAGGTCTTTCTCAGTTGCTGTACACTTTATTTTTTTATTTTTTTCTCAATTTTTATTAACATTTTCCATGATTATAAAAAATATCCCATGGTAATACTCTCCCTCCCCCACACTTTCCCCTTTGAAATTCCATTCTGAATCATATCCCCTCACCATTTCAATCATTCTACTTACATGTATACAATCTCAATGTATTAAGTACTCTCCTCCCTTCATTTCTCTTCCCTTTATATCTCCTTCTTAACTTACTGGCCGCTGCTACTGAGTTTTTTCCTTTTCATGCAGAAGCCCAATCATCTGTAGCTAGGATCCACATATGAGGGAGAACATGTGGCACTTGGCTTTCTGGGCCTGGTTTACCTCACTTAGTATAATTCTTTCCAGATCCATCCATTTTTCTGCAAATTTCATAACTTCATTTTTCTTTACCGCTGAGTAGAACTCCATTGTATAAATGTGCCACATCTTCATTATCCAGTCATCAGTTGAGGGACATCTAGGCTGGTTCCATTTCCCAGCTATTATAAATTGAGCAGCAATAAACATGGTTGAGCATGTACTTCTAAGGAAATGAGATGAGTCCTTTGGATATATGCCTAGGAGCGCTATAGCTGGGTCATATGGTAGATCAATCTCTAGCTGCTTTAGGAACCTCCACACTGTTTTCCACAATGGCTGGACCATTGCTTTCCCACCAACAGTGTAGAAGGGTTTCTCTTTTTCCACATCCCGCCAACATTTATGATCATTTGTTTTCATGATGGTAGCCAATCTGACAGGAGTGAGATGGAATCTCAATGTAGTTTTAATCTGCATTTCCTTGATGACTAGTGATGAAGAACATTTTTTTAGATGCTTATATGCCATTCTTATTTCTTCCTTTGAGAACTCTATATTTAGCTCCATAGGCTATTTTTTTGATTGGCTTGTTTGTTTCATTATTAGTTAACTTTTTAAGTTCTTTGTATATCTTTGATATTAATTCTCTATCAGATATATAGCTGGTGAAGATTTTTTTCCCATTCTGTAGGTTGTCTCTTTGCTTTATTCACAGTGTCCTTTGCAGTGCAAAATCATTGTAATTTCATGAGGTCCCAGTGATTAATCTGTGGTTTTATTGCCTGAGCAATTGGGGTTGTATTCAGAAAGTCTTTGCCAAGACAAATATGTTGAAGGGTTTCCCCTACTTTTTCCTCTAGCAGTTTTAGAGTTTCAGGTCTGATGTTAAGGTCTTTAATCCATTTGGACTTAATTCTTGTGCATGGAGAAAGAGAAGGATCTATTTTCATCCTTCTACAGATACATACCCAGTTTTTTCAACACCATTTGCTGAAGAGGCTGTCTCTTCTCCAATGAGTATTTTGGGCATTTTTATCAAATATCAGGTGGCTATAGCTACCTGAACTTATATCTGAGTCCTCTATTCTGTTCCATTGATCTACATGTCTGCTTTTGTGCCAGTACCACACTGTTTTTGTTACTATGGCTCTGTAGTATAGGTTAAAATCAGGTATGGTGATACCACCAGCCTTATTTTGTTGCTCAGTATTATTTTAGATATTCAATGTTTTTTTGTGATTCCAAATGAATTTTTGGATTGTTTTTTCTATTTCCATGAAGAATGCCTTTGGAATTTTGATTGGGATTGCATTAAATGTGTAGATTGCTTTAGGTAAGATTGCCATTTTCACAATATTGATTCTTCCAATCCAGGAACAAGGGGTGTTTTTCCACTTCCTAGTGTCCTCTACAATTTCTCACTTGGGTGTTTTAAAGTTCTCATTGTATATATTCTTTATTTCTTTGGTTAGGTTTATTCCAAGGTACTTCATTTTTTTTGTTTGATGCAATTGTGAATGGGAGTGATTCTCTGATTTCATATTCTGTGTGTTTGTTGTTATCATATATGAAGGCTACTGATTTCTGTGTATTTATTTTGTATCCTGCTACGTGGCTGTAGGTTTTGGTCAGCTCTAACAGTTTGCTGGTAGAGTCTTTAGGGTCCTTCATATATAGAATCATGTCATCTGCAAATAATGATAACTTGATCTCTTCCTTTCCAATTTGTATCCCTCTTATGTGTGTCTCTTGCCTTATTGCTATGGCTAAGACTTCCAGAACTATATTAAATAAAAGTGGGGACAGTGGACACCCTTGTCTTGTTCCTGATTTTAGTGGAAAAGCTTCCAGTTTTTCCCCATTTAATAATATGTTGGCTGTAGACTTCTCATAAACAGTCTTTATTATATTGAGATATAGTTCTTCTATTCCCAGTCTCTGTAGGACTTTTATCATGAAGGGATGTTGGATTTTGTCAAATGCTTTCTCATGTGATTTTTGTCCTTCAACGCATATATATAATGTATTACATTTATAGATTGGTGTTGTGCATCTTCTTTGATTCCTTTGATTTCCTCTTTGTTTCTTTTGATTTGTTCTCTGACTTCTTGAACATATTTACAATCATTCTTTTGAAATCTTTCTCAGGCATTTCCTCCAACTCGTTCTCATTTGAGGTCATCTCTGATGCATTAATACTTTTTGGTGGATTTATATTGTCTTTATTTTTGGTGTTTCTTGTGTTGTAATGTGTATATTTTTGCATCTTGGATTAAGTTAATGCTTGGATTTTCTAGTTTGCTGGGTATTCTTAGCTATATCAATTGATCTGATGTTATATATCTTTACTGTAGAAGATTAAGATGTTAGTTGTGGCTCTTAACACTCTCAGAGTATCTAGAAAAGTGTTGCCTGCTATATGAGTATTCAAGTAGGCTGAGTGGAACAAAATACAGGTAGATTCTAAAATTTAACTAAATAATGTACACATTCAATCAACAACAGCACCAAGTATTTATGCAAGAGTAGGTGTTATAACAACCAGATCCTCTATGAACAAATAGGTTAAGATTTCTGGTCTGTTGAAGGTTCTAAGTCAGCTTGTGACCAAGTGAGACCCTTCCGTGGTGCAATCCCAGTTACCTTTAAAGATGATTTTGGTCTCAGTCAAGTAGGCTGGCTGGGTCACTGGACTGCTGTTCTGTTTTCTGGAGCTGGACACTGGCTTTTCCTGCAGGGCAATCTGAGCCTGGCAACTGTGGCCCTGCAGATGGGCACCCCCACTGTTGGAACTGCCGCTGCCGCTGCTGCTGCTGAAGCTGCCACTGCTGGACCTGCCACTGCTGCTGCCGAAGCTGCAGCTGCTGAAGTTGCCACTGCTTGGCCCGCCATTGCCGCTGCTGAAGCTGCTGCTGCTGGGTCCGCCCCTGCTATAGCTGCCGCTGCTGGAGCCACTGTTGCTGGTGCCAGAGCTGCTGCTATTGCTGCCAGAGACCCGGCTTCCACCGCTGCTTGTGCTGCTGGAGCCGGGGTGCTGCTGCCAGAGCTGCTCCGGCCTGCCTGTGTAGGCTCTGGATGCTCTGGGACTCTCCTACTTCTCTGCTGCCATTTTAATTTCCCATACACCTCACTTTTTAGTAAAAGTGTCTATTTTTCTGGGTTTTCTTTGGCTTTTTCTCCCCTAGGCTGCTTTGGAGTGGTTCCTATGCTGCCATCTTAACTGAAAGCCTCCACTTTATTTTTAAAACTTTTTTTATTGACAACTTCCATAAATATAAACAATATAACATAATCATAATCTCCTCTCACCACTTTCCCTTTTCCCCCCTCCCAAATTCCTCCTTCAGTGACTCCCTTCTTCTTTTCAAGTAGTCTCTTTTGTATTTTGATGTCATCATGTATTTTCCCTATTATGCAGTTCATGTGTTGGTATCTCAGACACTGTAAGGTCAGAAATATCAAGGCTATTTTGTGTCTGGAAGATAATATTATAAGCACTTCTGCCCTTCCCTTAGTTGTTACATCATTTTTTTTCTTTTGATATTTAATTTATTTGATAGAGTGAGAGGGAGAGAGGGTGTACCAGGGCCTCTAACCACTGCAAACAAACTCTAGATGCATACCCCACCATGTGCAGCTGGCTTACCTAGGTTCTGGGGAATTGAATCTGGGTCCTTAGGCTTCAAATGCAAGCACCTTAACTGGTAAGCCATCACTCTGCCTTACATCCTTTTAAAAAATTACTATTAGGGCTGGAGAGATGGCTTAGTGGTTAAGCGCTTGCCTGTGAAGCCTAAGGACCCCGGTTCGAGGCTCGGTTCCCCAGGTCCCACGTTAGCCAGATGCACAAAGGGGTGCATGTGTCTGGAGTTCGTTTGCAGAGGCTGGAAGCCCTGGTGTGCCCATTCTCTCTCTCTCCCTCTATCTGTCTTTCTCTCTGTGTCTGTCGCTCTCAAATAAATAAATAAATTTTAAAAAATTACTATTAGTATTAAGGCAAGCTCAACAGACTGGCACTTTCTTTTTATGCAAGAGAGAGAGAGAGAGAGAGAGAGAGAGAGAGAGAGAGAGAATGAATATTGATGAGCCAGGGCCTCCAGCCACTGTAATTGAACTCCAGTTGTGTGTGTCACCTAGTGTGCATGTATAACCTTGTGCACATGCATCACTTTGTGCATCTGGCTTACATGGGACCTCAGTCCTAAGGCTTGGCAGTCAAGTGCCTTAACTGCTAAGCTATCTCTCCAGCCCAGTGTTATTATTATTATTACAAAGATGGTAGTCTTATATCCATTTTCCTTTGTTCCACTTTTCCTAAGGACTCTCCTCAGTGGGGTTATTGGTGTTCACTGTTGGGTAACTGTTGGGCCTTGAGAGGCCTGTGCATGAGGCCTAGTGGAAGTTCCTGAACCTAGCTAAAGTTTGGTGATCTGTCTCGGGCCAGCTACACCTAATGGCTTCTGGCCTGCTACTTCCGTGTAGGAGTTTGAATTTCCACGCGTGCGCGCTTGGGACCAATTATCTCAAAGGTCGTGGTTTACTATTGGCCCTTACCTCTCCCCATGTCCTAAAATCCCCGCCTTCATTCTCAACATTATATAGGCAACTGCTCGTAACAATAAAGTGAGTTCCTTCTTTGACAAGACTCCTGACTCAGTATGGTTTTTCTCTGATGACTAGGAGAGGTTCTGAGTCGTCCAATGTTCACCCTTCTTCCTCAACCCCTTGGGAGGAACCTGCGGGCCTGGTCCCTCCTTAGCACTGCCTACCTGCTGGGGAGAGCCCGGCATCTGGTGCATAATGTGGGGCTCTGGGAACCTGGCAGACTAGTGCCCTGTGTGAGGCATTCTCATTGAGGAGGTCAATTGGTGTACATGTGCGGGTGACACATAACATAAGTTATGAGGCAGTCTTCATCTTTAATGTGCTAAACTTTGCTTCTATAACCTGTACTTGCTTGTCAGCATCTCTTCATTCTCTTTCTCTTTCCTTTCACTTTCAGTTTGCCGGCAAGCTACCTCTGTGGTTTTTGTATTTCTGAACAGGTCCCAGCAAGCTGAATCTGTGGCTTTTGTATTTCTAAATGGGTCATATGTCACTAGTTGACACACTGTGTGGCTTTTGACCTTTAGGCTTGTGCTTCTCTCTCTCTCTCTTTCTCTCTCTGCTTGGGCCTGTCAAGGCAGGCTAGCTTTTTCTGCCATTATGGAACTTCCCCTGGATCTGTAGGCTTCAATAACTATCCCTTCCTCTATAATTGTGCTTGGTCTGGAAGTTCATCTCAGTAAACCTGAAGCTATCTGATACAGAACTTAGTACCAAGGAGTGGACCGAGATGAACCCGACCATGTGGATGTTGATCTTTTGGAACCTTTGTTTTAAAGGAATAGGCATGGACTTGGTGCTTACAACTGAAAGTGTCTTCTGGAGTGGTAAACCAAATTTTATGGACTATTCTAATGAGAATCTAAAAATGCTAAGTGCAAACAGCATTGAATTTTGAGGCTTGGCTAATGAGCTTTCTAAGGGAAAGGAAAGACTACAGAGGACTTTGTTGGAACTGGGATACTGGCATAAGGGCTGGCTGCATCCTGCTGCCCAGACCCAGAGAGTTTAATCAAGGTAAAATTTATAATAGACTGATGTGCATATGTAGGAAAGAATTTTTAGGTTAAACCTAAACACCATGACTAAAGTTAGAGATTTTTCAACCATTTACATACTCTTAAGGATACTCTAAACGTTTTATATAGGGACATAATCTCTTTTTTTTTGTTTATTTTTTTAAAATTATTTATTTATTTATTTGAGAGCGACAGACACAGAGAGAAAGACAGATAGAGGGAGAGAGAGAGAATGGGCGTGCCAGGGCTTCCAGCCTCTGCAAACGAACTCCAGACGCGTGCGCCCCCTTGTGCATCTGGCTAATGTGGGACCTGGGGAACCGAGCCTCGAACCGGGGTCCTTAGGCTTCACAGGCAAGCGCTTAACCGCTACGCCATCTCTCCAGCCCAAGAGACATAATCTTAATCTAAATTCATTTTACATTAGACACAGGTGATGCCTATGCTAGGTGGGTCACAAAGTCATAAGTACAGATGTAATTGGAGGTTTAACCAGGTTAAACATAGACAAAAGTCTATCACCTTGTGTTTTGCAAATGGGTAAATTTGCTATGTAAGAACAAACAACTTCAGAATAAGATAAGAAATGTCAGGATGCTTATCTCTCTGCTCTGTAATTTCATTTTGCTCTTGCTTTCCAACATATGCTACTTAAATTCATGGAAAGCTGGACTCTAAAAGAAGGATACAATTCCCTTTATCTCAGACCCCATACAAGTTTAAGCCACATGTCCCCCAGATTCTGACTAGAGACAAAATGGCCAATTGTCTCTGACAAAGGAAAAGGAGTACAGCATATAACTGTGGTTCTCTTTAGTGCTTCTCTTTTAAACACCTAAAGTCACATCTGTTAGATAAAATTTCTCACTAGACAAAATGTTAAATAGGTCAACTGAGTCAAGGTAGTTGATCAGGTTACAAACTCCTTACATAAGATAAGCATCAGTCTTACCTAATGTGTATATCAGGGAAAGGGCCCCTTCATTAAAACATTTAATTGGATTAAATCTAATGTTTACCTGATGCCAAGGTTTTAATCAATGGAGAAACTGAGTCTTATGATAAGACCTCACTCATTAACAGGTCACTGATGTTAATTTGTTATGATTTAAGGGTTATAAAACTGGCTTTAAGACTCTCTCAGTAAAGTAAATTAGGTTCCTCTTTTCATCAAGGTTTTAACTATTCCTAAGATAAAGGCTCACATAGAAGTGGTTATTTTCCTAAGGTTAAGTACTCATACCTAAAGACATTGTAACTTTAAAAATAGCTTCTGTCTTATTTATGCTAATTCTATTGAATGGTCATAACTAGGTTTAATCACTTAGGTTTAAGTGATTTAATTTCAGTAATGATAACTTTCATCTTCCTGGGATATGTTAGGATAGCTTGCTTAAGCATTATTAAATTTAAGTCATGGGTAAAACAAAATTGTTTTATGTTAATAAAAGTTTCTGTGGTACATAAAATCAATAACTATCAAGCTTAAGCCAAAATATGGGTTGTCAAATAATGTTTTTTCTTTCAAAAAGATTTATCAAGGGTTATATTAAAATTTAGCTAGCTGTTTTGGTTAAAAAAAAAAAAACAAAACTCTATGGTTCTGTTTCCAATGTTCTCTGGGTAATTTGTACCAACACAGGTATCTAAACTAATCAGAGATGTTTTCAAACACAGGTGCTAAGAATTTCTAGGTTAAATAAGTTAGTCTATAAATCAATTGGTACTGTTTTCAAGACTGGTGACAGGTTCTGCCTGTGTTTATAAATGTCAAATATTTAAAATGTGAGATATTTATAAGTATTAGATATTTAAAATATGAGATATGTTTGCTTTCTATACCTCATATATAAGGCTTATACTACCATAGTACAACTAAAATTTTAAAGATAAGATAATCAGACTCTCAAGTCTCAATTACAAAAACAAAAGGGGGAATCCTTACCCCCACATGACCAACTAAAAAAGGCATTGTTTACCCTAAGTATTTTAAGTTTTTCTAACGAAAATAAACAATTATCCCGTTTTCAAAAACATTGGTCCTCATCTGTTACCTACAGTTCTACCTGGGTAAGATGGAGGGACCCATTGACTGGGGCCTGGAGCTGGCTTTGCCTATCATCTGGGCCTCCCCAGCTGCTTGCAGTACAGTTGCCCATACAACCTTAAAAAATTGCTCAGCCACCTTCCCCATCCCCATCCAGCTTTTCCCACTGTTTCCTCTGGAACTTGCATTTGGGCCCCGCCTTCCCCTAATAATTCCAGTGTAGATGTGGGATACATTCATCCTTCCTTCTGTACTTTTAACCCAACTGAGCCCAGTGCTCAACGCTGCCCACCTTCTGGAATGGTTTATGTTTGTGGAGGCAGGATGGCCTATGACTTTCTGCCCACCAATTGGATGGACCTTTGTGCCCTAGCCACCTTAATCCCAGATGTAGATATCATTCCTGGAAATGAGGCTTTGACAAGACTCCCAATCAGTGTGTTTTTTCTCTGGTGACTAGGAAAAGTTCTGAGTAGTCTGATGTTCATTGCTCTTCCTCAACCCCTTGGGAGGAACCAACAGGCCTGGTCACTCCTCAGCACTACCTAACCGCCGGGGAGGAGCCTGGCATGTAACTAAGGCCTCATCAGTTTTGGGGGAGCATGGGATGCTTCAGGATATTTCTACCTACTCTGTGCCTCTTACAATCTTCCCATCTCCCTCTTCCAAAATGTTCCTTGAGCCTTGGTAGGTCTCTTGTGTGTCTGGCTTAGTATTGAGTTAGTTCTCTTAAAGCCTTTGGGTTTCTGCCTCATTGTGTGTCTGTCACCATTTCCTTGGAGCTGTCTCAGGCTAGCTCTGGGAGCAATACTCATGTTGTCACTTCCTCTGCAATTTCTCTTGGGCTCCTCCACCACCTCTTCTGCAATGGTAACTGAGCCTTGGAGAGTGTGATAGAGATTTCTCATTTAGTGCTGAATACTCCAGAGAGTTATGGCCAGGCTTCCAGTTCAGCTCCAGCTTGATTTCTCTGTTAATTGCAGACCAACTATTGTGTGGAGTCTTTACCAATAGGGTCTACCAGTTAGTTCTGGATGGAAAACAAGAGCCTTGACAATAGTTTGTAATGTTTTGGGGGGCATCAGGAGCTTCCCTGGTCGTAACTCTGAAAGGTATCCCAGCTGTGGCACTGAAATTTTTCTAATAACAGTCTATGTCTTCTGGGCACACATTATCGACATCCACAAGATACTTCTGCCCAAACTCTCTCTCTCTCTCTTTTTTTGTTAATTTTTATTAACATTTTCCATGATTATAAAATATATCCCATGGTAATTCCCTCCCTCCCCACCCCCACACTTTCCCATTTGAAATTCCATTCTCCATCATATTACCTCCCCATTACAATCATTGTAATTACATATATACAATATCAACCTATTAAGTATCCTCCCCTCTTCCTTTCTCTACCCTTTATGTCTCCTTTTTAACTTACTGGCCTCTGCTACTAAGTATTTTCATTCTCACGCAGAAGCCCAGTCATCTGTAGCTAGGATCCACATATGAGAGAGAACATGTGGCACTTGGCTTTCTGGGCCTGGGTTACCTCACTTAGTATAATACTTTCCAGGTCCATCCATTTTTCTGCAAATTTCATAACTTCATTTTTCTTTACCGCTGAGTAGAACTCCATTGTATAAATGTGCCACATCTTCATTATCCAGTCATCAGTTGAGGGACATCTAGGCTGGTTCCATTTCCCAGCTATTATAAATTGAGCAGCAATAAACATGGTTGAGCATGTACTTCTAAGGAAATGAGATGAGTCCTTTGGATATATGCCTAGGAGTGCTATAGCTGGGTCATATGGTAGATCAATCTCTAGCTGTTTTAGGAACCTCCACACTGTTTTCCACAATGGCTGGACAACATTGCATTCGCACCAGCAGTGCAGAAGGGTTCCTTTTTTTCCCACATCCCCGCCTACATTTATGATCATTTGTTTTCATGATGGTGGCCAATTTGACAGGAGTGAGATGGAATCTCAATGTAGTTTTAATCTGCATTTCCCTGATGACTAGTGACGTAGAACATTTTGTTAGATGCTTATATGCCATTCGTATTTCTTCCTTTGAGAACTCTCTATTTAGCTCCATAACCCATTTTTTGATTGACTTGTTTGATTCCTTATTATTTAACTTTTTGAGTTCTTTGTATATCCTAGATATTAATCCTCTATCAGTTATATAGCTGGCGAAGATTTTTTCCCATTCTGTAGGTTGCCTCTTTGCTTTTTTCACTGTGTCCTTTGCGGTGCAAAATCTTTGTAATTTCATTAGGTCCCAGTGGTTAATCGTTGGTTTTATTGCCTGAGCAATCGGGGTTGTATTCAGAAAGTCTTTGCCAAGACCAATATGTTGAAGGGTTTCCCCTACTTTTTCCTCTAGCAGTTTCAGAGTTTCTGGTCTGATGTTAAGGTCTTTAATCCATTTGGACTTAATTCTTGGGCATGGCGAGAGAGAAGAATCTATTTTCATCATTCTGCAGATATATATCCAGTTTTCAAAACACCATTTGCTGAAGAGGCTGTCTCTTCTCCAATGAGTATTTTTGGCATTTTTATCGAATATCAGGAGGCTATAGCTACTTGGGCTTACATCTGGATACTCTATTCTGTTCCACTGATCTACATGTCTGTTTTTGTGCCAGTACCATGCTGTTTTTGTTACTATGGCTCTGTAGTATAGGTTAAAATCAGGTATGGTGATACCACCAGCCTCTTTTTTGTTGCTCAGTATTATTTTAGATATTCGAGGTTTTTTGTGATTCCAAATGAATTTTTGGATTGTTTTTTCTATTTCCATGAAGAAAGCCTTTGGAATTTTGATAGGGATTGCATTAAATGTGTAGATTACTTTAGGTAAGATTGCCATTTTCACAATATTGATTCTTCCAATCCAGGAACAAGGGATGTTTCTCCACTTTCTAGTGTCTTCTGCAATTTCTGGCATGAGTGTTTTAAAGTTCTCATTGTAGAGATTCTTTACTTCCTTGGTTAGGTTTATTCCGAGGTACTTTATTTTTTTGTATGCAATTGTGAATGGGAGTGATTTTCTGATTTCATCCTCTGTGTGTTTGTTGTTAGCATATATGAAGGCTACTGATTTCTGTGTATTTATTTTGTATCCTGCTACATTGCAGTAGGTTTTGATCAGCTCTAACAGCTTGCTAGTAGAGTCTTTAGGGTCCTTTATGTATAGAATCATGTCATCTGCAAATAATGATAACTTGATCTCTTCCTTTCCAATTTGTATCCCTTTTATGTGTGTCTCTTGCCTTATTGCTATGGCTAAGACTTCCAAAATTATATTAAATAAAAGTGGGGACAATGGACACCCTTGTCTTGTTCCTGATTTTAGTGGAAAAGCTTCCAGTTTTTCCCCATTTATTAATATGTAGGCTGTAGGCTTATCATAAATAGCCTTTATTATATTGAGATATGTTCCTTCTATTCCCAGTCTCTGTAGGACTTTTATCACGAAGGGTTGTTGGATTTTGTCAAATGCTTTCTCTGCATCTAATGAGATCATCATGTGATTTTTGTCCTTCAATCCGTTTATGTAATGTATTACATTTATAGATTTGCGTATGTTGAACCATCCCTGCATCTCTGGGATAAAGCCTACTTGGTCAGGGTGAATGATCTTTTTGATATATACTTGTATTCTGTTTGCCAATATTTTGTTGAGAATTTTTGCATCTATGTTCATGAGGGAGATTGCTCTGTAATTTTCTTTTTTTGTTCTATCTTTGCCTGGTTTTGGTATCAGGGTGATGCTAGCCTCATAGAAGGAGTTTGGTAGAATTCCTTCTTTTTCTATTTCCTGGAAAAGCTTAAGAAGCAATGGTGTTTGCTCTTCCTTAAAAGTCTGGTAAAATTCAGCAGTGAATCCATCCGGGCCTGGGCTTCTTTTAGTTGGGAGATTATTGATAACTGTTCGGATCTCCATGTTTGTTATAGGTCTATTTAAGTGATTCATCTCATTTTGATTTAATTTAGGTAGGTCATATAGATCAAGGAAATCATCCATTTCTTTCAGATTTTCATACTTTGTGGAGTATATGCTTTTATCGTATGTCCCTATGATTTCTTGAATTTCTCTGGAATCTGTTGTGATGTTACCTTATTCATCTCTGATTTTATTAATATGTGTCTCTTCTCTCTTTCTTTTGGTCAGATTTGCTATGGGTTTATCAATCTTGTTTATCCTTTCAAAGAACCAACTCTTTGTTTCATTAATTCTTTGGATTGTTCTTTTTGTCTCTATTTCATCAATTTCTGCCCTAATCTTTATTATTTCTTCCCGTCTACTGATTTTTGGTTTGCCTTGTTCTTCTTTTTCCAAGGCTTTAAGGTGAAGCATTAGGTCTTTTACTTGCGACCTTTCTAATTTCTTAATATAGGCTCTCAAGGCTATAAATTTACCTGTTAGAACTGCCTTCATTGTGTCCCAGAGATTTTGGTATGTTGTGTTCTCATTATCATTTGACTCTATAAATGTTTTGATTTCCTTTTTGATTTCTTCATTGACCCATTCATCATTTAGTAGTGTATTGTTTAGTTTCCATGACTTTGTGTATGCTCTATAGCCTTTCTTGCTACTGATTTGTAGTTTAATTCCATTGTGGTCAGATAGAATGCAAGGAATTATTTCAGTTTTCCTGAATTTGTTAAGATTTGCTTTGTGTCCTAATATATGGTCTATTTTAGAGAATGT
This sequence comes from Jaculus jaculus, assembly GCF_020740685.1. Taxonomy (NCBI): domain Eukaryota; kingdom Metazoa; phylum Chordata; class Mammalia; order Rodentia; family Dipodidae; genus Jaculus; species Jaculus jaculus. Next base: position 104,192,236 of record NC_059106.1, read on the forward strand.
TCCATGTGCTGCTGAAAAGAATGTATATTCTCCAGCCTTTGGATGAAATGCCCTGTATATATCTGTTAAGCCCATTCCTTCTATGACCTCATTTAGTCCAGATGCCTCTCTGTTTATTCTTTCCCTGGTATGACCTGTCAATTGATGAGAGTGTGGTGTTAAAGTCACCCACCACCACTATGTTTGGTGTTATCTGTGACCTTAGTTTTAATAGTGTTTGTTTGACGAATGTGGGAGCCCCCATGTTAGGTGCATATATGTTTAGGATTGTAATGTCTTCCTGTTGGAGTGTGCCCTTAATCAATATAAAGTGACCTTCCTTATCTTTCTTGACTAAGGTCAGACTAAAGTCTACCCTATCTGATATTAGGAGAGCAACCCCTGCCTGTTTTCTAGGCCCATTTGCTTGAAACACCATCTTCCAACCTTTCACCCTAAGATAATGTCTATCCTTTGTAGAAAGGTGAGTTTCTTGGAGACAACAAATTGTAGGATCCTGCTTTTTAACCCAGTCTGCAAATCTATGTCTTTTCGTTGGGGCATTGAGGCTGTTGATATTAAGAGATATTATTGAAAGGTGTGTATTTTTGTTTGCCATTGTGTGTGTGTGTGTGTGTGTGTGTGTGTGTGTGTGTGTGTTTCTGGTTCTACCTGCGCTCTCTTAACTACTATTTGAGTACTGCTTGTTTTTTCTAGGTTCCTTATATGTGTGCTTTTCCTTTTCTTCAGCATGGAGGATTCTATCAAGTATTTTCTGTAGAGCTGGTTTTGTCTTCAAATACTCCTTTAACCTGCTTTTGTCATGGAATGTCTTTATTTCTCCATCTATTTGAATGGATAACTTTGCAGGATAAAGTAACCTTGGTTGACAGTTGTTATCTTTCAGAACTTGGAATATATCACTCCAAGCCCTTCTGGCTTTTAAAGTTTGTCTTGAATAATCTGCTGTAATCCTGATGGGCTTGCTTTTGTAGGTAACTTGATTTTTCTCTCTAACTGCTTTCAATATTTTTTTTGGTGTGTGTTTGGATGTTTGATTATAATATGGCGAGGAGAGGTTCTTTCTGGGTTTTGTCTGGCTGGGGTTCTAAAGGCTTCCTGTATCTGCATTGGCACCTCTTTCCCAATTTGGTGGAAATTTTCTTCTATGATTTTGTTGAAGACGCCTACTATGCCTCTGGAGTGGAGTTCTTCTCCTTCTACTATGCCCTGAATTCTTATATTGGATCTTTTCATAGTGTCCCGAATCTCTTGAAATTCCCACTCATACTTTTCTATAAGTTTGTCTTTCTTTTTGTTGGACTGCATTAGGTCTGCCATCTGGTCTTCTAGCTTAGATATTCTGTCCTCTCCCTCATCCATCCTACTGGTGAGATTTTCTACAGAGTTTTTTATTTCATTAACTGTGTTCTTCATTGCTAGTAATCCTGACTGGTTTTTCTTTATTATTTCTATTTCCTTATTTATGTCTTGTATTGCCTTCTTTATTTCATGAAATTGGTGTCCTGCATCTTCTTTCATTCCTTTGATTTCCTCTTTAAGTTCCTCTTTGACTCCTTTGATTTGTTCTCTGACTTCTTTGAACATATTTACAATCATTCTTTTGAACTCTTTCTCAGGCATTTCCTCTAACTCTTTCTCACTGGAGGACATTTCTGATGCATTAATACTTTTAGGTGGGTTTATATCGTCTTGCTTTTTAGTGTTTCTTGTGTTATAATGTATCTATTTTTGCATCTTGGATTAAGTTAATGCTTGGATTTTCTAGCTAGCTGTGTATTCTTAGCTGTATCAATTGATTTGATGTAACATATTTTCAGGGTAGGACCTTAAGGTATTAGGTGTGGCTCTTAAGACTCTCAGAGTATCTACAAAGATGTTCTTAGGGGTTGAGTTTCCCTGCTATAGGAGTATTCAAGCAGGCTGAGTGGAATAAAATACAGGTAGATTCTAAAATTTAACTAAACACTGTACACATTCAATCAAAACCGGCCCGAATATGTATGCAAGAGTAGTTATTATAACGACCAGATCCTCTATCAACAAAGAGGTTAAGATTTCTGGTCTGTTGAGGGATCCAAGTCAGCTTGTGACCAAGTGAGACCCTTCCCTGGTGCAATCCCAGTTACCTTGGGTGATTTTGGTCTCAGTCAAGTTGTTGCCTGGGCCGCTGGGCTGCTGTTCTGATTTCTGGAGCTGGGCACTTGCTTTTCCTGCGGGGCAAACTGAGCCTGGCAAGTGTGGCCTTGCAGATCAGCACCCCTGCTGCTGGAACTGCTGCTGCTCAAGCTGCCCCTGCTGGGACTGTAGCCACTGCTGCTGAAGGTGTTGCTGCTGGACCCACCGCTGCTGGTGCCTCTGCTGCTGCTGTAGCTGCCACTGCTGGAGCCACCACTGCTGCTGAAGCTGCTGCTGCTGTGTCCACTGCCGCTGCTCCCCCTGAAGCTGCTGCTGCCGAGTCTGCCGCTGCTGCCACTCCTGGGTCTGCTGCTGCTGGGGCCACTGTTACTGGTGCTGGAGCTGCTGATGTTGCTGCCAAACTCTGCTCCTGCTTGGGTCCTGCTGTTGGCGTGCTGGGTCCCGGGCTGCTGTTCTTTTTGCCGGAGCTGGGCTCAGGCGGTGGGGGAGGGGAGAGAGCTGCAGCTGCTCTGGTTCTCTCGCTGCTCTAAGCGTTCTTCTACCTCGCAGTCTGCTCCTCCGTTGCTCACTGCCGCTCTCCCCTCACGTTTCCCGAGTTGCGGAGAGCACGGTGTGAGGGAAAGCTCCGGCACTTGGCTTTTCCTGTGGCTCGAGCCAAGCCTGGCGGCTTTCTGGTGTGCCGCTGCGGCGGCGGTTGGCCGAGGTGCCAGAGCCACTTTTCCCGCCTGTGCAGGCTCTGGATGCTCTGGAACTCTTCTACTTCTCCACTGCCGCTTCAATTTCCTATACACCTCACTTTTTAGTAAAAGTGTGTATTTTGCTGAGTTTTTTTGTGTTTTTCCCCCCCTAGGCTGCTTTGGTGTGGTACCTACACCGCCCTCTTAACCGGAAGTCCTCTCTCTCTCTTTTAACATGTGTAGCTCGCAAATAAGTAGGTTTCCATATGGCTTATTCCTAAATCTTAATTTTTTGTGTTTTTTTTTTTCTTATTTAGCCATAGCTGGCTTCAAACTCACAGTGATCCTTCTATCTATGCATCCCAAGTGTTGGAATTAAAGGGATGTGCTGCCATACCTGGTTTTTTTATATCACGTTTTTAAAAAATAGTTTTAGCTGGGCATGGCGGCACACCCCTTTAATCCCAGCACTCAGGAGGCAGAGGTAAGAGGATCATCATGAGTTCAAGGCCACCCTAAGACTACATAGTGAATTCCAGGTGAGCCTGGGCTAGAGTGAGACTCTACCTTGAAAAACCAAAAAAAAATTTTTTTTTATTTATTTGCCAAGAGGGAGTGAGAGTGAGAGAGTGCACCAGGTCCTCTAGCCACTGCAAATGAACTCCAGATGCATACATCACTTTGCATCTGGCTTTACATGGGTACTGGGAAATCAAACCTGGGTCATTAGGCTCTGCAGGCAAGTGCCGTAACTTCTGAGCCATCTCTCCAGCCTCTCAAGTTTTTTTTAATCTTTAAGTTTTATTAATGCCCTTCCCATACCCTCTGTTGTAGTTACATTTGCATTGCTGGCAGAAATCACCTGACCAAGAGCAACTTTGGGGGGAAAAGGGGGGTTTATTTTGGCTTATAGACTTGAGGGGAAGCTCTGTGATGGGAGGGGAAAACGATGGCATGAGCAGAGGGTAGACATCACCCCCTGGCCAACATAAGTTGGACAACAGCAACAGAAGAGTGTGCCAAATACTGGCAAGCAGACATTATCTATAATACCATAAGCCCGCTGCCAGCAATACACTGCCTCCAGGAGGTGTTAATTCCCAAATCTCCATCAACTGGGAACCTAGAATTCAGAACACCTAAATTTATGGGGGACACCTGAATCAAACAACCACTCCTTCCTCTCTTCTATCCCCTTCCCTTAGAACATTTCTCCACACCAGTTTTCTGCCCCTCTATTTACATATCTCCCCTCCTTTCTTTCCTCCCTTATAGCCCTTTTATAGCTTCTTGGTCTCTAATACTGAATTTTACTTCAACTCACATACAAATCTAAGCATTTGCAGCTAGAATCCACTTATGAAAGAGAACTTGTGGCATTTGACTTTCTGACCCTGGGTTACCTAACTTAGTATAATCTTTTCCAGAGAATGTATTTTCCTGAAAACCTCATAATTTTATTTTTCTTTACAGCTGAGTAAAACTATTGTGTAAATATACTACATCTTCATTATCCATTAGTAAGGATTCTGTAGAGGAATGAATTGCATTAAAAAGGGAATTTAGGGCTGGAGGGATGGCTTAGTGGCTAAGGCGTTTGCCTGCAAAGCCAAAGGACCCAGGTTGGATTCCCCAGGACCCATGTTAGCCAGATGCACAAGGGGGTGCACATGTCTGGAGTCCATTTGCAGAGGCTGGAGGCCCTGGCATGCTTGCTTGCTCTCTCTCTCTCCCTCCCCCTCTTTCTCTGTCAAATAAATAAATAAATAAAAATAATATTTTAAGAGAATTTATTGGATTATTTTACAGTAGTCCCACAATAGCAGTCTGCAGGTTTGAAACTCAAGGAACCCATAGCTGCTCAGTCCACATGGCTGGGTGCCTCAGCAGTCCCAATCTAGCACTAAAGGCCAGATGCTTCCTGGAGAGCCGCTGATCTTCAGTCCATGCTGGAAAGTTGAGGAAACCTGGTTTAAACTATGACGAAAGACGGTTGGACAGGATAGATGCACATGCAAGTGAAGGCACTCACCAGCAGCAGCAATGGCAGCCAAGTGGGAGGAAGGGGCTTTTTTCTCCCAGAGCTTCCTTACATAAAGCCCCACCTCCAGGGCCACCCACTCTGGAGAAAGGGCTCACTCTGGGAAGAGGACTTTCTTCTTTAGTTAATCCTTCCTGGAGACATCCTCCGAGACCCACCTAAGAGGAATGTCTGTGGGTTCTTAAATCAGATAAAGGTGGCAACAGAATTTAACCATCACATCCATTTATCAGTTGAAGGACATCCAGGCTGGTTTCATTTTCCAGCTATTATGAATAGAGCATAATAAACATGGATGAACAAGTATCTCTTGTAATAATTAGTATAATTATTATAGTATATCCCAAGAAGTGAGTCATATGTTAAATCTATATTTAGTTGTTTTAGGGACCTCCACACCAATTTCCACAATGGCTGTACCAGATCACATTCTCACCAACAATGGAGAAAGGTACCTCTTTCCTCACACCCTCATTACCACTATTATTTATTGTCATTTTATTTCTTGATGATAACCATTCTGACAGGAGTAAGATGTAATTGCAAAGTAGTTTTAATTTGCATTTCCCTGATGGCTAAGTATGTACAACATGATTGTAGATGTTTATTGGCTAATTGTATTTCTTCTTTTGAGAACTTTCCTCTATCCAGTTCTGTTGCCCATGTTTTGATTGGGTTGTTTGATTTCTTATTATTTATTTATTTTTAAATTCTTTGTATATCCTAGGTATTAATCCTCTGCGAGATGTGTAGCTGACAATGATTTGCTCCCATTCTGTAGGCTTCCTCTTTTTTTTTTTTTATAATTTTTTTTATTTATTTTATTTGAGATCGACAGACACAGAGAGAAAGACAGATAGAGGGAGAGAGAGAGAATGGGCGTGCCAGGGCTTCCAGCCTCTGCAAACGAACTCCAGATGCGTGCGCCCCCTTGTGCATCTGGCTAACGTGGGACCTGGGGAACCGAGCCTCGAACCGGGGTCCTTAGGCTTCACAGGCAAGCGCTTAACCACTAAGCCATCTCTCCAGCCCTGTAGGCTTCCTCTTTACTCACAGTGTCTGTTGCTGTACAAAAGGTTTTAAATTTTATGAGATTCCAACTATTGCTAATTATCATACTTCCTGAGCAAATATTCACTTTATTTATTTGTTTGTTTGTTTATTTATTTATTTTTTGCAATGCATCTCTCACTGACCTGGAAATTACCAATTTATCTAGTCTAACTAGGCAGCAAACCCTAGGGATTCTCATGTTTCTGCTTCCCCAGTGCTGGGATTATAGGTGTACACCACCATGCCTGGCTTTTACTTGGGTACTAGGAATCTAAACTTGGGTTCTAACAGTTGTGTGTCAAGCATTTTACCATCAATCTTCCCAGCCCCTAGTTTGGATCTTGAATGCTCTTCAACACAATAGGCAGGAGGTGGTTGAAGCTTTGGTGGTGGGGTGTGGGGTGGGAGTAGAAGTAAGGGCATTTCCTTTAAAGGCTATTAGGTTATTGTCCTCTCCTCCCCCCCCCAATCGTCTTTTGTTTCCTGGACCCAATGAAGTGATCAGGCTTCCTCTGTGAACAGTTAACCCTTTCATAATGCACTACCTCATTGCAGGCTCAAAACCAGTAGGTCAACTGGCCATGGACTTAACCCTATAAGGCTGTGAGCCAAAATTAGCATTTCTTGCTTATAAGTTGAATATCTCAGTGTATAGTTGCTTTTCTTTTTTTTTTCCAGCTCTTCTATTCCTTTATCATGTAAACAAAAGATTCACCTAAAGCTTAAAAAAACATTGAAAAATATATAATTTCATATCATTTACATTGAGTACAGGTTCCAATATCAAACAAACACCATCACTAATGTTAGAAACAGTGAAAGGCATGACAACTCATAGCCTTTTACATTCGAAGGTAATGAATATGTTCTCACATTTGTATTCTTGTTATCGTGACACATAGCTATTGGGTACCTGAGAAGTTGGAAGACTACTACTGATGAACTTCATTTTCTTCTAGTTTGTTTGATCTTGTTTTCAAAACTTACTGTGCTTTGAACCTCTTCACAGCTTTATTTCATCCACAGCTAACTTTATTCTTATCAGCCTGCCATAATCAAAGGCTAACTACATGAATTCCTAATGTGCTCACAGATTTAAAAATCAATCAAAAAACTATATAGCCAAATCGTGTAGGATTTTGTATGTATGTATGTACACACACACACACACACACACACACACACATATATATATTCATTGCAAGGAATCTCTATTACTTTCTCATTTCCACACTATCACACTATATATAAACTATATAGCCAAATCGTGTAGGATTTTGTACATACATACATATATATATATATATATATATATATATATATATATATATATATATATATATTCATTGCAAGGAATCCCTATTACTTTCTCATTTCCACACTATCACACTGTGTTTCGTAAAAATATAGAAAAAAGACTGACAATAATTTGAATAATCCATCTTGTAAAAATAATCAACCTAAGATTAAAAATTCTAAATTATAGTTTTATTTGCATTTAAAAATACATTGGAAATTCGGCACAGGCCCACAATCAAACTTATAATGTATATATTTTTGCATCTTGGATTAAGTTAATGCTTGGATTTTCTAGCTAGCTGTGTATTCTTAGCTGTATCAATTGATTTGATGTAATATATTTTCAGGGTAGGACCTTAAGGTATTAGGTGTGGCTCTTAAGACTCTCAGAGTATCTACAAAGATGTTCTTAGGGGTTGAGTTTCCCTGCTATAGGAGTATTCAAGCAGGCTGAGTGGAATAAAATACAGGTAGATTCTAAAATTTAACTAAACACTGTACACATTCAATCAAAAACAGCCCCGAGTATGTATGCAAGAGTAGTTATTATAATGACCAGATCCTCTATCAACAAAGAGGTTTAGATTTCTGGTCTGTTGAGGGATCCAAGTCAGCTTGTGACCAAGTTAGACCCTTCCCTGGTGCAATCCCAGTTACCTTGGGTGATTTTGGTCTCAGTCAAGTTGCTGCCTGGGTCGTTGGGCTGCTGTTCTGACTTCTGGAGCTGGGCACTTGCTTTTCCTGTGGGGCAAACTGAGCCGCTGCTGCTGCCTCTGCTGCTGCTGTAGCTGCCACTTCTGGAGCCACCACTGCTGCTGAAGCTGCTGCTGCTGTGTCCACTGCCGCTGCTCCCCCTGAAGCTGCTGCTGCGGGATCTGCCGCTGCTGCCACTCCTGGGTCTGCTGCTGCTGGGGCCGCTGGTACCGGTGCTGGAGCCGCTGATGTTGCTCCCGAACTCTGCTCCTGCTTGGGTCCCGTTGTCAGCCCAAGTTGGCGTGGCCGGTCCCGGGCCGCTGCTCTGTTCGCTGGAGCTGGGTTCAGGCAGTGGGGGAGGGGAGGGAGCCGCGGCTGCTCTGGTTGTCTCGTTGTTCCACGTGTTCTTCTACCTCGAGGTCTGCTCCTCTGTTGCTCGCTGCCGCTCTCCCCTCACGGTTCCCGAGTTGTGAAGAGCGCGGTGTGAGGGGAAAATCCCACACCTGGCTTTTCCTGCGGCTCGAGCGGAGTCTGGCAGTTTTCTGCTGCGCCGCGGCCGCGGTGGTTGGCCGAGCTGCCGGAGCCACTTTTCCCGCCTGTGCAGGCTCTGGATGCTCTATAACTCTTCTACTTCTCCACTGCCGCTTTAATTTCCTATACACCTCACTTTTTAGTAAAAGTGTGTATTTTGCTGAGTTTTTTTGGTCTTTTTCCCCCCTAGGCTGCTTTGGCCTGGTTCCTACGCCGCCATCTTAACCGGAAGTCTCCACAATCAAACTTATTTTCAATGCACATTACTTCAGTTTTGAAGACATGGTTTGTTTTGACAAGTCTTTTTTTTTAAATTTTTTATTTATTTATTTGAGAGCGACAGACACAGAGAGAAAGACAGATAGAGGGAGAGAGAATGGGCGCACCAGGGCTTCCAGCCTCTGCAGACGAACTCCAGACGCGTGCGCCCCCTTGTGCATCTGGTTAACGTGGGACCTGGGGAACCGAGCCTCGAACCGGGGTCCTTAGGCTTCACAGGCAAGCGCTTAACCGCTAAGCCATCTCTCCAGCCCGACAAGTCTTTTTTTTTTAGCTGAACACCAAAATAGGGGAACTCTGTAGCTTCCCACTGGTGCTGCCGCCACTGCCACAGCCGCTGTGTGTGGCTTCCTTGCTGATGGAAATGGGTGACTCTCATCTGTCTTTTATCACCTGAACAGTTTTCCGACCATAGTGATAATAACTGTAGCCTGACGCAGCTGTGGTAAAAGCTATACAACACCACAGTATCTGAAGACAAATGCTGTCAGCGTAATTGAAAACTGGAACTGCCAAAGAAGCTGTCATCAAGATTAACTGGGCTGTATTTACCTTGCTGATGAATGTTGGTTTTAACCTAGCAGTAGCATAGCAAGGATTGAAATACTTAGCTAGTGTTCTCCTGTTGGAAGAGTTCGATATCTGACATAAAAAACAGCAGCAATCAACATTACATCTCTTGAAATTATCATATAAGTAAGTGGAACTGGAATAAGATCTGCATAGGTAAGCTAACATATAAGATACTGATAAGTATTTTATCAGCTAGTGGATCAAGAGCACTTCCCAAAGCTGATTTTTGATTGGCCCAGTTTCGAGCAATAAATCCATCCAACAAATCAGTTAGCCCAGCTAAAGCAAAAACTCCTAGAGCAACATTAAAATCTTCTTCAATAATCAAATAGCCCAAAACTGGAGCTAGGCCAATTCTCGTCATTGACAACATATTTGGGATTGTCCATGGATTTTCATAAAGGCTGGCGGCGCCCGCCAGGGCCCAGCTGCCGCCCGGGGCCTCCGCCGCGGCGCTTCCCGCGGCCTTGGGGGCCCACGGCCGCCTTCCCGGCGCTGGAGCACAGGTTACGCGGGCCAGCCCCGGGCAGCCGCCAGCCGAGCGGCGGGACGCAGCCACCAGAGCTCCGCCAGGCAGCAGGCGCCCCTCCCCCGCCCGGCCGCGCCCCCTGCAGCCAGGCGGCCCCGCGGAGGGCCCCCAGCCTGCCGCGCCACGCGCCAGGCCTGCATGCTGGGGGTCGGGACCTCAGCAGGCAGCCTGCCCACGGAACCCCGGCTATCCTGTGGGACCGCAGCCGCGCCGATGCTCCCATGCTAATAACCAGACTCCGGCAGGTTCCGTCATGAGTTGCTTTTCTGTGACTGTGACCACACTACTTAAAGAAAGACAGATTTGGGCTCATGATTCCAGAGGGTTTGAGTCCATCGTGGTAGGGATGGTATGATGGAGCAGCTCAGATCATGGTGTCAGAATTGTGTGGCAATTCTGTGTCATGGCACAGTAGACCAGGAAGCAGAGAACAAAGCAGGAACTGGAGGCAGGATATAACTTTCAAAAGCTCACGCCCGAGTGACCTACTTCCACCATTCAGACTCTATCCTATATCCGAAAGGTTCTATATAACCTCCCCAAATAGCCCTATAACCTGAAGAACAAATATTCAGGACATTAGCCTGTGGGGGATTTTTCAGATTCAAGGTATATTGTCACAGTGTCAGAAAGGTGATTAATACAGGGACATGTGACCTATTTCATAGACCCTTCCACAGGAGGGAAATCATACTCGGTACTGTAAACCTGTCAAAAGCCTGTGGCTGGAGGCATCATAGACCTAGTGCAGAAGCCACTACCTGATGTATTGCTAAGTGGACATGTTGTTCCCATGACATTGTCCTCTAAATCTTTATGTTTATGTCTATGGATTATTCTTCTTGTCAGCTTTGCCAGAGAAGCTACTTTGTTTTCAGTAACAGTTACTGTAGAACCTCATAACTGAGAATAAAAGATGCTCAGCTCTAAATGAGACATGTATATCACTACCTCCAAGACTCAGAGATGGTCAGATGCTTTTTTTGAATACATACTTAATGGACTCAGTAAAAGGCCTTTGACTTCAAACTGCACAAGTGAGATAGCAATACCCAGGAAAGACAAGAAACATCATGGAGTTGGGGAATAGAGAGACGGTAAGAGCCAAAGTAAGGGGTGTAATGCTGTGAAATGCTATCTTCCAGACATGACATTGCCATTGCAGTCATAAACTTAGCAGTTGTGGATACGTGCACAAGATCTGCACAAGACTGAGCATATTGTCATTCCATCATGGATAGGATAGGGGTTTATAAGGTCCCACCCCTCTAAGAGGACCTATTAGCAGTTAAAGACTGTAAGGGTAGGAAGAGACATTCTCTTTAGTGGTGTAGCCACTGGTAAGCTGCCTATGCTTCTGTAAATAACCCCTCACCCATGCTCCTACAAGTAAGGCTAATTTAAACTCATTGGTTCCCAATAAAAGACATGGAAGTAAGATGAAGAATAGTTGGGAAGAGGAAGATAATTAGCAGGAGGGGGAGGTGAGCAAAAGAGGGTAATGGGAATGACTATGACCAAAATACTTTATATACAAATAAAAAAATAAAAGATTTAGGGGCCCTACCCTGGTGAACATGTGGTTGCCACAGAGACAGAGAAGCAGTGGCTGTGACCCCCCTGGCCTCAGCAGGGTTTTCATGTGCTTTTGCTCCAGAGCATTTTATTGTACAGCACAGTGAAAGGAGAATTGTGCAGTAAATTAGTAAGTTGTGGACATGAAAACAGGGCTAATTGCATACAGTGGCATCAAGACAATGGTTGTTTGTATACTTGTTCAGATGATAAGTATATTGTGGAGTGGAATTTACAGACATGCAAAGTAAAGTGCAAATAGAAAGGAGACAATAGTAGCATCAGTTTCCTTTGTATCGGTCCACATAGAAAGATGTTCCTTTCAGCTGGCTGGACAGTCAAACCATGGGGTTTGGAGACCAAAGAAGTCTACAGACACTTCACAGGACATGCCATGCCAGTATCATCACTCATGTTTACTATTGTCAGATCCTCTAATGATGGAGTTACAAGTCTTTACTTCTTATCTGGAGCAGTGCATGACCAGGTACTTAATGTTTGGAGTTCTGCTCAGAAAACAATGAAAAGCATTTTGTGATGTCTTTCACATTACCAACAAACCTGTCCATATCAATTTGACTTTGTCAGAAAACAAAGAATAGGGCTGAAGAGATGGCTTAGCAGTTAAGGCACTTGCCTGAAAAGCCAGAGGATGCACATAAGCCTGATGTACAAGGTGGCACATGCTTCTGGAGTTTGTTTGCAGAGCTAGAATCCTTAGTGTGCCTATTTTCTCTTTCTCTCTATTTGCTTCTCTCTCTCAAATAAATAAAATACTTCTTGGAAAAATAAGAAAACAAAGAAGAGCCTATCAAGTTAGCTGCTGTTTGCAGAGATGGTCAGATGCTTTTTTTGAATACATATTTAATGGACTCAGTAACAACGCTTTGACTTCAAACTGCACAATTGAGATAGCAATACCCAGGAAAGACAAAAAATCAATACCAAAACCCATCCCTATCCTAGCAGCTGGCTTTTGCTCTGACAAAATTGTCATTATTGCTTGTGTTTCAGCCTACTATTGAAAGAGTGGCTTTAAACTCCAAAGAATCTCATGTGTGTTCAGAAAGAGAAATTTCAAACTGCTGGGCTCCCAAAGTAGAAACTTCTGTAACAAAGATGAGGACACCAGTGAGGAATTCTAAAGCAAAAGTTCTGGTGCCTGGGATTTCTGGACATCATACACCTATCAAACCTCCACCCCAACAAACCAAGGAGGTGAGAAGCAAGAGGAAGCTAGGGAGTAATAAGAAGAGCATTGAAGAACACCTAGGAGCTGCAAAAAGAAGGATGATCTGTAGATGAATAGCTTCCCAGTTCTTGTGACACAGGGCTTAGGAAGTAAAGATTTGGAAATGCTAGATAAAGTACTTCAAACTAGGAATTTAAACCTAATAAAGAAGACTATGTTAAGGATACTCTTTTTGGGGGCTGGAGAGATGGCTTAGCGGTTAAGCGCTTGCCTATGAAGCCTAAGGACCCCAGTTCGAGGCTCGGTTCCCTAGGACCCACGTTAGCCAGATGCACAAGGGGGCGCATGCTTCTGGAATTTGTCTGCAGTGGCTAGAAGCCCTGGTGTGCCCATTCACTCTCTCTCTTTGCCTCTTTCTCTGTCTGTCGCTCTCAAATAAAAAAAATAAAATTTTTTTTAAAAAGCATACTCTTTTTTAAAAAAATTATTTCTATTTATTTCTTTGAGAGAGAGAGAGGAAGAGAGAGAGAGGAAGAGGCAGAGAAAGAAAGGGCACGCTAAGACCTCCAGCCACTACAAACGAACTCCAAATGCATGCACCACCTTGTGCATCTGGCTTATGTGGGTCCTGGGGAATTGAACCTTGGTCTTTTGGCTTCACAGGCAAGTGCCTTAACTGCTAAGCCATTGCCCCCAGCCCAATGTTAAGGATACTCTTACATGTGTTTATTCCACTGTTACCAGAGCTAACAAAGAAGTTGCAAGGCCAGCCTAACAGTGCTGTTATAATGGTTCAGTGACTTAGATGTGTGCTAATGATTCATATGTTGTGTCTGTCCATATTGCTGGATCTGGTACACCAATTAATGGTCAGCGAAGTCAAACTTTCCGGAAACTATCTCTTCATGGAAATCTTATCCTAATCATACAAGTTACTGCATCAGAGAAAATGAAAACAATGCCTTCTCCTGTACAAAAGGCAAAATCTTCTGAAGAGGAATCTGATGATGAAATTGAAGAAAAGGATTCCTATAATAATTAGAATGAAGGTGAGGATGAGAAAGAAAGGGAAAATGATGAGATATTGATGAAGAGAATGAAGGGGAAGATGAAGATGCTGAAGTAAAAGAAGAAGATGGTGAGGCAAGAGATATGTCAAGTGAAAAAGAATTAAATGGAGATTTTGATTTAAATCCTGAAAATGAAAGTAAAGAAGAATGAAGATCAAGTCAGCCAGTCATACTGTGAACCCTGGCTCACCTTGCCCAGTGCTGCTGAGTCCTCCCTGGGAGGCTTGTCCTGTGCCTGGGGACTGGATACTGCTATACAGTTCAAATTTACAGTAGTGTTCCACCCTTGCTGTCCTAGCTCCCCAGACCTTAACTGTGTAAATAAGAGTGTTTCATTCAAATGTTAATAAACTTCCTTTTTTATTTTTATTTTTTGAGGTAGGGTCTTGCTCTAGCCCAGGCTGACCTGGAATTCACTATGTAGTCTCAGGGTGGCCTCAAACTCACAGTGATCATCTTACCTCTGCCTCCCAAGTGCTGAGATTAAAGGTGTGTGCCACCATGCCTGGCCAAATGTTAATAAACTTTATACAGTAAATATTTTTTAAAAATGAAAGCATTTACCACACCGGGCTTTCATGATAAAGAACATGGCACAGGGTAGGACTCCTTACAATGTGCTCCTCCAGACAGAAAATGGCCTGGATATCCATGACCTCGCAGAGCCTGACACTACCTACACAAGACCATCATAATACGAGGAAAAGATGATGACATCAAAGTAAAAAAGGGACTTACTGAGAAGGGGAGGGAATATGCTGGAGAGTGAAGTTGTGCAGGGGAAAGTGTGTGTGTGGGATTATCATGGTTTATTGTCTATAATTATGGAAGTTGTCAATAAAAATGTAATATTTTTTTGTAAATTTATACAACTATACAAATAAATCAATAAGAAGTACAGGACTTCCAGTTAAGATGGCGGCTTAGGTACCACGCCAAAGCAGCCGAAGGGGGAAAAAGACCAAAAAAAAACTCAGCAACATACACACTTTTACTAAAAAGTGAGGTGTATAGGAAATTGAAGGGGCAGTGGAGAAGTAGAAGAGTTCCAGAGCATCCAGAGCCTGCACAGGTGGGAAAAGCGGCTCCGGGAGCTTGGCCAACCGCCATGGCCGCGGCGCACCAGAAAGCCTCCAGACTCGGCTCAAGCTGCAGGAAAAGCCAGGTGCCGGAGCTTCCCCTCACACTGCGCTCTCCGCAACTCGGGAAACGTGAGGGCAGAGCGGCAGCGAGCAGTGGAGGAGCAGACCACGAGGTAGAAGAACGCTTGGAGCAGCAAGAGAACCACAGCAGCTGTGGCTCCCTCCCCTCCCCCACCGCCTGAGCCCAGCTCCGGCGAACAGAGCAGCGGCCCAGGACCCAGCCACGTCAACTTGGGCTGACAGTGGGACCCAAGCAGGAGCAGAGTTTGGCAGCAATATCAGAGGCTCCAGCACTGGTAACAGCGGCCCCAGCAGCAACAGACCCAGGAGTGGCCGCAGCAGCAGACTTGGCAGCAGCAGCTTCAGGGTGAGCAGCGGCAGTGGACACAGCAGCAGCAGCTTCAGCAGCAGTGGTGGCTCCAGCAGTGGCAGCTACAGCAGCAGGAGAGGCAGCAGCAGTGGCTCAGTTTGCCCCACAGGAAAAGCAAGTGCCCAGCTCCAGAAATCAGAACAGCAGCCCGACGACCCAGGCAGCAACTTGACTGAGACCAAAATCATCCAAGGTAACTGGGATTGCACCAGGGAAGGGTCTCACTTGGTCACAAGCTGACTTGGATCCCTCAACAGACCAGAAATCTTAACCTCTTTGTTGATAGAGGATCTGGTCGTTATAATAACTACTCTTGCATACATATTCGGGCCGGTTTTGATTGAATGTATACAGTGTTTAGTTAAATTTTGGAATCTACCTGTATTTTATTCCACTCAGCCTGCTTGAATACTCCTATAGCAGGGAAACTCAACCCCTAAGAACATCTTTGTAGATACTCTGAGAGTCTTAAGAGCCACACCTAACACCTTAAGGTCCTACCCTGAAAATATGTTACATCAAATCAATTGATACAGCTAAGAATACACAGCGAGCTAGAAAATCCAAGCATTAACTTAATCCAAGATGCAAAAATATATACATTATAACACAAGAAACACTAAAACGCAAGACGATATAAATCCACCTGAAAGTATTAATGCATCAGAAATGTCCTCCAGTGAGAAAGAGTTAGAGGAAATGCCTGAGAAAGAGTTCAAAAGAATAATTATAAATATGTTCAAAGAAGTCAAAGAACACATGAAAACAATCAAAGAAGAAATCAAAGAGGAAATCAAAGAGGAAATCAAAGGAATCAAAGAAGATGCAGGACACCAATTTCATGAAATAAAGAAGGCAATACAAGACATAAATAAGGAAATAGAAATAATAAAGAAAAACCAGTCAGAATTACTAGCAATGAAGAACACAGTTAATGAAATAAACTCTGTAGAAAATCTCACCAGTAGGATGGATGAGGGAGAGGACAGAATACTAAGCTAGAAGACCAGGTGGCAGACCTAATGCAGTCCAACAAAGAGAAAGACAAACTTATAGAAAAGTATGAGTGGGAATTTCAAGATATTTGGGACACTATGAGAAGATCCAATACAAGAATTCAGGGCATAGTAGAAGGAGAAGAACTCCACCCCAGAGGCATAGTAGGCGTCTTCAACAAAATCATAGAGGAAAATTTCCCCCAAATTGGGAAAGAGGTGCCAATGCAGATACAGGAAGACTTTAGAACCCCAGCCAGACAAAAACCAGAAAGAACCTCTCCTCGCCATATTATAATCAAACTTCCAAACACACACACCAAAAAAAATATTGAAAGCAGTTAGAGAGAAAAATCAAGTTACCTACAAAAGCAAGCCTATCAGGATTACAGCAGATTATTCAACACAAACTTTAAAAGCCAGAAGGGCTTGGAGTGATATATTCCAAGTTCTGAAAGATAACAACTGTCAACCAAGGTTACTTTATCCTGCAAAGTTATCCATTCAAATAGATGGAGAAATAAAGACATTCCATGACAAAAGCAGGTTAAAGGAGTATTTGAAGACAAAACCAGCTCTACAGAAAATACTTGATAGAATCCTCCATGCTGAAGAAAAGGAAAAGCACACATATAAGGAACCTAGAAAAAACAAGCAATACTCAAATAGTAGTTAACAGAAGAGAGCACAGGTAGAACCAGAAACACACACACACACACAAAAGGCAAACATAAATACACACCTTTCAATAATATCTCTTAATATCAATGGCCTAAATGCCCCAACAAAAAGACATAGATTTGCAGACTGGGTTAAAAAGCAGGATCCTACAATTTGTTGTCTCCAAGAAACACACCTTTCTACAAAGGATAGACATTATCTTAGGGTGAAAGGTTGGAAGACAGTGTTTCAAGCAAATGGGCCTAGAAAACAAGCAGGGGTTGCTATCCTAATATCAGACAGGGTAGACTTTAGTCCGACGTTAGTTAAGAAAGATAAGGAAGGTCACTTTATATTGATTAAGGGCACACTCCAACAGGAGGACATTACAATCCTAAACGTATATGCACCTAACATGGGGGCTCCCACATTCGTCAAACAAACACTATTAGAACTAAGATCACAGATAACACCAAACACAGTGGTGGTGGGTGACTTTAACACCCCACTCTCATCAATTGACAGATTATCCCGGGAAAGAATAAACAGAGAGGCATCTGGACTAAATGAGGTCATAGAAGGAATGGACCTAACAGATATATACAGGACATTTCATCCAAAGGCTGCAGAATATACATTCTTTTCAGCAGCACATGGAACATTCTCTAAAATAGACCATATATTAGGACACAACGCAAATCTTAACAAATTTAGGAAAATTGAAATAATTCCTTGCATTCTATCTGACCACAATGGAATTAAACTACAAATCAGTAGCAAAAAAGGCTATAGAGCATACACAAAATCATGGAAACTAAACAATACACTACTAAATGATGAATGGGTCAATGAAGAAATCAAAAAGGAAATCAAAAAATTTATAGAGTCAAATGAAAATGAGAACACAACATACCAAAATCTCTGGGACACAATGAAGGCAATTCTAAGAGGTAAATTTATAGCCTTAAGTGCCTATATTAAGAAATTAGAAAGGTCACAAGTAAACGACCTAATGCTTCGCCTTAAAGCCTTGGAAAAAGAAGAACAAGGCAAACCAAAAATCAGTAGACGGGAAGAAATAATAAAGATTAGGGCAGAAATTAATGAAATAGAAACAAAAAGAACAATCCAAAGAATTAATGAAACAAAGAGTTGGTTCTTTGAAAGGATAAACAAGATTGATAAACCCTTAGCAAATGTGACCAAAAGAAAGAGAGAAGAGACACAAATTAATAAAATCAGAGATGAACAAGGTAACATCACAACAGATTCCAGAGAAATACAAAAAAGCATAGGGACATGCTATAAAAGCATATACTCCACAAAGTATGAAAATCTGAAAGAAATGGATGATTTCCTTGATCTATATGACCTACCTAAATTAAATCAAAATGAGATTAATCACTTAAATAGACCTATAACAAATATGGAGATCCGAACAGTTATCAATAATCTCCCAACTAAAAGAAGCCCAGGCCCGGATGGATTCACTGCTGAATTTTACCAGACTTTTAAGGAAAGCTAACACCATTGCTTCTTAAGCTTTTCCAGGAAATAGAAAAAGAAGGAATGCTACCAAACTCCTTCTATGAGGCCAGCATCACCCTGATACCAAAACCAGGCAAAGATAGAACAAAAAAAGAAAATTACAGACCAATCTCCCTCATGAACATAGATGCAAAAATTCTCAACAAAATATTGGCAAACAGAATACAAGAGTATATCAAAAAGATCATTCACCCTGACTGAGTAGGCTTTATCCTTGCAAAGCTTAAGAAGCAATGGTGTTAGCTCTTACTTAAAGGTGTGGTAAAATTCAGCAGTGAATCCATCCGGGCCTGGGCTTCTTTTAGTTGGGAGATTATTGATAACTGTTCAGATCTCCATGTTTGTTATAGGTCTATTTAAGTGATTAATCTCATTTTGATTTAATTTAGGTAGGTCATATAAATCAAGGAAATCATCTATTTCTTTCAGATTTTCATACTTTGTGGAGTATATATGCTTTTATAGTATGTCCCTATGATTTTTTCAATTTCTCTGGAATCTGTTGTGATGTTACCTTGTTCGTCTCTGATTTTATTAATTTGTGTGTCGTCTCTCTTTCTTTTGGTCAGATTTGCTAAGGGTTTATCAATCTTCAAAGAACCAACTCTTTGTTTCACTAATTCTTTGGATTTTTTTTTTGTTTCTATTTCATTAATTTCTGCCCTAATCTTTATTATTTCATCCCGTCTACTGATTTTTGGATTGCCTTGTTATTCTTTTTCCAAGGCTTTAAGGTGAAGCATTAGGTTGTTTACCTGAGACCTTTCTTATTTCTTAATATAGGCACTTAAGGCTATAATTTTACCTCTTATAACTGCCTTCATTGTGTCCCAGAGATTTTGGCATGTTGTGTTCTCATTATCGTTTGACTCTATCAATTTTTTTATTTCCTTCTTGATTTCTTCATTGCCCCATTTATCATAGTATTGTTTAATTTTCATGATTTTCTGTATGCTCTATAGCCTTTCTTGCTACTGATTTGTAGTTTAATTCCATTGTGGTCAGATAGAATGCAAGGAATTATTTCAATTTTCCTGAATTTGTTAAGATTTGCTTTGTGTCCTAATATATGGTCTGTTTTAGAGAATGTTCCATGTGCTGCTGGAAAGAATGTTTTTTCTGCAGCATTTGGGTGAAATGTCCTCTATATATCTGTTAGGTCCATGACCTCATTTAGTCCAGATGCCTCTCTGTTTATTTTTTCCCGGGATGACCAGTTGATTGATGACAGTGAGGTGTTAAAGTCACCCACCACCATTGTGTTTTGTGGTATCTGTGACCTTAGTTCTAATAGTGTTTGTTTGATGACTTTGGGAGCCCCCATGTTAGGCACATATATGTTTAGGATTGTAATGTCCTTCTGTTGGAGTGTGCCCTTAATCAATATAAAGTGACCTTCCTTATCTTTCTTGACCAACGTTGGACTGAAGTCTACCTAGTCAGATATTAGGATAGCAACCCCTGCTTGTTTTCTAGGCCCATTTGCTTGAAACACCGTTTTCTAACCTTTTACACTAAGACAATGTCTATCCTTTATAGAAAGGTGAGTTTCTTGGAGACAACACATTGTAGGATCCTGCTTTTTTTTTTTTTAAACTTTTTATTTATTTATTTCAGAGCGATAGACACAGAGAGAAAGACAGATAGAGGGAGAGAGAGAGAGAATGGGCGCGCCAGGGCTTCCAGCCTCTGCAAACGAACTCCAGACGCGTGCGCCCCCTCGTGCATCTGGCTAACGTGGGACCTGGGGAACTGAGCCTTGAACCGGGGTCCTTAGGCTTCACAGGCAAGCGCTTAACCGCTAAGCCATCTCTCCAGCCCAGGATCCTGCTTTTTAACCCAGACTGCAAACCTATGTCTTTGGGTGGGGCATTGAGGCCGTTGACATTAAGAGATATTATTGAAAGGTGTGTATTTATGTTTGCCTTTTTTTTTTTTTTTTTGGTTCTGGTTCTACCTTTGCTTTCTTGTGTTTACTAGTATTTGAGTATTGCTTGTTTTTTCCAGGTTCCTTATCTGTGTCCTTTTCCTTTTCTTCAGCATGGAGGATCCTATCACGTATTTTCTGTAGAGCTGGTTTTGTCTTCAAATACTCCTTTAACCTGCTTTTGTCATGGAATGTCCTTATTCTCAGTCTATTTGAATGGATAGCTTTGCAGGATAAAGTACCCTTGGTTGACAGTTGTTATCTTTCAGAACTTGGAATACATCACTCCAAGCCCTTCTTGCTTTTAAAGTCTGTGTTGAATAATCTGCTGTCATCCTTATGGGCTTGCCTTTGTAGGTAACTTGATTTTTTGTCTCTAACTGCTTTCAATATTTTTTCTTTGGTTTGTGTGTTTAGTAGTTTGATTATAATATGACGAGGAGAAGTTCTTTCCTGGTTTTGTCTGGCTGGGGTTCTAAAGGCTTCCTGTATCTGCATTGGCACCTCTTTCCCAATTTGAGGAAGGTTTCTGCTATGATTTTGTTGAAGATGCCTACTATTCCTTTGGAGTGGAATTCTTCTCCTTCTACTATGCCCTGAATTCTTATATATGATCTTTTCATAGTGTTCCAAATATCTTGAAATTCCCACTTGTACTTTTCTATAAGTTTGTCTTTCTCTTTGTTGGACTGTATTAGATCTGCCACCTGGTCTTCTAGCTTAGATATTCTGTCCTCTCTTTCATCCATTTTACTGGTGAGATTTTCTACAGAGTTTTTTATTTCATTAACTGTATTCTTCATTGCTAGTAATTCTGCCTGGTTTTTCTTTATTATTTCTATTTCCTTATTTATGTCTTGTATTGCCTTTTTTATTTCACAAAATTGGTGTCCTGCTTCTTCTTTGATTTCCTCTTTGACTCCTTTGATTTGTTCTCTGACTTCTTGAACATCTTTACAATCATTCTTTTGAAATCTTTCTCAGGCATTTCCTCTAACTCCTTCTCACTGGATGTCATTTCTGATGCATTAATACTGTTAGGAGCATTTATATTGTCTTGCTTTTTAGTGTTTCTTTTGTTATAATTTATATATTTTTGCATCTTGGATTAAGTTAATGCTTGGATTTTCTAGCTAGCTCAGTATTCTTAGCTGTATCAATTGATTTGATGTTATATATCTTCAGGATAGGAGCTTAAGGTGTTAGGTGTGGCTCTTAAGGCTCTCAGAGTATCTACAAAGGAGTTCCTTGTGATCTGCTCCTCCATTGCTCACTGCCACTCTCCCTTCACGTTTCTTGAATTCTGGAGAGCTCCAGTGTGATTGGAAGCTCCCCTCACCTGGCTTTTCCTGTGGCTGGAGCCTAGCCAGGTTGCTTTTCGGTGCGCTGCCAATGCTGTGGTCAGTGGACCTGCCAGGGCTGCTTTTGCCGGCCTGTGCGGGTGCTGGATCTCTTCTACTTCTCCACTGCCATTTCAGTTTCCTATACACCTCACTTTTTAGTAAAAGTGTGTATTTTGCTGAATTTTTTCGGTCTTCCCCCCCCCCCCAGGCTGCTTTGGCGTGGTACCTAAGCCACCATCTTAACTGGAAGTGGCTCTTAATTCTTTCCACCACCTCTTCCTCAATAGACCCTCAGCCTTGGAAGGTGTGATAGAGATATTACAGTACTGAGTACTCTGGTCACTTCTTTCCAGCACAATGATACCTTCTGAGTTGTCCCAAGGTCACTGCCATCTGAAAAGAGAAGATTCTCTACCCAAAGTGAGAGTAGCATTAATATAAGGGTATGGATATTAAGAGAAGTGCTTACTGGGCAGTTTGATAAGCATAGCATATACAATTATCCAGACATCAGAGACGTTACACACCTAAGGCTCATGACTACCCCTGTTTTAAGTTTTCAGTATCAGGGATGTATTCCCTCCATTGGAGCCGGCCTCCAGTTCAATTAGAGGGCAGTTGGTTTCCACCATGATAGATGTGTCACTATTGTACCCATTGGCTCATTTGGCCTGGCTGGACAAATATTAGGCTTGCAGTGTTCACTGTTATCTTCACTACTGATTTCTCTTTTTCCAATTGAACTGCATATAGAATGGCTTCTTCCAGCTTTCTGTCAGCTTATCTACATGGAGGAGGTTATAAGCTCAATTCTAGCAGGAGTTCTCAGTGGCCTTGCAGCCCAAGTATGTGGAGTCTTCAGCAATAGGGCCTTATCATCTATTTCTGGTGGGAAACCAAGGGCCTTGGCAATGGCCTATAATGTTTTGGGGGCATCAGGGACCTCCCTGGCCAACACTCACTGGAAGTATCTCATCCCTGGCACTGAAAATTTTATAACAATGATCTATGGCTCCTGAGTGTTCCATTGTCCTAAACCTGAGGATTCCATATGATATTCCATATTTGCATCCTCTTAGATTTTTTTAAAAAATTTTTTATTTATTTATTTGAGAGTGACAGACACAGAGAGAAAGACAGATAGAGGGAGAGAATGGGTGCGCCAGGGCTTCCAGCCTCTGCAAACGAACTCCAGATGCGTGCGCCCCCTTGTGCATCTGGCTAACGTGGGACCTGGGGAACTGAGCCTCGAACCGGGGTCCTTAGGCTTCACAGGCAAGCGCTTAACTGCTAAGCCATCTCTCCAGCCCTCCTCTTAGATTTTGATTAGCCCTCCCTCCACCTTTCTTTTACTCCATCTCTTCCCCTTACCTCACTTTGGGCCTTTTACCCCCATTAATCTATTCTTCTACTTACATATATACCTATTAAGTACCCTCCTCCCTCCCTTTCTCTTCATTTTATATCTCCTTTTTAACTTCCTGGCCTCTTCTAATGAGTTTTTTCCTTCTCACACAGAAGCCCAATCATCTGTAGCTAGGATCCACATATGAGGGAGAATATGCAGCACTTGGCTTTGTTGGCCTGGGTAACCCTCACTTAGTATAATCCTTTCCAGATTCATCTATTTTCCAGCAAATTTCATAACTTCTTTTTTCATTACCACCGAGTCGAAGTCCATTGTATAAACATGCCACATCTTCATTATCCACTCATCAGTTAAGGGACATCTAGCCTGGTTCCATTTCCCAGCTATTATGAATTGAGCAGCAATAAACATGATTGAGCATGTACTTCTAAGGAAATGAGATGAGTTCTTCGGATATATGCCTAGGAGTGCTATAGCTGGGTCATATGGTAGATCAATTTTTAGCTGTCTTAGGAACCTCCACACTGATTTCCACAATGGCTGGACCAGATTGCATTCCCACCAACAGTGTAGAAGGGTTTCTCTTTTTCCACATCCCTGCCAGTATTTATGATCATTTGTTTTCATGATGGTAGCCAATTTGACAGGAGTGGATGGAATCTCACTGTAGTTTTAATCTGCATTTCCCTGATGACTAAGGACATAGAACATTTTTTAAGATGCTTATACGACATCTGTATTTCTTCTTTTGAGAACTCTCTATTTAGCCCCATAGCCCATTTTTTAATTGGCTTATTTGACTTCTTATTATTTTACTTTTTGAGTTCTTCATATATCCTAGATATTAGTCCTCTGTCAGATATATAGCTGGCAAAGATTTTTTCCCACTCTGCTGGTTGCCTCTTTGCTTTATTCACAGTGTCCTTTGCAGTACAAAGTATTTGTAATTTCATGGGGTCCCAGTGGTTAATCTGTGGTTTTATTGCCTGAGCAATTGGAGTTATATTCAGAAAGTCTTTGACAAGACCAATATGTTGAAGGGTTTCCCCTACTTTTTGCTTTAGCAATTTCAGAGTTTCAGGTCTGATGTTAAGGCCTTTAATCCATTTGGACTTAATTCTTATGCATGGAGAGAGAGAAGAATCTATTTTCATCCTTCTGCAGAAATATATCCAGTTTTCAAAACACCATTTGCTGAAGAGGCTGTCTCTTCTCCAATGAGTATTTTTGGAATTTTTTTTAAAATCAAATATCAGGTGGCTGGACTTATATCTGGGTCCTCTATTCTGTTCCATTGATCTACATATCTGCTTTTGGGCCAGTACCATGCTGTTTTTGTTACTATGGCTCTGTACTGTAGGTTAAAATCAGGTATGGTGATACCTCCTGACTTATTTTTGTTGCTCAGTATTATTTTAGATATTTGAGGTTTTTTGTGATTCCAAATGAATTCTTTGATTCTTTTTCCTATTTCCATGAAGAATGCCTTTGGAATTTTGATGGGGATTGCGTTAAATGTGTAGATTGCTTTTGGTAAGGTTGCCATTTTCACAATATTGATTCTTCTGATCCAGGAACAAGGGATGTTTTCCCATTTCCTAGTGTCTTCTGCTATTTGTTGCTTGAGTGTTTTAAAGTTTTCATTGTAGAGATTCTTTACTTCCTTGGTTAGGTTTATTCCAAGGTACTATTTTCTTTGTAGCAATTGCAAATGGGAGTTATTCTCTGATTTAATTCTCTGTGTGTTTTTTGTTAGCATATAGGAATGCTACTGATTTCTGTGTATTTATTTTATATCCTGCTACCTGGCTTAGGTGTTTATCAGCTCTAACAGTCTTCTGGTAGAGACTTTAGGATCTTTTTATATAGAATCCTGTCATTTGCAAATAATGATAACTTGATCTCTTCCTTTCCAATTTGTATCCCTTTTATTTATTTATCTTGCCTTATTGCTATGGCTAAGAATTCCAGTCTATATTAAATAAAAGTGGGGACAGTGGACACCCTTGCTTGTTGCAGATGTTAGAGGAAAAGCTTCCAATTTTTCCCCATTTAGTAATATGTTGGCTGTAGGCTTGTCATAAATAGCCTTCTATTCCTAGTCTCTGTAGTACTTTTATCATGAAGGGTAGTTGGACTTTGTCAAATGCTTTCTCTGTGTCTAATGAGATGCTCATATGATTTTTGTCCTTCCTTCAGTCCCTTTATATAATGTATTACGTTTATTGATTTGCGTATATTGAACCATCCCTGCATCTCTGGGATAAAGCCTACTTGGTCTGGGTGAATGATCTTTCTGATATATTCTTGTATTCTGTTTGCCAATATTTTGTTGAGATTTTTACATCTATGTTTATGAGGGAGATTGGTCAGTAATTTTCTTTTTTTGTTCTATCTTTGCCAGGTTTTGGTATCAGAGTGATGCTGGTTTTGTAGAAGGAGTTTGGTAGGATTCCTTATTTTTCAATTTCATGGAAAAGCTTAAGAAGCAATGGCATTAGTTCTTCCCTGAAGCTCTGGTAAAAATTAGCAGTGAATCCATCTGGGCCTGGACTTTTTTTAGTTGGGAAATTTTTGATAACTTCTTGGATTCTTGTTATAGGTCTATTTACGTTATTAATCTCATCTTGATTTAATTTAGGTAGGTCATGTAAATCAAGGAAATCATCTATTTCTTTCAGATTTTCATACTTAGTGGAGTATATGTTTTTATAGTATGTCTCTATGATATTTTGAATTTCTCTGGTATCTGTTGTGATGTTGCCTTTTTGATCTCTAATTTTATTAATTTGTGTCTCTTCTCTCTTTTGTTCAGATTTGCTAAGGGTTTATCAATCCTGTTTATCCTTTCAAACAACCAACTCTGTTTCATTGATTCTTTGGATTTATTTTTTGTTTCAATTTCATTAATTTCTCCCCTAATCTTTATTATTTCTTCCCATCTACTGATTTTTGGTTTGCCTTGTTCTTTTTTTTACAAGGCTTTAAGGTGAAGCATTAACTCGTTTACTTGCGACCTTTCTAATTTCTTTTTCTTAATTTTTATTAACACTTTCCATGATTATAAAAAATATCCCATGGTAATACCCTTCCTCTCCCATTTTCCCCACTGAAATTCCATTCTCCTTCATATCCCCTCCCCTTCTCAATCAGTCTTTCTTTTATTTTGATGTCATGATCTTTTCCTCCTCTTATGATGGTCTTGTGTAGGTAGTATCAAGCAGTATGAGGTCATGGATATCCAGACCATTTTATGTCTGGATGGAACATGTTATAAGGAGTTCTACCCTTCCTTTGGCTCTTATATTCTTTTCGCCACTTCTTCTGCATTAGACCATGAGCCTTGGAAGGTGTAATCAAGATGTTACGCAGTACTTCAGTCACTTCTTTCCATCACTATGATACTTTCTGTGTTGTCCAATGGTCACTGCCATCTGAATAGAGAAGATTCTCTACCAAAAGTGAGAGTAGCATTAATATAAGGGTATAAACATTAAGAGA
Source organism: Jaculus jaculus (assembly GCF_020740685.1). Taxonomy (NCBI): domain Eukaryota; kingdom Metazoa; phylum Chordata; class Mammalia; order Rodentia; family Dipodidae; genus Jaculus; species Jaculus jaculus. Next base: position 104,218,742 of record NC_059106.1, read on the forward strand.
AGTGCTTATTGGGAAGTTTGATAAACACAGTATACATATTTATCCAGACATCAGCAGATGTTACACTCCTAGGGCTCATGACTTCTCCTGTTTTAAGTTTTCAGTATCAGGGATGTATTCCTTCCCATGGAGTGGGCCTCTAGTCCAACTGGAGGGCAGTTTGTTTCCACCATGACAGATGATCCACTATTGCACCTGTTGGCTCATTTGGCCTGGCTGTACAATTATAAGGCTTGCAGTGTCCACTGTTGAGTATCTTCACTGGTGATTTCTCTTTCTCTCATTGAATTGCATGTAGAATGGCTTCTTCCAGCTTTCTGTCACCTGGTCTACACGGAGGAGGTTATTAGCTCAGTTCCAGCAGGAATTCTCAGTGGCCTTGCAGCGCAAGTATGTGGTCTTCAGCAATTGGGTCTTAACTTCTATACTTGGTGGGAAACCAAGGGCCTCGGCAATGGCCTATAATGTTTTGGGGGTATCTGGGACCTCCCTGGCCAACAAGTCACTGGAGGTATTCCACTCCTGGCACTGAAAATTTTCTAACATTGATCTATGGCTCCTGAGTTTTCCATTGTCCAAAACTGGAGGATTCCATATGATTTATTTGTATCCTCTTAGATTTTGATTAGTCCTCCCTCCACCTTTCCTTTACTCAATCTCTTACCCTGACCTCACTTTGGGCCTTTTAACCCCCGTTTTCTATTCTTTTACTTAAATATATACAATACCAACCTATTAAGTACCCTCCCCCCATCCTTTCTCTTCCCTTTATGCCTCCTTTTTAACTTACTGGCCTCTGCTACTGAGTTTTTTCCTGAGTTGAGAAGCAGGATCCTTCAATTTGTTACCTTCAAGAAACCACCTTTCTACAAAGGATGGACACCATCTGAGGGTGATAGTTTGGAAAACGGTGTTCCAAGCAAATGGACCTAGAAACAAGCAGGAGTTGCTATCCTAATATCTGAGAAGATAGACATTAGTCCAACATTAGTTAAGAAAGATAAGGAAGGCCACTTTATATTGATTAAAGGCACCCTTCAATAGGAGGACATTACAATAATAAACATATATCCATCTAATTTCTTAATATAGGCACTTAAAAGTATAAATTTACCTCTTAGAACTGCCTTCATTGTGTCCCAGAGATTTTGGTATGTTGTGTTCTCATTATCATTTGACTCTATGAATTTTTTGATTTCCTTCTTGATTTCTTCATTGACCCATTCATCATTTAGTAGTGTATTGTTTAGTTTCCATGATTTTGTGTATGCTCTATAGCTTTTCTTGCTATTGATTTGTAGTTTGATTACATTATGGTCAGATAGAATGCAAGGAATTATTTCAATTTGCCTGTATTTGTTAAGATAGGCTTTGTGTCCTAATATATGGTCTATTTTAGAGAATGTTTCATGTGATGCTGAAAAGAATGTGTATTCTGCAACATTTGGATGAAATGTACTGTATATATCTGTTAGGTCCATTCCTTCTATGACCTCATTTAGTCCAGATGCCTCTTTGTTTATTTTTTCCTGGGCTGACCTGTCAATTGATAAGAGTGGGGTGTTATAGTCCGCCACTACCACTGTGTTTGGTGTTATCTGTGACCTTAGTTCTAATAGTGTTTGTTTGATGAATTTGGGAGCCCCATGTTAGGTGCATATATGTTTAGTTTTGTAATGTCCTCCTGTTGGAGTGTGCCCTTAATCAATATAAAGTGACCTTCTTTATTTTTCCTAATTTATGTTGGACTTAAGTCTACCTTGTCAGATATTAGGATAGCAACCCCTGCTTGTTTTCTAGGGATATTTGCTTTAAACCCCATTTTCCAAACTTTCACCCTAAGATAATGTCCATCCTTTGTAGAAAGGTGAGTTTCTTGGAGACAATAAATTGAAGGATTCTGCTTTTTAACCCAGTCTGCCAACCTATATCTTTCAGTTGGGGCTTTGAGGCCATTGATATATTATTTTAAAAAATATTTTCATACTTTTATTGGTGCTGAGGAACAGTACACAACCATTTAAATTGTACACAGTCTTAACACATGTACCAAAAATCTAAAGACTATATATTATTTCTTTAGAAGTTATTCCTGTGACACCCAGCTTCAATCTTAGAGGCATTTTTCCTTATTAGGCTCTTGTGTACAAACATCTTCAAATGCTCACAATCTCTACTCAACTCCCACTGGTTCACAATTTTAGTATCATATACACTGCAAATGCAAATTTTTCATCTTTCACAGTACGTTATCAAAATTATTAGGAACACTGGACTACCACATCTAGAGATGTCACAGAGGCACATAGTGCTGACAATAGGGCTTTTGGTTTTTTTTTCTTAGGAAACGGCTCTACTAAAAACAGACTAGGAGTAATTGAAAATATTCAAGACATATTAAAGGCACAAATGTGACTCCAAATTGCCATTTAGTATTCTTTGTATTGTAGGATATGAAACTAACCCCCCACCTATGGAATGTTAAGCTGACACCCAAGACAGTCAAAGCTTCCCATAATTCAATATCCCACTATTTTCTGGTTGTACCAAAAAATAAAGAACCAGCAAATGATTTCACCTGATTTTTTTTAAATCATTTACACTTAAAAAATGGGATGAGGTGGGATTCCTTCTGTTTAAAAAATGTTTGTAGAGCTACTAAAAGACTTGCATTTACAAAATAGTTGATAAAAAATATTCCTCTGGATTGTACAAGAAGGAGGCAGGGATGCTGATGGACACGGTGGATGACTACTCAACCTTGGCATCTTCCTCTCCAGCTTCCTCAGAGGCTGGACTCTCCTCGCTCTTCACCACTCCATTCTCGGCAGGTAGGTCTTCTTTAGTCTCTGGCTTAGTTACTTCAGCCTGCTTGCCCTTTGCTCCCCTCTTCCCTTTTGCTTGCACTTTTTTGTCTGAAGGTTTATCCTTTCCCACTGCTTTTTTTGGCTTCGCTTCCATTTTCACAGGAGTCGGATTTGCAGACAGCCTGACTGACCTGTGCTTGGGCTCGTCCTTCACCTTGCCATTGGCTGAGCTCACCTTCTTCTTGGGCATCTTTGTGGTGCGTGCGGATGCTGTGGGCAGAGGCACATGAGAACCTTCCTGAAGGTACGCTAACTACCCTCTGCCACCACTCCACCTTCCACCGCCCAAACTGCTAGGACCCTAAGAGATATTATTGAAAGGTGTAGTTCTGGTTATACATTTGCTCTCTTGTGTTAACTAGTATTTGAGTATTATTTGTGGTTTCCAGGTTCCTTATATGTGTGCTTTTCCTTCTCTTCGGCATGGAAGATTCTTTCAAGTATTTTCTGTAGAGCTGGTTTTGTCTTCAAATATTCTGTTAGCCTGCTTTTGTTGTGGAATGTCCTTATTTCTCTATCTATTTGAATAGATAGTTTCACAGGATAAAGGAACCTTGGTTGGAAGTTGTTGTCTTGCAGAATTTGGAATACATCACTCCAACCCCTTCTGGATTTTAAAGTTTGTGTTGAGTAAACTGCTATAATCCTGATGGACTTGCCTTTGTAAGTAACATGATTTTTCTCTCTAACTGCTTTCAATATTTTTTCTTTGGTTTGTGTGTTTGGTAGTTTGATTATAATATGGTTCTTTCCAGGTTTTGTTTGGATGGTGTTCTAAAGGCTTCCTGTATCTGCATTGGCATCCCCTTCCCAATTTGGGGGAAGTTTTTTTCTATGATTTTGTTGAATATGCCTACTATGCCCTTGGAGTGAAATTCTTCTCCTTCTACTATTCCCTGAATTCTTCTGTTTGATCTTTTCATAGTGTCCCAAATATCTTGAAATTCCCATTCGTACTTTTCTATTAGTTTGTCTTTCTCTTTGTTGTACTGTATTAGATCTGCCACCTGGTCTTCTAGCTTAGATATCCTGTCCTCTCCTTCATCCATTCTACTGGTGAGATTTTCTACAGAGTTTTTTAATTTCATTAAGTGTGTTCTTCATTGCTAGTAATTCAGACTGGTTTTTCTTTATTATTTCTATTTTCTTATTTATGTCTTGTATTGACTTCTTTGTTTCATTAAATTGGTGTGCTGTGTCTTTTCTGATTCCTTTGATTTCCTCTTTGATTCCTTTGATTTGTTCTTTGACTTCTTTGAACATATTTACAATCATTCTTTTGAAGTCTTTCTCAGACATTTCCTCTAACTTGTTCTTACTGGAGGTCATTTCTGATGCATTAATACGTTTTAGTGGATTTATATTTTATTGAGTTTTGGTGTTTCTTGTGTTATAATGTATATATTTTTGCATCTTGGATTAAGTTAATGCTTGGATTTTCTAGCTAGCTGGGTATTCTTAGCTCGAACTCATGGCGATCCTCTGCCTCCCGAGTGCTGGGATTAAAGCCACCATGCCTGGCTCCTAATCTTTATTATTTCTTTCCATCTACTGATTTTTGGTTTGCCTTGTTGTACTTTTTCCAAGGCTTTAAGGTGAGGCATTAGGTTGTTTACTTGCAACCTTTCTAATTTCTTTTTCTTTTTTTTTTTTTAGGTTTATCAATTTTTTTTCTTTCTATTTTCTCTTTGAAAAGACAATGAGTGGGCTGCATAATAGAAACCAGATTTGGTACAGAACTGTTTGCCCAATTCCACATAGAAGGCTAAACCACACCATTGAATACTTTCCATTCTAAATAAGAGAATACATTTGATAATGGGAAACAATGAGAAAAATTACTCCCCTTAGGGATGGTTAGTACATAAGAGTCTTTGGGTCTAAAGTTCATATGGAAGGCTTAGAAGTCAACAGGGTCACAAAGAGATAATAATGGCTTTATTTTCAACTTTCCTGTTAGACTCTCACCCATAAGTTCTTGAATAAACTGAGATATATAAAGGTGACTGAAAATAAAAGAAAGACCTTTAAATCTCAACCTTGGAAGAAAAATGACACTCATCATCATTTGGCAAATGTACTGATTGACTGAGTGATTCAAATCTTAAAAGTAGGCTACAATTTTAAGAGGTAGGAAACAAGTACCAACATTTTTTACCATTTAATCATCTTTGGTATTTTTGGCTTAGTTTTCTACATTTATTATTGTCCCATTAAAGCTTTTAGTTCTATATTACTCATTACATAAATAGACATGGAACTTCTAATTTCTTAATATAAGCACTTAAAGCTATAAATTTACCTCTTAAGGACTGCTGTCATTGACTCCCAAATGTTTTGGTATGTTGTGTTCTCATTATTATTTGACTCTATGAATTTTTTGATTTCCTTCTTGATTTCTTCATTGACCCATTCATCATTTAGTAGTGTATTGTTTAGTTTCCATGATTTTGTGTATGCTCTATAGCTTTTTTTGCTGTTAATTTGTATTTGATTCCATTGTGGTCAGATAGAATGCAAGGAATTATTTCAATTTTCCTAAATTTGTTAAGATTTGCTTTGTGTCCTAATATATGGTCTATTTTAGAGAATGTTCCATGTGATGCTGAAAAGAATGTATATTCTGCAGCATTTGGATGAAATGTACTGTATATATCTGTTAGGTCCATTCCTTCTATGACCTCATTTAGTCCAGATGCCTCTCTGTTTATTTTTTCCCAGGATGACCTGTCAATTGGTGAGAGTGGGGTGTTAAAGTCACCCACCACCATTGTGTTTGGTGTTATCTGTGACCTTAGTTCTAATAGTGTTTGTTTGATGAATTTGGGAGCCTCCATGTTAGGTGCATATATGTTTAGGATTGTAATGTCCTCCTGTTGCAGTGTGCCCTTAATCATTATAAAGTGATCTTTCTTATATTTTCTAATTAATGTTGGGCTGAAGTCTAACTAGTCAGATATTAGGATAGCAACCCCTGCTTGTTTTCTAGGCCCATTTGCTTGAAACAGTGTTTTCCAAACCTTTCACCCTAAGATAGTGTCCATCCTTTGTAGGAAGGTGAGTTTCTTTGAGGCAACAAATTGAAGGATCCTGCTTTTTAATCCAGTCTTCAAACCTATTTCTTTTGGTTGGGGCATTGTGGCCGTTGATATTAAGAGATATTATTAAAAGGTGTGTATTTGTTTTTGCCATATTTTTTGTAGTTCTACCAGTTTTACCTTTGCTCTCTTGTGTTAACTAGTATTTGAGTATTGTTTGTGTTTTCCAGGTTCCTTGTATGTACGATTTTCTTTCTCTTCAGCATGGAGGATTCTTTCAAGTATTTTCTGTAGAGCTGGTTTTGTCTTCAAATTTTCCCTTATCCTGCTTTTGTTGTTTTCTCTGTCTATCTGAATGGATAGCTTTGCAGGATAATTTAACTTTGGTTGACAGTTGTTATCTTTCAGAACTTGGAATACATCACTCCAAGCCCCTCTGGCTTTTAAAGTTTGTGTTGAGTAATTTGCTGTGATCCTGATGGGCTTGCCTTTGTAGGTAAGTTGATTTTTCTCCCTAACTGCTTTCAATATTTTTTCTTTGGTTTGTATGTTTGATAGTTTAATTATAATATGGCAAGGAGAGGTTCTTCCCCGGTCTTTTCTAGTTGGTGTTCTAAAGGATTCCTGTATGTGCATTGGTACCTCTTTCCCAGTTTGGGGGATCTTTTCTTCTATGATTTTGTTGAAAACACCTACTATGCCTTTGGAGTGAAATTCTTCTCCTTCTACTATTCCCTGAATTTTTCTGTTTGATCCTTTCATAATGTCTAGAATATCTTGAAATTCCCATTAATACTTTCCTATTATTTGTCTTTCTTTTTGTTGGACTATTAGGACTATTATATCTGCCACCTGGTCTTCAGGTTTAGATATTCTGTCCTCTCCTTCATCTACTGGTGAGGTTTTCTACAGAATTTTTTATTTCATTAAGTGTGTTCTTCATTGCTAGTAATTCTGACTGCATTGTATAAATGTACCACATTTTTAATATCCACTGATCAGTCGAGGGATATCTAGGGTGGTTCCATATCCTACCTATGATGAATACAGCAGCAATAAATGTGGATGTGCAAGTATCTCTAAGTTAGTGTGATAAGTCCTAAGGATGTATGCCTAGTAGTGGTATAGCTGGTTAGTATGGTAAATCTATGTTTAGCTGTCACAGGAACCTCTACATTGATTTTCACAATGACTATATCAGATTAAATTCCCACCAACAGTGTAGAAGGGTTCCTCTTTTTCCACAACCTCACCAGTGTTTATTGTCTTTTGATTTCTTTTTTTTTTTTTTTTCCTTTTTTTCAAGATAGGGTCTCACTCTGGCCCAGGCTGATCTGGAATTCACTATGGAGTCTCAGGGTGGCCTCGAACTCATGGCGATCCTCCTACCTCTGCCTCCCATGTGCTGGGATTAAAGGCATGTGCCACCACACCCTGCTTGTCTTTTGATTTCTTGATGATAGTCATTCTGACAGGAGTGAGATAGAATGGATGTAGTACATTTTTAAAAGTGTTTATAGGCCATCTGTGTTTCTTCTTTTGAGAACTCTTTTTCTTTCGGTTTTCGAGGTAGGGTCTCACTATAGCCCAGGCTGACCTAGAATTCACTATCTAGTCTCACATTGGCCTTGACCTCATGGCAATCCTCCTACCTTTGCCTCCTGAGTGCTGAGGCATGTGCCACCACACCTGGCACATGGTCCATTTTTAACTGGGTTGTGTGATTTCTTATTATTTAGTTTTTTGAGTTCTTTGCATATCCTGGATATTAATCCTCTGTCAGATGTATAGTTGGCAAAGATTTACTCCCATTCTGTAGGTTGCCTCTTTACTCTATTCATTGTTTCCTATGATGTACAAAAGCTTTGTAATTTCATGAGGTCCCAGTGGTTAATCTGTGGTTTTATTGCCTGAGCAATTGGGGTTCTATTCAGAAATTCCTTGCCAAGACCAACATGTTGAAGGGTTTCCCCTAATTTTTCCTCTAGCAGTTTCAGTTTCAGGTCAGATATTAAGGTCTTTGATCCATCTGGACTTAGTTCTTGTGCATGAAGAGAGATAATGATCTATTTTCATCCTTCAACAGATACATATTCAGTTTTCCCAGTACCATTTGTTGAAGAGGCTGTCTTTTCTTCAATGAGCATTTTTGCCACTTTTGTCAAAGATCAGGGGGCTGTAGCTGCCTGGACTTACATCTCAATCCTCTATTCCATTGATCTATATGTCTGTTTTTGTGCCAGTCCCATGCTATTTTTGTTCCTGTGGCTCTGTAATATAGGTTAAAATTAGGTATGATACCTCCTGCCTAATTTTTGTTGCTGAAAATTGTTTTGGATATTTAGAGATTTTTGTGCTTCCAAATGGAATTTAGCATTGTTTTTTCTATTTCTGTGAAGAATACCATTGGAATTTTGACTGGGATTACATTAAATGTATAGATTGCTTTTCACAAGATTGACATTTTTACAATATTGGTTCTTCCAATCTAAAAACATGGGATGTCTTTCCATTTCCTAGTGTCTTCTGAAATTTCTGTATTTTATTTTATTTTATTTTATTTTTTGGTTTTTCGAGGTAAGGTCTCACTCTAGCCCAGGTTGACTGGGATTCACTATGGAGACTCAGGGTGGCCTCAAACTCACAGCAATCCTCCTACCCCTGCCTCCCAAGTGCTGAGATTAATGGCGTGTGCCACCATACCTGGCTTGTCTTGTGTGTTTTAAGGTTTTCATTGTAGAGATTCTTCATGTCCTTTGTTATTTTTATTTCAAGGTGTTTTATGTATTTATTTTTTGATGCAATTGTGAATGGGAGTGATTTCCTGATTTCATCCTCAGCATGTTGTTAGTATATAGGAAGGCTACAGATTTCTGTGTGTTTATTTTGTATCCTGCTATGTTTCTAAAAGTGTTTGTCAGCTCTAAAAGTTTGCTGGTAGAGGCTTTCAGGTCCTTTATGTAAAGAACCATGTCATCTGCAAATAATGATACTTTGATTTCTTCCTTTCCATTTTGCATCCCTTTTATGTGTGTGTATTATCTTATTGTTAAAGCTAAGACTTCCAGTACTATATTAAATAAAAGTGAATACATTGGACACTCTTGTCTTGCTCTTGATTTTGTGGAAAAGTTTCAAGTTTCCCCCAATTTAGTATTATGTTGGCTGTAGGTTTGTCACAAATAGCCTTTATTATGTTGTGATTTGTTTTGTCTATTCCCAGTTTAAGTAGGACCTTTAGCATGAAGAGATGTTAGATTTTGTCAAATGCCTTTTTTTTGCATCTATTGAGATGATCATGTGACTTTTGTCCTTCAGTCCATTATATAGTATATTATAGTTATCGATTTACATGTTAATCTGCTTCTCTGGTACAAAGCCTGACTGGCCGGGGTGAATTATCTTTATGATATATTTTTGTATTCTGTTTGCCAATATTTGTTGAGAATTTTTCCATTTATTTTCATGAAGGAGATTTTTTTGAAAATACCTGCTATGTCTTTGGAGTGAAATTCTCCTTCAAGTATATTCTGAATTCTTTTTTTTTTTCCATGTTCCTTATTTTTTTTAATTTTTATTAACATTTTCCATGATTATAAAATATATCCCATGGTAATTCCCTCCCTCCCCACCCCCACACTTTCCCGTTTGAAATTCCATTCTCCATCATATTACCTCCCCATTACAATCATTGTAATTACATATATACAATATCAACCTATTAAGTATCCTCCTCCCTTCCTTTCTCCACCCTTTATGTCTCCTTTTCAACTTACTGGCCTCTGCTACTAAGTATTTTCATTCTCATGCAGAAGCCCAGTCATCTGTAGCTAGGATCCACATATGAGAGAGAACATGTGGTGCTTGGCTTTCTGGGCCTGGGTTACCTCACTTAGTATAATACTTTCCAGGTCCATCCATTTTTCTGCAAATTTCATAACTTCATTTTTCTTTACCGCTGAGTAGAACTCCATTGTATAAATGTACCACATCTTCATTATCCACTCATCTGTTGAGGGACATCTAGGCTGGTTCCATTTCCCAGCTATTATAAATTGAGCAGCAATAAACATGGTTGAGCATGTACTTCTAAGGAAATGAGATGAGTCCTTTGGATATATGCCTAGGAGCGCTATAGCTGGGTCATATGGTAGATCAATCTCTAGCTGCTTTAGGAACCTCCACACTGTTTTCCACAATGGCTGGACCAGATTGCATTCCCACCAGCAGTGCAGAAGGGTTCCTCTTTTTCCACATCCCCGCCAACATTTATGATCATTTGTTTTCATGATGGTGGCCAATCTGACAGGAGTGAGATGGAATCTCAATGTAGTTTTAATCTGCATTTCCCTGATGACTAGTGACGTAGAACATTTTTTTAGATGCTTATATGCCATTCGTATTTCTTCCTTTGAGAACTCTCTATTTAGCTCCATAGCCCATTTTTTGATTGGCTTGTTTGATTCCTTATTATTTAACTTTTTGAGTTCTTTGTATATCCTAGATATTAATCCTCTATCAGATATATAGCTGGCGAAGATTTTTTCCCATTCTGTAGGTTGCCTCTTTGCTTTTTTCACTGTGTCCTTTGCGGTGCAAAATCTTTGTAATTTCATTAGGTCCCAGTGGTTAATCGTTGGTTTTATTGCCTGAGCAATTGGGGTTGTATTCAGAAAGTCTTTGCCAAGACCAATATGTTGAAGGGTTTCCCCTACTTTTTCCTCTAGCAGTTTCAAAGTTTCCGGTCTGATGTTAAGGTCTTTAATCCATTTGGACTTAATTCTTGTGCATGGCGAGAGAGAAGAATCTATTTTCATCCTTCCGCAGATATATATCCAGTTTTCAAAACACCATTTGCTGAAGAGGCTGTCTCTTCTCCAATGAGTATTTTTGGCATTTTTATCGAATATCAGGTGGCTATAGCTACTTGGGCTTACATCTGGGTCCTCTATTCTGTTCCACTGATCTACATGTCTGTTTTTGTGCCAGAACCATGCTGTTTTGTTACTATGGCTCTGTAGTATAGGTTAAAATCAGGTATGGTGATACCACCAGCCTCTTTTTTGTTGCTCAGTATTATTTTAGATATTCGAGGTTTTTTGTGATTCGAAATGAATTTTTGGATTGTTTTTTCTATTTCCATGAAGAATGCCTTTGGAATTTTGATAGGGATTGCATTAAATGTGTAGATTGCTTTAGGTAAGATTGCCATTTTCACGATATTGATTCTTCCAATCCAGAAACAAGGGATGTTTCTCCACTTTCTAGTGTCTTCTGCAATTTCTCGCTTGAGTGTTTTAAAGTTCTCATTGTATAGATTCTTTACTTCCTTGGTTAGGTTTATTCCAAGGTATTTTATTTTTTTTTGATGCAATTGTGAATGGGAGTGATTCTCTGATTTCATCCTCTGTGTGTTTGTTGTTAGCGTATATGAAGGCTACTGATTTCTGTGTATTTATTTTGTATCCTGCTACATTGCTGTAGGTTTTGATCAGCTCTAACAGCTTGCTAGTAGAGTCTTTAGGGTCCTTTATGTATACAATCATGTCATCTGCAAATAATGATAACTTGATTTCTTCCTTTCCAATTTGTATCCCTTTTATGTGTGTCTCTTGCCGTATTGCTATGGCTAAGACTTCCAAAACTATATTAAATAGAAGTGGGGACAGTGGACACCCTTGTCTTGTTCCTGATTTTAGTGGAAAAGCTTCCAGTTTTTCCCCATTTAGTAATATGTTGGCTGTAGGCTTGTCATAAATAGCCTTTATTATATTGAGATATGTTCCTTCTATTCCCAGTCTCTGTAGGACTTTTATCATGAAGGGATGTTGGATTTTGTCAAATGCTTTCTCTGCATCTAATGAGATGATCATGTGATTTTTGTCCTTCAACCCGTTTATGTAATGTATTACATTTATAGATTTGCGTATGTTGAACCATCCCTGCATCTCTGGGATAAAGCCTACTTGGTCAGGGTGAATGATCTTTCTGATATACTCTTGCATTCTGTTTGCCAATATTTTGTTGAGAATTTTTGCATCTATGTTCATGAGGGAGATTGGTCTGTAATTTTCTTTTTTTGTTCTATCTTTGCCTGGTTTTGGTATCAGGGTGATGCTGGCCTCATAGAAGGAGTTTGGTAGAATTCCTTCCTTTTCTATTTCCTGGAAAAGCTTAAGAAGCAATGGTGTTTGCTCTTCCTTAAAAGTCTGGTAAAATTCAGCAGTGAATCCATCCGGGCCTGGGCTTTTTTTAGTTGGGAGATTATTGATAACTGCTCGGATCTCCATGTTTGTTATAGGTCTATTTAAGTGATTAATCTCATTTTGATTTAACTTAGGTAGGTCATATAGATCATATTCTGAATTCTTATGCTTGATCTCTTTACAGTGCCCCAAATGTCTTGAAATTCCCATTCCTTCCTTCCTATTAGTTTGTCTTTCTCTTTGTTGTATTGTGTTAGATCTGGGGACCCAGGGAGTGGTTAATCCAGAAGCCAGAGCAAAAGACCTGCTCCCACAGCACACCTGTAGGGTTCAGGCTGTCCCATGCCAGCACCAGAGGTACCAGGGCCTTGAAACTGGAAGGTGGAGAACTAACTGGGAGCTCTGGCATACTCCCTCTGTGCATGCATACTCTAGTTCAGGGGGTCTGAGAGTTGGGGAGCAATGGGCCAGTTAATTAGGAAGCTAGAGCAAAGGGCTTGCTTTCACAGCTTGCACGCAGGGTCCAGGCTGCCCTGTGCCAACAGCAGGGTTACTGAGGCTAGGAAACTGGATGATGAGGGATGAACCAGGAGCTCTGACCTTTTCACTCCACACATACACCTTGCAGCACAGGATAACTGGCTAAAATTTAAGATGTTATGAATAATCCACATGGAAACACACTTTTTTGGATGACCCATCCACCAGCCATAGATTGTTAGTAGAAAAATTTCAGCATGAGGGATCTTCCAGTGAGTTGTTGGCTAGGGATGTCTCTAATGCCCCCCAGACATTACAAGGCATTGCCAAGGCTCTTGGTTTCCCATCAGAACTAGTTGGTAAGACCCTATTGCTGAAGACTCCACATGCTTTGGCCGCAGATCACTAAGAAATTAAGTTGGAGTTGAGATGTAAATCTCTTTCCTGTGGACCAGCTGGCAGCTGAAGAAATCTACCTATGGGAGAGGGTAGTCTTCAGTGGTGATAAACAACAGTGAGCATTGCAAGCATTAAGATTGGCCATCCAGGAAAAGTGTGTCAACTGGTGTATTAGTATATTAGGGGAAAACCAACTGCTCTTCAGTTGGAATGGAGGCCTGCTCCATGGGAGGTAATACATGCCTGGTACTAAAAACCTAGCCAAAAGCATATGGTGGGGGAGGTCTTAATCCCTAGGAGGGTAATACCTGCTTTTTACTACTTAAATGCATTTATTGTGCTCACCAAGCTGTAAAAGTGCCTTATAAGCACTTTTCTTAACATTTATAGCCATATATTAATGCAACTTTCAGTTTTGGATAAAGAAGCTTCTCTTTGGATGCTGGTAACCACTGGGATGACCCAAAAGGCACCATAGTACTAAGAAGAAGTGACAGAGGACTGTTCAGCACTGAGGCATCTCTATCACACCTTTCTAAGGCTCAGGGTTCATTTCATAAGAGGGGGAAGAAAGAATGTAAGAGCCAGAAAAAGGGTAGGACTGCTTACAATTCCAGACATAAAATGATCTGGATATCCATGACCTTGCAGTGCTCAGCACTACCCACAGAAGATCTTGATATTAGGAGGAAATGAGGATGACATCTACATAAAAGAAAAACTAAATAAGGGGGAAAAGATATGATGGAGGATGGATTTGTGAGTGGGTAAGATGGAGGTGGGGAGGGAATTGCCATGGCTTGTTGTTTGTGATTATTGAAGCTGTCAGTAAATTTTTGAAAAACAAAACAAAACAAAACAAAAAACCTTTTTAACTTGGATCTCCAGTCATCTTGAAGGAGGGTTTGTCACTGGGGCTGGATTCTGGGATCCAACCTTAAGATGTCATTGTGGGAGCGTGGTGGTGTGAGTTAGATGTCCCCCATGAACTTATGTGTTCTGAATGCTAGGCAATTTTGGAATTGGATTCTCCTTGAGGCAATATGTTTAGGGGTGGATGTTATAGCCAGCTACATCTTGCCAGTGATTGACACACTCTCCTGATGCTGTTGTCCACCTGTGTTGGCCAGGAGGTGATATTCACCCTCTGAACATGCCATCATTTCCCCCTGCCATCATAGAGCCAACCTAAATCCTTTCTTCCCACAAGCTGCTCTTGGTCGGGTGTTTTCTGACAGCAACATGAAGTTAACTACAGAAGTAAAAATTGGTATTGAGATGTGGGGTTAGTGCTGTTAGAGACCTTTTGAGAGGAATGTAGAAGGACTTGAAACCTTGGCCTTACAGACACCTTGCAATGATATAAATACAGCTTGTTGGATTATTTTGGTCAGAGTTGAAAGGCCTGAATGCAGTAATTATTATGAACTGTAAGGTTTGGTTTATAAGTGGAAGAGAGCTTTACCTGGAATGGGATAGAAGCAGTTTGTTTCAGAAGATTGCTGTTATGCTTGTGTCCTGAGAACATGTACAGGGTTTCATTGCATAGAAACGGACTGGTGCGACCAGATGGATATGGTACAGAAAAAAGGAAATCTTTGGGCTAAAACTTCTGCCCATTTAGCCGCAATTGTTTGAGAGATTACAACCATTGACATTGGGCTAGGTGATCTACATTTGGACAACAGGAAGAATTCATACTTTTTGGAAGGAGCCTGAATGCTGAAAGAATGGCCTGTTCTTCAAAGTCTGCTTTATTTCCCCCTGGATTACAAGTTGGTAGCCTACTTGGTATTATGGAGCATAACAAATGCAGTAAAGAGGGTCATTGAATTTGCAACACTGCTTTGTATTTTGGAAATGGCCATGAGCAATGTGAAGCAGGTTTGTTGAGTTACCTGCATGGAGGCCAATGGAGCCATGAGGATGAACTGTGGGTTGCAGTAGATATCCAATGTAGATGCCAGTACTGTGAAATGTCTGCCAAAGAGAGCTGCCAGCACCAGCTGTGCCCCAGCCAGCAGGGAGTTAAACAAGGACCGGAGGGGAAATTAACCTGGATGAGAGACAAGACAGACACAAAGGAGACCAAGTCTAGAGTCTGATCAAGGTCTCAAAGTTTATTTTATACACAGTTGTTATATAGGGGTAAGAAGGAGGGAGTAAGATGCCTGACGTTATTTAGGGCCATGGGATTGTTAGGGAACCTGGAGGAGATGTAACCAGTGTTTGTCTAATCTTGCCTCAATGGCTTAACAGCCTGACTGCAAACTGGCCTTTTGCAAAAGATAAGATTCTGTAAACAGTCTGCTGACTGACATTCCTAACCTCAAGCTGGATGGACCAGCTTTCTGATAAATGAGTCAACTTAAGAACAGATCTAGGCAAAATGGAGAGGCTTTTGATTTATGGCTCCCAACACAGCTGAAATTTTCTGGGACTGTGAGTAGCCTAGTTGGAGGGGCAGAATTGGAACTCCAGAGACTTGTCACTGGTTAGAATTACTGGACTTGGGACTATAGAGATGACTTAGTGGTTGAGGTGCCAGCCTGCAAAGCCAAAGGACCTAGGTTCAATTTCTCAGGACCTATGTAAGCCAGACGCACAAGGTGGCACAAGTGTATGGAATTCATTTACAGGGACTTGAAGCCCTCGTGTACCTATTCTCTATCTATCTGCTTCTTTTTATCTCTTTCTTTCTCTCAAATAAATTTAAAAAATATTAAAAAAGGAATTATCAGACTTGGATACTTGTCACTGACTAGAGTTGTTGAACTCGGAGCTACAGAGTTTGATGTTTGCTTGTTTGCTTTAAATCTTGTATTGGTTGAATATAATATTTCTTTGTTATGCCTAGTCCCATCTTTTGCAGTGTAAATGTTTATTCTGTACTGTTAGGTTTTTAAAATTTATTTTTATTTTTTAATTATGGCTCAGTTAAAAGACCTTGGACTATGGGGATGTTTGAACATCATTGGGATTGATAAAAACTATGTGGAGTTTATTTGCAGTGAATGGAGGCCCTGGCAACCCATTTCCTCTCTCTCTTCCTGCTTGAAAAATAAATATTTTTAAAAGAAAGGTAAACAGGGCTGAGTAAATGGCTTAGTGGTTAAGGAGTTTGCTTGTGAAGCCAAAGTAGCCTGGTTCAATTCCCCAGGACCTGTTGGGAGCTATGAACCAAGCCTTGGCCATGTTAACAGAGACTGCCATATAGCAAGTTAAGTTTTTATTTCCTCACCTAATACTCAACTACCAGAAACAAAGACTGCCATGTAGCAAGTTACCTTTCTACTTCCTCACCTAATATTCAACTACCAGAAACAATGGGATCATACACCTGGCCAAACACTCCCCCATCTTGCCCATAGCTGATGAAGAAACAAAGACATTCTGGTTTAACCAATAACTCTGTGATCTTTGCCCTAACTATGTCCCCTTCCCCCTACAACTCCTTGCCCTGACCATGTCCCCTTCCCCCACAACTCTATATAAACCTACACGTAAGAATAAACTCTCGAGGCCGTGACAAACACCTAACATGGTCTCCTTCTTGTGTCTGTTTGCCTTTTTCCACCCAGGTTAGCTTCTCCTTGAGTTCTTGTTCAACTCCCCACTGGCTGGGGCAAGGACCCACGTAAACTAGCTGCACAGGGGGCGTATGCTTCTGGAGTTCATTTGTAGTGGCTAGAGGCTCATTCTCTCTTTCTATCTGTCTCTTCCTCTTTCTCTCTCTCAAAATAATAATAAATAAATAAAGTAGTTAAAAATTAATAAATAAAAAGAAAGGTAAACAGAGCCAGGCATGACAGTACATGCCTTTAATCCCAGCATTTGGGAAGGAGAGGTAGGAGGATCACTGTGAGTTTGAGGGCAGCCTGAGATTACATAGTGGTCAGCTTGAGTTAGAGTGAGAACCTACCTTGTAAAACCACACACACACACACACACACATACACACACACACACAGAGAGAGAGAGAAAGAGAGAGAGAGAGAGAGAGAGACATTAAGAAAAACATCTAGGGCTGGAGAGATGGCTTAGCAGTTAATCGCTTGCCTGTGAAGCCTAAGGACCCCGGTTCGAGGCTCGACTCCCCAGGACCCACGTTAGCCAGATGCACAAGAGGGCACATGCATCTGGAGCACGTTTGCAGTGGCTGGAGGCCCTGGCGTGCCCATTCTCTCTCCCTCTCTCTATCTGCCTCTTTCTGTCCCTCTCTGTCTCTCTCAAATAAACAAAAATAACAAAAAAAAAAAGAAAAAAAACATCTAATCAGGTGTAGTCATTCTCACCTTTAATTCCAGCACTCAGGAGGCTGAGGAAGGAGGATAGCCATGAGTTTGAGGTCAGCCTGGGACTCCATAGTCAATTCCAGGTCAGCCTGGGCTAGAGTGAGACCCTACCTCAGAAACAAAACAAACCTCAAAAAGGAAACCATCAAGATTATCAACACAACAGTCAAAGAGGATCTTGGCGTTTAGAAGGAGATGTAAGTCAATATAAGAGTTTAATATAAAGCTTTAAGCATATGAACAAGATAAGTGGATATCTATAATTTAGCATTAAACAGGGAGGCCTTTTAGCTTGAATTTTGTTTACATTGAAACATTGTGTGGTTATATATACACTCAGGGCATGTATAGATGGTTTAGCATTATTTCTGACCTTTTCTATCATTGGTAGGTTTGATTTTCATATCTGCAAGCCTCTGGGCCATTTGCAGTTATTTCTTGGTGATAAGCAGGTTTACAGAAGCAGACAGGCAGTTAGGGTCTTTTTCAGGCAGTTGTGTCATAAGATAAGGTCTTGAGACTGGCTCTATACTCAAAAAGAGGCCTTGGGATTTTTGTTATTTACTTGGATCAAACTTCCTGGTTCAAATTTCCTGTCACACAAAAGTTCAAGACCAGCTGGGGCAAATAATCTATTTTTTAAAAATCAGGGCTGGGGATGAAGCTCAGTTGTTCCAGTGCTTTTCTAACATTCACGCACCTGGGGTTCAATCTATAGATGAGCATAAACTGGCATGGTAGTACACATGGAATTCTAGCACTGTGGAGATGAAGGCAAGAGGATCAGAAGTTCACAGAGTCTGAGGCCAGCCTGGATATGTGAAGTCCTGTCTGGAAATACATAAAACAGAAGCCAAGCAGAGCATGTATGAAGGACAATGACTTCACAACCCATGCTTTCAGCTTTCCCCCTGATTTCAGCTTTGGTCAGTGGATGGTGATTACTGGGAAGACTCAAAACTCATCAAAGTGCTGAGAATAAGTGACTGTTGAGAACTCAGTAGTAAGTTTGGACTTCTGTATCACTCCTCCCTCCAAGTCTCAGGGGACATTGTGGAAGAGGGAGTAGAAAGAATGTAAAAGCCAGGGATAAAAAGAAGTGCTATGAAATACTGTCTTCCAGACATGATATGGCCACTGTATTTATAACCTTACAGCAGATGTTAGCTGTTATCACCTGAATAAGGCCTGCACAAGACTTAGCCCCTCAAAATTCTATCATGTGGTTAGGGAAATAACTCTGTGGTTAAAAGCACTCACCACTGTTAGGTTGGACAGGGTCCCAAGATGGAGTTGCTGCATGACAAAATGGCAATAAAATGACAAGTGGCCTTAGGGAAAATACAAGAACCAAGATGACTACATTTCTCAGAAGCCATTGTTTCCTCCTGCCCCCAGGCCACAGTTTCCTGTTTACCTTATCTCAAGAGCAACCTGACCTCTGTTTTGGTGACACACCCTAACTGCTTGACCCTGTAGAAACTGCCCTACCAGTGCAGAGACTCAAAAAAGAGGCTTCTGGTTGACTTCTTGGATGGCCAGACTCCTTTTCCCTACCTGACCACCGTGCTGCCACTGACCTTCGGAAGGCCTCAGATCATTTCTGCTTGCTATCAGCAATCCCATCCACCACAATTTGGTTTTGCTCTTCTCTTCGTTGTCTCCTCCCTCCTTCTCAGTAAGTGTCCCTTATGGGTTGGTCTGTTCTCCAGTTTATCCCCTTCTCATCTAAGCCATGTCAGCATGCCAGGCTACACCTATTGCCCACTTCTGGGTAGCCCTGGTCTCAAGAAAGATGCACCTGAAAGGCCCAAGAATTCAGAAGCCCAGAAATACTATCACACTCCAAAGGGAGCTTAAGCAGGCCCCCCCCCCCTGCATACTTCAAACTCCAGGCTTTACTCTCTGTTGGAAGCAAGTAAAGAATCCCTCTTTTTATTATATTAGAGCCCGCTCCTAATATAAAACTAGGTAAAAAGGGCATGAGATAGCCCTCAAGGATGGGAAATGAATAATGAAGTGAACCACTTACTTGGTTTCTGTAAATAGCCTGCACCATAAGCCTTAATAGCCCACACTGTAAGCCTTAGTAGCTCGCACCATAAGCTGTAGCAGCCTGCCTCAGACCACCAAGGTCATAGGAGGCTGATACCACACTCTGCTACCCCCACCTAAGGACCTGCGCAAATGCTGACCTCCAAGGTCATAGGAGACTGATACCACACTCTGCTACTCCCACCCAAGGACCTGCGCAAATGCTGACCACCAAGGTCATAAGAGAATGATTGGTCCACGAGGGGCTTGAACAAATTAAACTAATTGGCTTAGAAACTATGGAGTGGCACAAACTGACTGGCTCGCATCCCGCGGGCTCCTGATATTAAAAAAATGATTGGTCTAATGCACAGGCTTTGTTAAAAACCCTATAAAAACTGTCCCATTCCTGCATTCGGGGCTCTGCAGTCCTCTACCCCTGTGCGGTGTACGACTGTGGGCCCTAGTGCGCTTGGAATAAAATCCTCTTGCAGTTTGCATCAAGACTGCTTCTCGTGAGTGATTTGGGGTGTTGCCATATCCGGGCAGAGCGTGGGGTCCCCATCCTGGGGTTCCTTCATTGGGGGCTCATCCGGGATCTGAAAGCCCCCTCCACACACACCCGAGAACCGACTTGGAGGTAAGGGGGCCCCCCTCTGGATTGAATGTGTGCCGGCTGGTGTTTTCGTTCTGAGTATCTGGTTTCTGGGATGCGCACTTTTGGCTTGGTTTGATTTGCAGCCATCCTCTAGGGCCACAAAGGACCAGAGGGCCGTGATCAGCAGACATGCTAGGAGGATCACAGGCTGCCACCCTGGGGGATGCCCTGGGAGGTGAGGAAAGCCAGGGATGCCTGGTGGTCTCCTACTGTTAGTCAGAGGACAGAGTTCTGTTGTTAGAGCAGAAGCTTCCTCCTTCGTGGCCATCCGATTCTTTTGCCTGCTTGTGGAAGACGCGGACGGGTCTCTGGTGTCTGGATTTGTTAGTCTCAGTTGTGTGTGTTGTTGTTCATTGTGTCTTTGTCTGTAGTTCTAAAATGGGACAGACGGTGACAATGCCCCTTAGTTTGACTCTTGACCATTGGACTGGAGTTAAGTCTAGGGCCCATAATTTGTCAGTTGAGGCTAGAAGGAGACCCTGGCAAACGTTTTGTGCCTCTGAGTGGCCAACTTATGAGGTCGGATGGCCATCAGAAGGAACCTTTAATTCTAAGACTATTCTGGCTGTTAAAGATATTATTTTTTCAGAATGGACCAGGCTCCCGTCCCAACCAAGAGGCTTATATACTCACCTGGAAGGATTTGGTGGACAACCCCCCACCATGGGTCAGGCCGTAGCTGAATAAACCAAGGAACTCAAGCTCCAGAGTCCTGACTCGAAAATGAAAAAAAGCCCTCTCCTGAGGGAGCCAACTCCCCCCCATCATCTATCCTGAGATTGAGGAGCCTCCGGCTTGGCCAGAGACTCAGCCTGCCTCTCCCCCACCTTGCCTAATCCCGGGAGCTGAGAGAGGGCCTCTCGCCCTTCCTGAAACTCCGCCCTCCACCCTTCCAAAGTCTCCGCCCCCCGCCCTCCCCGAACCTCCACCTCCCAGCTTGCCCAAGCTTCCTCCCTCCACCCCTCCCGAGCTCCTGGAAATGGGAGGGCCGGCCGCAAGGACGCGGAGCCAGAGAGATGCTACTCCGGAGGGAGCAAATAGAATTGTAACACTGCTGCTACATGAGGCAGGTCCTCCCATGCTGGGGGGCCAACTACAACCCCTCCAATATTGGCCTTTTTCCTCTGCAGATTTTTATAACTGGAAAGCTAACCACCCCCCTTTTTCAGAGGAACCCCAACGCCTCACGAGGCTGATGGAGTCTCTTATGTTTTCTCATCAGCCTACTTGGGATGATTGCCAACAGCTGTTGCAGACACTCTTCACAACCGAGGAACGAGAGACAATTTTTTTTTTTAAATATTTTATTTATTTATTTGAGAGTGACAGAGACAGAGAGAAAGACAGATAGAGGGAGAGAGAGAGAATGGGCGCGCCAGGGCTTCCAGCCTCTGCAAACGAACTCCAGACGTGTGTGCCCCCTTGTGCATCTGGCTAACGTGGGACCTGGGGAACCGAGCCTTGAACCGGGGTCCTTAGGCTTCACAGGCGAGAGCTTAACCACTAAGCCATCTCTCCAGCCCACGAGAGAGAATTTTAATAGAGGCCAGAAAAAATGTCCCTGGGGCCGACGGGCGGCCCATGCAGCTGCAGCATGAGATAGACATGGGGTTCCCTCTGACTCGCCCTGTTTGGGACCACAATACGGCTGAAGGTAGGGAGAGCTTAAAAATCTATTACCAGGCTCTGGTGGCGGGTCTCCGAGGTGCCTCCAGAAGGCCCACCAATTTGGCCAAGGTGAGAGAGGTGATGCAGGGGCCAATGGAATCTCCCTCAATGTTTCTTAAGAGGCTCATGGAAGCATTTAGGAGGTTCACACCCTTTGACCCCACCTCTGAGATTCAAAAAGGCTCAGTAACATTAGCTTTCATAGGACAGTCAGCTCCTGATATCAGAAAGAAACTTCAGAGATTGGAGGGATTACAGGAAGCTGAGCTGCGTGATTTAGTAAAAGAGGCAGAAAAGGTATATTACAAAAGGGAAAGCAAAGAAAAGAAAGAGAGAGAGAAGAATGCTAGGAGAGACATGAGAAAGAGAGAGGAAAGGGAGGATAGGCGCAATAGACGACAAGAGAAAAATCTGACCAGGATCCTGGCCACAGTGGTAGGAAAAAAAAGGAAAAAGGGAGAGAAATATTCGAAAGTTTAGAACAGGCCCTAGGCAGATAGGGAACCTGGGCAACAGGACCCGACTTGATAGAGATCAATATGCCTGTTGCAAGGAGAAAGGGCTCTGGGCAAGAGACTGCCCTAAGAAGAACAGCAAAAGACCTAGGGTCCTAACCCTTGGAGAAGATGAAGACTAGGGAGGACGGGGCTTGGAGCCCCTCCCCGAGCCCAGGGCAACTCTGAAGGTGGAGGGGAAGCCAGTTGAATTCCTCGTGGACACTGGCGCTGAACATTCAGTACTCTTGCAACCACTGGGAGGGCTAAAAGATAAAAAATCCTGGGTTCTGGGTGCTACTGGACAGCGGCAATATTCATGGACTACCCGAAGAACCGTTGACCTGGGAGTGGGACGGGTAACCCACTCACTCTTAGTCATTCCTGAATGTCCAGTGCCCCTCCTTGGTAGGGACCTATTAACCAAGATGGGTGTTCAAATTTCCTTCAAATCAGAAAAACCAGAAGTGTCTGCTGAAGGTCGACCCATCACCGTGTTGACTCTCCAACTAGATGATGAGTATCGATTATACTCTCCCCTGGTAGAGCCTAATCAAGACCTAAAGCCCTGGCTAGAACAATTTCCCCAAGCCTGGGCAGAAACTGCGGGCATGGGCTTGGCGAAACAAGTACCCCCACAGGTCATTCAACTAAAAGCCAGTGCTACACTAGTATCAGTCAAACAATATCCCATGAGCCGAGAGGCCCGAGAAGGAATTCGGCCCCATATCCTAAGACTGATTCAACAAGGTATTCTGGTACCGGTTCAGTCCCCCTGGAACACTCCCTTACTGCCAGTTAGAAAACCCGGAACCAATGATTACCACCCAGTACAGGATTTGAGAGAAGTCAATAAAAGAGTACAGGACATACATCCAACTGTCCCAAACCCTTACAACCTCCTTAGTGCCCTCCCACCAGAGAGGATTTGATATACAGTGTTGGATCTAAAAGATGCTTTCTTTTGCCTAAGATTACATTTGGACAGCCAACCTCTTTTTGCCTTTGAATGGAGAGACCCAGACACAGGAAGGCCTGGGCAGCTCACCTGGACCCGGTTGCCCCAGGGATTCAAGAACTCCCCAACCATCTTTGATGAAGCCCTACACAGGGACCTAGCCAATTTTAGAGTTCAACACCCACAGGTAACCCTCCTTCAATATGTTAATGACTTGCTCCTGGCAGGAGCTACCCAACAGGACTGTCTAAAAGGTACAAAAGCGTTACTACTGGAGCTGACTGACCTTGGTTACCGAGCCTTGGTTAAGAAAGCAAAAGAGAGGTAACATATTTGGGGTACTCCTTGCAGGATGGACAAAGATGGCTGACAGAGGCATGAAAGAGGACTGTAGTACAAATACCGGTTCCAACTACGGCCAGACAAGTTAGAGAGTTCCTGGGGACAGCTGGGTTCTGCAGACCATGGATCCCAGGGTTTGCAATGCTAGCAGCCCCCCTCTATCCACTAACTAAAGAGAAAGGAAAATTCACTTGGACCTCTGAACACCAGGGGGCATTTGATGCTGTCGAGAAGGCACTATTAAGTGCGCCTGCCCTAGCCCTCCCTGATGTGACTAAACCATTCACCCTTTACGTAGATGAGCGTAAGGGGATAGCCCAAGGAGTCCTAACCCAATCCTTAGGGCCATGGAGAAGACCCATTGCCTACCTATCAAAGAAACTTGACCCTGTGGCTAATGGATGGCCTATATGTCTAAAAGCCATAGCGGCAGTGTCCACGTTGATCAAAGATGCTGATAAACTAACTCTAGGGCAGAGGATAACTGTCATCGCCCCCCCCATGCCCTGGAGAGCATTGTCCGGCAG
The DNA here is from genome assembly GCF_020740685.1 of Jaculus jaculus. Lineage (NCBI taxonomy): Eukaryota > Metazoa > Chordata > Mammalia > Rodentia > Dipodidae > Jaculus > Jaculus jaculus. The sequence continues at coordinate 104,242,708 of NC_059106.1, forward strand.
CCCCCAGACCAATGGATGACTAACGCCCGTATGACTCACTACCAGAGCCTGCTCCTCACCGACAGGATAACGTTTGCCCCACCTGCCATCCTCAACCCCGCTACTCTTCTGCTTGAAGAAACTGATGAGACAGTGACTCATGACTGTCATCAACTGCTGGTTGAGGAAACTGGGATCCGAAAGGATCTCACAGATGTCCCACTGACTGGAGGAACATTAACGTGGTTCACAGATGGAAGCAGTTACATTGTAGAAAGTAAGAGGATGGCTGGGGCAGCGATAATAGACGGAACACGAACAGTCTGGGCCAGCAGTCTGCCAGAAGGAACTTCAGCACAAAAGGCTGAGCTCATGGCCCTCACACAGGCCTTATAACTAGCTGAAGGTAAGTCTGTGAATATCTACACAGACAGCAGGTACACTTTTGCTACTGCACACGTACACGGGGCCATCTACAAACAGAGAGGGCTACTTACTTCAGCAGGGAAAGAAATTAAAAACAAAGAAGGAATTCTAAGTTTGCTAGAAACTCTACATCTACCCAAAAGACTGGCCATTATACATTGCCCTGGCCACCAAAAAGCCAAAGATTTTATCTCCAAAGGAAACCAGATGGCTGACCAAGTGGCCAAGCAGGCTGCCCAGGGGGTCAACCTTCTGCCCATAATAGAAAAGCCAAAGAACCAAAAAAGTGAGCAACGATATACCCCAGGTGACTGGCAAGAAGTTAGAAAGTTAGGCCAGTTCTCTGAAACTGAGGGAAAAGAGATTCTACCTCAAGCAAAGGGACTAGAGTACATTCAACAAATACACTGCCAAACCCATCTGGGGGCCAAACATCTACAAAAACTGCTGCAGACGTCTCCTTACCATATTCTAAGGTTGCCAGAGATAGCTGCCTCAGTAGTCAAGCATTGTGTACCTTGCCAGATGGTCAATGCTAATCCCTCAAGAATGCCTCCTGGGAAGAGGCTAAGGGGAGACAGCCCAGTGGACTTCACTGAGGTAAAACCAGCTAAGTATGGTAATAAGTATTTACTAGTTTTTGTAGACACTTTTTCAGGATGGGTAGAGGCTTATCCTACGAAGAAAGAAACCTCATCCATGGTGGCTAAGAAAATACTGGAAGAAATTTTCCCAAGATTTGGGATACCCAAGGTAATAGGATCAGACAATGGTCCAGCCTTTGTTGCCCAGGTAAGTCAAGGACTGGCCAAAATATTGGGGACTGATTGGAAATTACATTGTGCATACAGACCCCAAAGTTCAGGACAGGTAGAAAGGATAAATAGAACTATTAAAGAGACCCTCACCAAATTGACCGCAGAGACTGGCGCTAATGATTAGATAGCTCTCCTACCCCTTGTGCTCTTTAGAGTCAGAAACACACCCGGACAATTTGGACTGACCCCCTATGAATTGCTATACGGGGGGCCTCCTCCACTGGTAGAAATAACCTCTATACATAGTACTGATGTGCCGCTTTCCCAGCCTCTGTTCTCTAGGCTCAAGGTGCTTGAGTGGGTGAGACAATGAGCATGGAAGCGACTCCAGGAGGCTTACTCAGGAGAAGGAGACTTACAGGTCCCACATCGCTTCCAGGTGAGAGATTCGGTCTATGTCAGATGCCACCGTGCAGGAAACCTTGAGACTTGGTGGAAGGGCCCCTACCTTGTCCTACTGACCACTCCAATGGCCGTGAAAGTTGAAGGAATACCCGCCTGGATCCATGCATCTCACGTCAAGCCTGCTCCGCCACCGGGCCCTGAATGGCAAGCCAAGAGGACAGACAATCCCCTTAAACTTAGGCTTCACCGTGTGGCTTCTCCTTCTCCAGCTAGGTGATGCCTCTAATCCCCATGCCCCCCAAAAGTTGACTTGGCAAGTGCTTTCTCAAACAGGGGATATAATATGGACTGCAACTAGGGAAGTGCCCCCCTGGGTTTGGTGGCCTGTCCTGACCTCAGACATATGTGCCCTGGTAGCCGGGGTAGAATTTTGGGATATCCCAGAGCTCATCCCGGAGGAGGTCCCTAGAGAAGTCCACTCTCATGTGGCTAAGTGGGCACTCACGCAAGGGGTCATCTCCCAAGGCCAATACATGGCAGACAACCTGGGGTGCAGCTCTGGGCCAGCCCAACGTAAGATGCAGCATACTCCATTTTATGTCTGCCCCCGAACTTCTAAACGAAGTTGTGGAGGGATAAAACAGTTCTACTGTAAATACTGGGGTTGTGAAACTACAGGCAATACCTACTGGCACCCAGTTTCCTCCTGGGACCTGATTACTGTGCAGGAAGGATTAGATGGAAAAAAAAAAAAAAACAGTTCCTCTCAGCATCTCTTTCACCCCCCAAGGTTGAGAGTCCTAAGACTGGATAAAAGGAAAAACTTGGGGACTCAGGTTTTATATGACAGGATGGGATAAGGGCCTAACCTTTACTATACGACTTAAGATAGAGCCTCCCACCCCAAGACCAGTAGGACCTAATAAAGTTCTAGTAGAACAGGGACCCCCTAAAGTGGCATTACCCAAACTTCCACCCACTGTGGCAGCCAAGACCCATCACATAACGACTGCTAGAACCCCTTTGACTAGCCCACTCTCGGAAGCCCCACACAGGACAGGACAGAGACTCTTTAACCTAATCCAAGGGGCCTTCCTCGCCATAAATGCCACCAACCCCAACGTTACCTCTGCCTGCTGGCTTTGTTTATCCTCAGGACCACCCTACTATGAGGGGATGGCAACTATGGGAGAGTTTAATATAACTAAAGAACATTATAGCTGGTGTTCATGGGGGACCAAAAACAAGTTGATTCTCCCTGAGGTCTCAGAAAGGGGGGCATATATAGGAAAGGCCCCCCATCCCACCAACATCTTTGTAATGTTACTCTGACCTATAGTCAGACTTCAGACAACCAATATCTAGTGCCAGGGTATAACAGGTGGTGGGCATGTGATACTGGGCTAACTCCCTGTGTTTCTACTTCAGTTTTTAACCCATCCAAAAATTTCTGTTTAATGGTCCAGCTTGTCCCCTGGGTTTACTACCATCCTGAGGAAGTAGTCATCGATAAATATGACTATCATCCCACCCGATCCAAAAGGGAGCCTGTAACCCTTACCCTAGCAGTCATACTTGGCTTAGGGATAGCCGCCGGTGTGGGGACGGGGACCATAGCCCTGGTCACGGGACCACAACAATTAGAAAGAGGGCTTGGTGAACTACATGCTGTCATAAATGAGGATCTCCAAGCTTTAGAGAAATCTGTTAGTAATCTAGTGGAGTCCCTGACCTCCTTATCTCAAGTGGTCTTACAAAACTGGAGGGGATTAAACCTACTGTTCCTAAAAGAAGGCGGAGTATGTGCAGCCTTAAAGGAAGAATGTTACTTTTATGTAGATCACTCAGGAGCCATCAGAGACTCCATGAGCAAACTCAGGGAAAGACTAGAAAAGCGTAGAAGGGAGAGGGAAACTGACCAAGGATGGTTTGAGGGATGGTTCAACAAGTCCCCCTGGATGACTACTCTCTGCTTTCCACCCTGATGGGACCCTTAATGGTTTTGCTCCTGATGCTTTCAGTTGGGCCTTGCATACTTAATAAGACTTTTACTTTTGTTATCGCGGTCCAGATCATGATACTTAGACAACAATATAAGGGCCTTCAGGGCAGAGAGGAAGCTTACATTTAGTCCTTCCAAGTTCTAGGATTAGAACTATTAACAAGAGGAAAAGTGGAAAATGAAAGGCCCAAGAATTCAGAAGCCTAGAAATACTATCACGCTACAAAGGGAGCTTAAGCAGGCCCCTGCATACCTCAAACTCCAGGCTTTACTCTCTGTTGGAAGCAAGTAAAGAATCCCTCTTTTTATTATATTAGAGCCTGCTCCTAATATAAAACTAGGTAAAAAGGGTATGAGATAGCCCTCAAGGATGGGAAATGAATAATGAAGTGAACCACTTATTTGGTTTCTGTAAATAGCCTGCACCATAAGCCTTAATAGCCCACACTGTAAGCCTTAGTAGCTCACACCATAAGCTGTAGCAGCCTGCCTCAGACCACCAAGGTCATAGGAGGCTGATACCACACTATGTTACCCCCACCTAAGGACCTGCGCAAATGCTGACCTCCAAGGTCATAGGAGACTGATACCACACTCTGCTACTCCCACCCAAGGACCTGCGCAAATGCTGACCACCAAGGTCATAAGAGAATGATTGGTCCACGAGGGGCTTGAACAAATTAAACTAATTGGCTTAGAAACTATGGAGTGGCACAAACTGACTGGCTCGCATCCCGCGGGCTCCTGATATTAAAAAAATGATTGGTCTAATGCACAGGCTTTGTTAAAAACCCTATAAAAACTGTCCCATTCCTGCATTCGGGGCTCTGCAGTCCTCTACCCCTGTGCGGTGTACGACTGTGGGCCCTAGTGCGCTTGGAATAAAATCCTCTTGCAGTTTGCATCAAGACTGCTTCTCGTGAGTGATTTGGGGTGTTGCCATATCCGGGCAGAGCGTGGGGTCCCCATCCTGGGGTTCCTTCACACCCTTGACACCTCAGGTCTCTCTCTGTTCCCTAAAGGGTGCCTTTTGGCTCAGTGTGCTGGCTTCAGAACACTTTTTTCTTTCCTTCTCTGCTTCCTTCCATCTCTGTTTTCCTCCTTCTCTGCCTCCTCTTGGTGTCTGCACCCTCTCCCTCTCACCTTTGATGAGAAACAAGGCCTCTAAACCAGTCCCCATCACCCCTCTGGCTTGTCTCATTAAGAACTTAAAACCACTACAGGATATTAAACCTCACCACTTAATTTTTTACTGTAATATGGCTTGGCCACAATATAAATTGGACAATGGGTATGTATGGACTGAAAATGGTACTTTCAATTTCCAAATTCTTACTGATTTAGATAACTTCTGCCACCACAGAAGCAAGTGGTCTGAAATTCCCTATATTTAAACATTTTTTGCTTTTTGTGCCTGTCCTTCTCTCTGCTGTGCTTGCCCTACTCACTAGCTTCTTCTGGCCAAGGCCTTGGGGTTAAAAATCAAATTCAACATCTCCTTTTTATTCTCCTCCACTTTATCTCTCAATCCCAATGCCATCAATGACTTGACCCCTACTGCACTTCTGTCCTCTTCTTCCCTCCCCTCTCCTCTCCTGCTCAATGCACTTGCTCATTCACACAGAGTTCTTCCTTTACATGAGGTGGTAGGGATGGAAGTGTAAGGTTCAGGAGTAACCAAGGACCACTGAGACCACTCTGAGGGAAAGATGGAAGTTTTTATTCAGAGAAAAATGCGAGCTTTCAGGACTGACTCTCGAGAGTGGAGTAGTCAGCTTGGGGTTACAGATAGTGGGCTCTACAGGCTTTTCAATTGGGGGAAGGTGAGAAAGGGAAGGAATTTCTTTGTTGGCACAGAAAATCTTTACGTTAGCCATAGGGTAAGACTAGAAGTGACCCAGTGAGAGATAAGGGGGCAGTAAATCTAAACCTGGAGGCTTGTTAGGCACAGGAAGGATAATGGCTGGACAACTTCTTGAGGAATGTGAATAATTCACTTTGCCCTCCTGCTATAACTCCATTTTGTCCTGACCTAACATTCCAGCCTTTGTTAATGATAAGAGACAACGGTTTGTGCTGACTATAAGGGCGATGAATTGTTATGGAAGAGGCAGTCAATGGGTCTCTCTTCAGGGTAGGTGATGAGGAGGCCATGGTGGCTAGAGGTGGCCAAGTGGTGAGATCAACAATGCCAGTGTAGCATGTTGTTATGACTTGGTCCTGAGTGAAGCAGAGACTTCTCTCGTAATCAGAGCACTCTCTGGCAGACACCTGTTATAGAGAAGGTGAGGGAGATGGGCTCTGTGTACCCTGTGAAAAGACAGAAAGGAGAATAAAGGAGCTTGTTACTCTTGTCAAAATGCCAGGTGTAAAGGGAGGATGAGTATTTATATTGTAGTTATATTTTTCTTGTTGGGTGATAAGACCATGTAGGCTGCTAGAATTAACTGTATACTTTGGAGGTCAATAATGGCTCTGTAGGAGAGACTTTCAGGGACCTGTGAGGAGTTATATGACTATCAGCATTGTCATCTGCTAGGATAAGTCAAGGCCATGCTGACCAAGTGGCCCTTCCATTTTTAGGAAGCCTGGAGGACTGATTTTCCTCCAATGTGACTCGCCTGTTGCAGATATGCTGACTTGGAATTCATTTATGGGTCTCCACATCCTCTCTGATCAAGAAGATAAGTAAGGGCTGGAGAGATGGTTTAGAGGTTAAGCACTTGCCTATGAAGCCTAAGGACCCCGGTTCGAGGCTTGATTCCCCAGGACCCACGTTAGCCAGATGCACAAGGGGGTACACGCGTCTGGAGTTCATTTGCAGTGGCTGGAGGCCCTGGTGCGCCCATTCTCTCTCTCTACCTGCCTTTCCCGCTCTGTCACTCTCAAATAAATAAAAAAATGAACAGAAATTTTTTTTAAAAAAAGAAGATAAGTAACTTACCAGACGCTAGAAGTTCAAGTCCTTTTGACCCAGGAGCAGGAAACAAAATATTGGTTTCTTTTAACTCCAATATTTGTAATTAATTTTGGCTTTTACATATGGTTATTACTCACTCAGAGAGACTGTCAGTATCTGATTAACAAAACAGATTAGTTAAAAAGGGTGCAGAACATATCTGGTTAGCAAAGTAGATCTGGTTAGAGAATGACATAATAGTTTAAAATCATTCTGATTAATGTATAAATTGGTTTTTGAAATTACTTTAGTTATTTTTAATATGCCCAAAGAATAGAGGAGCTGGATTAAACTGCCATGATCTAATAAAAAAGGAGACAAGTCTCATGAAAAAGAGAGGGAATGAGCATGTCAGGGCCATTTGCCACTGTAAATGATTTTTAAAACAATTTTCAAATGCATGTTCCACTATGTGCATTTGGCTTTGCAAATAAGCACCTTTAACTGAAGAGCCAAAAATAAATATTTTTTATCACTTCCAAATCAATTTTATAGAACTATATTGAGTTCCAAACATACACAAAATTTTATGACACAATCTGTAACTATTCAAACCTTAACCAACTGATTGTTGTAGGAATTGAGGAATTACATCTTAAAATCACAAGATAACTTTGTTTAGAATATTTATTTATTTACTGTTCACATTGAAGTAAATAATTTTTAAGTGTGTAGCAGATAAATAGTGTTTAATGTTTTACAAAAATAGGGGGAAAAAAGAGTAAAGAGTTCCTCTGTGAGTTTTTTTTTTTTTTTTTTTGAGGTAGGGTTTTAGATATAATAACTTTAGGAGAGAATTAAATGTTAATGTGCCAATTTTCATCTTAAGATTTAGTTAAAAGGTGGACAAATAGAGGAACCTAATTAACTTGGTTGGGTACTATACATTTAGTCTTTTATAACCATTATTATGACCAGATTAACATCAATGAGTTAAAGTTAACTTTACAACCTGAATATCATAGCATGCTGCTGCCAGCCAGGGCCATAGTTTGTTAGTCTGATGTAAACCCTAGGCTAAGTCATTTCACATCTCAACAAGTTTGTAATCTGATTAAGTACTTTGTCTTTAACTTATTTAAATTTACTCATACCTTCATCTACATACTTTACTCATACCTTCATCTACATACTTTTACCTTTCAATCCATGTAACTACTCTGTAACAATCTTTTTCATCAAACATTTAACATCCAACATATAAAGTTTTCTTTCCAGTTTATCTTTTCAGTCAGTTCATCTCATAACTACCAACAAAAACTTTTTAAAAAAATATTTATTTTTATTTATTTGAGAGAGGGAAAAAGGCAGAGCAAGAGAGAAAGAGAGAATGGATGTGCCAGGGCTTCCTGCCACTGCAAATGAACTCAAAACACATGCACTACCTTGTGCATCTGGCTTATGTGGGTCCTGGGGAATCAAACCAAGGTCCTTTAGCTTTGTAGGCAAGCACCTTCACCACTAAGCCATCTCTCCAGAAACCCCTCACACAATAACTTTTATTGTTCTTACCATAAGATTTTTTGTTTTGTTTTGTTTGTTTGTTTTGTTTTGTTTCTTGAGGTAGGGTCTCACTCTGGTCCAGGCTGACCTGGAATTAACTCTGTAGTCTCAGGGTGGCCTTGAACTCACAGTGATCCTCCTACCTCTGCCTCCCGAGTGCTGGGATTAAAGGCGTGCACCACCCCGCTCGGCCCATAAGACTTTTAACATGACCACTTTTTTTTTTTTTCCCTCAAAAGGCCTCTTGAAATAACTTTAAAAATTTTTTTTTTTTATTTTTCGAGGTAGGGTCTCACTCTGGTCCACTCTGACCTGGAATTAACTATGTAGTCACAAGGTGGCACTGAACTCACGGGGATCCTCCTACCCTGCCTCCCAAGTGCTGGGATTAAAGGTATGCACCACCATGCCTGGCTGAAATAACTTTTTTAAAGAAAGATTTCTTTTTAAAGATCAGAATTGACTTATGTTATTTACACAGAATAAATGTAGAATTTGGAACTTTGTTTTTTATAACTTTCCTGAAACACATTTTTTTAAAATATGAAAGCAGATTTAAACATTATTAGAAATTTTAGACTTTTTTTTACAAATTTAATATTGATTACTTTTAAATTTAAACATAAATCTTGAGGCTGTTCTCTGTTAGTAGTTCCATTTAAGCATAGAAAGATAAAGTAAACATAAAACAGTTACAACTTTCTTATAAGAAGTCCCCATTTGTTTAGAGTGACTTGGCATTTATTCATCATCATGCTGGGGCCAGGATCCTGAGATTCTTTGTGCTTGTAGTTCCCTGGCTCTGCAAGGCAAGGCAGTTAAGAAAGAGTACCCCTTTTCCCCCGCTAAATTCCGGGGAGAGTTTTGATCTTCCCTCAGGGCTATAAGGCAGTTTTTTGAACCTGCCATTTTACAACTCTTTAAGAGTAGGAGAATCTTATTTGTTTTTCCCCTATGATCTTAATTACTTTTAGTGTTTCTTCTGAGGGACACTTAACAGTAAAAATTGGATGTGCCATCTAGTACAGTGGGCTTGGTGGAAAACATCCCCACAATGTAATGGCACTCTCAGAACAGAAGTCCTTCTGCAGACTTAGGGCTGTGAGCCACGTACATACTCATACAGCCACATACATACTCATACACACACATTCATTTCAAGTGCACTTTTCATACAGATTCTAGACAACCATTTCCCCTTCACACATTCATTCATTTATTCAGAAGTTATGCATTCCTGTTTTAAATTTCTATTCTATTTACAACTCCAGAGACTAAGAGCAAATCTTGTTACCAGGCAGGGTGTCAGGAGAGGCTGAGGGAGCTGGAGGAGCCAGAGGAGCTGTGGGGTGAGGTCCTCTATGGCATCAGGGTTAAAAGCAGAGGGTGAGATGAGTATGGGGGAGGGGTGAGTGAGAGCATATTTCTGAGACCTTGGCTAGGACCTGGTGAGAATGGCAGGTAGAGCAGAGAGAAGGCCTTGCATACAAAGTGAAAAATAGGGATCTGTAGACCATTTGCCTGTACATTGGCATGTTGGGAGGTATGAACCAAACCTCAGCCATGTTAACAGAAACTGCCATATAGCAAGTTAAGTTTCTACTTCCTCATCTAATATTCAACTACCAGAAACAAAGAAATCATGCGTGGGTAAATACTCCCCCATGCTGCCAGTAACTGATGAAGAAACAAAGGCATTGTGGCTTAACCAGTAACTCTGTGATCTTTGTCCTGATCATGTCCCCGTTCCCCTACAACCTTATATAAACCTACATGTAAAAATAAAATCTCAGGTCCTTGACAAACACCTAGCTTGGTCTCCTTCTTGTGTCTGTTTGCCTTCTCACATTCAGGTTAACTTCCCCTTGGGTCCTTGTTTAACTCCCTGCTGGCCGGGTCATTGGCAGAAGTTTGTTTTAATTCAGTGAGAATTTGGAAAACAAAAGTATCATTCTCAGGCCATTTGGACCCACTGTCCAGATTATGGATGTGGCCAAGCAGAGTTTCAGAGAAAGATAAGATGTAAGGAGACAGGGAAAGAGCAAAACAAGGGTGAGAGAAAAATAAACCAGAGCTTAGGCTGGGTTTATTCAGAACACCAATATGACCCCATGGCCCACCAGGGTGAATGGGGCCTGTACATCCCACATGGGCAGAGGCTATACAGGTCACAACTGTCAGCTTTTTAGCCTGTTAGTGGGCAAGGAGGGCCACTGTGCTCCCAATAGCAAAAGCTGGTGGCTGTAGAAGATGAAAGCTCAGGAGGGAGAGGGAAAAGAAGGAGGGAGAGGGGGGTGTCCCGAGATGGTACAACTGAACCAAAAGGCACCCCTTAGGGTATGACAGACCAGAGAGAGAGAGAGACCCAAGGTGTCACAGTGTGTCTTTCTGGAGACCTGGGGTTGTGCCTAGCGGCCAAGGGGTGTAGCCTGGCATGCTGGCATGACTTCAGCAAGGAGAGGTGAAACCCGAGACAGACCAACCTGAGAGAGAGGGACACATACCAAGAAGGGAGGAAGCGGAGAAAAGAACAGGGAAGCCAAATCATGATGGGTGTGAGAGCCTTTATCAGGCAGAGATGGTCCGAGGCCTTCAAAGGGTCGAATGGCAGTTCAGTGGACCCATCAAAGAAAAGGAGGTCCAGCCTCCCAAGAGAATAATTAGAAGCTTTCCTATCCAAGTCAGGCACCACAGGTAAGTTTCAGGAGTGACCAAGGACCACTGAGACCACTCTGAGACCAAGATGGAAGTTTTTATTCACATGGGGAGGGAGGGACATGAGCTGCCAGGACTGACTCTCAAGAAAGGAGCAGTCAGCTTGGGGTTACAGATAGTGGGCTTTATAGGCTCTTCAGTTGGGGAAAGGTGAGGAAGGAAATGAATTTCTTTGTTGGGGCAATAAATCTCTTCTTTACATCAGCCACAGGTTGAGACCAGAAGTGACCCAGTGAGAGATAAGGGGGCAGTAAATCTAGACGTGGAGCCTTGTTAGGCAGGGGAGGGATAATAGCTGGACAACATCTTCAGGCATGTGGATGATTTACTTCACCCTCCTGCTGTAACTCCATTTTGTCCTAACCTAACGGGAAGGAACTGTATGTGTCCATGTCCCATTTTCTATGCTTGACCTGTCCCAAACTGAAGCACACCTAGGATCCTTTTCTTCTGACCCTGCCCACTATACTAAAGAATTTCACTACCTTACTAGGCCTACTATCTTACCTGGCATGTTATCTATGTCTTCTAGTCGACCATTCTCACCCCAGATGAACAGAAGCACACCTGGGTGGCTACCCAGGCCCCTACCAATTGTTGGGAGCTATGAACCAAACCTCAGCCATGTTAACAGAGACTGCCATATAGCAAGTTGAGTTTTTACTTCCTCACCTAATACTCAACTACCACAAACAAAGATTGCCATATAACAAGTTAAGTTTCTACTTCCTCACCTAATATTCAACTACTAGAAACAATGGGATCATACACCTGGCCAAACACTCCCCCATCCTGCTGGTAGCTAATGAAGAAACAAAGGCATTGCAGTTTAACCAGTAACTCTGTGTGTGATCTTTGCCCTAACTATGTCCCCTTTCCCCTACAACTCCTTGCCCTGACCATGTCCCCTTCCCCCACAACCCTATATAGACCTACATGTAAGAATAAACTCTCGAGGCTGTGACAAACACCTAGTATGGTCTCCTTCTTGAATCTGTTTGCCTTCTTTCACCCAGGTTAGTTTTTCCTTGAGTCCTTGTTCAACTCCCTGCTGGCTGGGGCACCAATGATATCCATCTAACTGATCCAACCTATCCAGTCAGCACTCTGGCAGGGAAGACCCAAACTGGGACTACCAAATCCCTGCCCCTGCCACCCAAGACCCACACTCCCTTTCCACAGGAAGGGACCCAATGATTATCTGCCTCCTGGTGGGCCTCCAGAAGGCTTCCCACAAAGTTGTTGACTTTAATAAACTCCTCTCAATAACTCAAAAACATGATGAAAAACCGGCAGAATTCATGGGATGCCTAACAGAAGCACTTACTCAATACATCTGCCTCAGTCCTACTTCCCAGCAAGGTGTTTTGATTCTTAACACCCACTTCCTATCTCAACGGTGCCCCTGACATTTGGAAAAAACTCAAACACCTTGAAAAAGGCCCTCAATCCCCTACACCCCACGGAGATCTGTTTGAAATGGCCTTTAAAGTTTTTAACAGGTTCAGGAGCAGAAGGATTGGCTGGCCAGAGACAAACAAAAATACCAGCTCCCAGCTGCAGGTTTCTGTGCTCCTCCAAAGACAGCACTGGGGCCTCAACAATCACCACTAGGACCCTGCTTCAACTGTGGTGCCACTGATCACTGGACCAGAACTTGCCCCAACCCTTGCCTGCCCCCAGAACCCTGCTCTCACTGTGGACTCCAGGGATCCTGGAAGGTTGACTGTTCTTCCCTGCCTCAACAAGGTAATCCACCAACGAAATGAAAAACAAAGAAACCAAAACAAGAAACACAAAAACTGAAAAGAAACATTAAAATAGGAGTGGGACTAGTGGGTAAGAAGAAGGAATTCAGTGAAAGGAGGAGCTGGTCAAGAAAAGGTAATAGGAGGTAGATTTGGCCAAAATACATTATATACATACATAAAACTAATAAATGAGTTAGAAAAAGTTTTTTTACAGCTTCCAATATAGATGAATAATAAAATAATCATTATAAGTGACTAAAGTGGTCTAATCAACCTTATTTTTAGGATTGGGGAATTGGCTCTTGCCTTGCATGCATGATATCTTGGGTTTGATTTCTCAACACCCTGGATGGGGGGTGGGGGTCAAGTAGATAATGGCCTGGAACATGAGTGCTTCAGAAGCAGCGACTATGGATAGACTCTGGATTGGTTGGTTTTCATATAAAGGGCACACTATCAGTAGATTTTACCTTTAGGGATGGGTTAGTTCTGGGAAGGGCCATTTTTTCCCAGATCTGAAAGACTGCTCAGTGGTTAAAGGCACTTGCTTGCAAAGCCTGCTAGTCTGGGTTTGATTCCCCAGTATCCATGTACAGCAAGACATGCAAAGTGGTGCAAGGGTCTGGAGTTCTTTGCAGTGGTAAGAGGCCTTGGCATACCCACATTCTCTGTCTTTCTCTTTCTGCTCACAAATAAATAAATAAAAATATTTGAATACCTGAGCTTGGATCTCTAGCCAGATGTTGAGGTGGGTTTCTGTAATTCTAGTGCATCTACAACAAGAAGGGAGATGGAGACAGGAGAATTTCCTGGAAACTCCCTAATGGAGTGGTGAACAATGAGAATTCAAAAATAAGGTGGAAGGTGAGGACCAACCCTGAAAGTTGTCCTCTTGACTTCCGCATTTGTGTTGTGGTATACACATGCTTGCAATCACACACATGTACACACACACACACACACACACACACACACACACACACACAGTACTTTAATGTAGCACCTAATGGTGAGACCATTTAGAGATGACAGGACCTGAAAGTAAAGGGAGGAATGTTTTTGAGCCTGATGTGGGACAATATGAGTCATTCCACCTTGATAGAGGTCAAGCATGTCAAAAGGGTCTAGCTTCTCCTTGTCTATTTCTGTCTAAAGGAGTTTCCTGGGCTGGAGAGATGGCTTAGCAGTTAAGGCACTTGCCTGCAAAGCCAAAGGACCCAGGTTCGATTTCCCAGGACCCATGTAAGCCAGATGCACAATAGGGATTATGTGTCTGGAGTTTGTTTTCAATGGCTAAAGGCCCTGGCACATCCACTCTTTATCTCTCTCTCAAATAAAATAAATAAATACATAATTAAAGATAAAGGAGTTTCCTCTCTAAATCTGTTTTTCCTTAAACTCAATCTGAGTCCCGCCCAAGAAAAGAGTTCCCTTTCTTGGAGGATTAAACCTAATCCCCTAAAAATAAATAACTAATCTTGATCCTTTACATAGAAACCTGGTGTTGAGGCTGGTCAGTCTCATCCCATCCAGAACCTAAAAAAGATCTCAGTCTGGATCTCAAGTGAGCTTTTCCATTTCTGGAAAGCCCTTTCTGCTGTGAAAAATAAATTTCCTTCTCTTAAGTTTTATCCATAATCTAATAAAATCTTTCTAAACTTTACTCTCTGGTCTGTTGAATTTATAAGATGAGAACCAGGAGGCCACACAGTGGAAGTTTTGTTGTGACCATGACACTCACCATGTCTTGGGTTAAAGCCTAAGAGTCAAGAAGGGCTCTGTTGCTCCCAGAGACACCCCAAATTCCCATATCAGTTGTGTGTGTGAATGAAGGTATCAGATTAAGATTTGGAGCCTGGGACTTCCAAGTAAAATGGCCGCATACTAGCCATACCAAAGCAGCCTAGGGAGGGATATAAGCAAAAGTACAGCAAAATATACTCTTCTAACAGAGAAGTTAAGACGTATAAGGTATTATCAACCACAGAAGAGAAGTAAGAGCGACCAAGACCTTCCAGAAAGGAGAAAACTGGCCAGAATCCCGCTGAGGTGCCTGCAGCTCTGATCCATGGGGCTGCTTGCTGGTGCAGAGTAGCAGGAGCACAAACAAAGGTGAAGGGATTTTCCACTCACATCAGCCTACTTGCAAAGTCAAGAAACCTGAAAGAAAAGACCTCCAAACAAGTCTCAGCCTGCCAGTACAGTAGCCCACTAACAGCGCAGGGGGCTGTAACTGTAGCCTAGTCCTGGCCCAGCACGCCGCGTCCCCAAGCCTGCAGCCACGCCTAGCGGCATCTTAACCCAGCCTCAACCATCCAGACCAAGAGGCTTAGGAACTTGATCCGTTCAAGGGCATCCTCGGAATAACAGATCCCTGGGTTTCTCTGCTGCTCCAGCAAGACTGAACCTGTAAACCATGCCCCTTATCTAAGCCTCACCCAGAAAGCCCAGCCCCGTCCTAAGCCACGCCCACACCACTGCAGCACTTCCAGGCGGTAGTCCACTAGCTCAGCCCCTAGCTATAAACCCTGCCCCTCATCTCCTAAATCCTAAATACTCTTTAAGCCCCACCCACTCAGCTGCTGGTCAGACCTGAGGCATAGTGAGAGGCTATTACTTGATACAGCAGAAGTAAGATCTTCAAAGTGTGAGAAAAGTATTGAGAGGTCAGATGTAGCTACGAGATGCGGGCAATCAACACTGAGGACTGTGCAGCGTGCCCTCTCTCCTCCCACACTCCTATCTCTCCTCATCCTTGCGGGTCATAAACGAAAAATAACCAATGCTTGTAAATGAATCTTTTGCTTTGCTCCTTTACTTGGAACTCCTGGTTCTGCATTGCAAACCATTCTTCCTTCACGCCCTTCCTTTTCCCTGTCCTTCCTCTCTCCCTCCCTTCCTTTATTTCTCCTTCCTTCCTTCCTTCCTTCCTTCCTTCCTTCCTTCCTTCCTTCCTTCCTTCCTTCCTTCCTTCCTTCCTTCCTTCCTTCCTTCTTCCTTACCTTCCTTCCTTTTGTTGTTATTGTGGATGTTAATAATAATTTTACTGTGATTGTTCTCAGTAGATTGGAGAAAATTCACATGTACTCACTTTACCACTGAAAGTGTCCCATTACTACGATCTGATTTGAGAACAGATGCTCTTGAATAGCTGCCCTCTCCCCTTTCTTTCTGGCCCAGTCCATGGCCGCCAATGAATACTTTCAATTTCCATGGATTTGTCTGTTCTCAAACCCAAGACATTTCTGTGGCATGATAAATATCCCACTGTGCAAAAAGATAGGAAGATGGGAGTGAAGTCACTGAGTCAGGGGAACAGGTGGCATGGGAGTGGTAAGTTATAGTTTTTTTTTTTTTTTCTTTTTCTTGAGGTAAGATGTCACTGTAGCCCAGGCTGACCTAGAACTCTGTCATCACAGGCTGGCCTTGAACTCACAGTGATCCTCCTACCTCTGCCTCTCAAGTGCTGGGATAAAAGGCGTATGCCACCATACCTAGCCCAGTTATAGGGTTTCTAAATAATGGTTTTCTCTAGGGCTCTAGCAGCCTGAGGCTTGTCAAAACCCCAGGTGTTTGCAGGTGAGGGACCTGATGGAAGGACAGGGTCCTGTTGGTAAGGAGAAGAGGGGTGCTGGCTGAGAGGGCCTGGGATGGAGTGGAAGGAGTCCATAGGGCATATGGGGCCAGCCAAACTCTGAGAAGCAGGTGGAATTTACACACACTTTGGTCTATCTATGCAGTAGGGAGAAACCCAGAGTTGGGAGCAGCAGGCAGAGAGGAGGACGGAGGGAGGAAGAGATAATAGAAGGAGGCAGGGCATTGCAGGGTGGGGCTCTGTTTATATCTATAAAGGGTGTAGTTAGCCTGTTGACTCCTCAGACAGTACACCCGACCGTGGGCACTAACTCCCAGGATCCCAAAAACATTGGTGAGTTCTTTCTCTCACTACAGTAGAGACCACCAGCAGGTCCCTGGCATACCACCAGTGTCTGCCCTGTGCCACCTGCTTCTCTTCCAGAGAGTCTCAGAGCCTGGCCTGAGATCTTGCTAATCTCATCACGCATCCATCCAGCTCGCCATTTGATCCCATTAAGCCTTCGGGACCCACAGCAAGGTCTAACCTGCAGCATGAAATTATGGCTCTTTTCCTGTCTGATAGCTTGCTTCGTGGAGGTCTGGATCCCCACTGTCCACACTCAAGGTATTGTATTCAGTCATAGCTAATCCTGCCCTAGGCCCTGGGCACTCCTCTCCCTATCCATCTTCCCTGCTTTCTTTATACCCTTCACTTGCCCCTCATTTTCTGAAGTCTCCTCTGGTCCCATTTCCACTGAATTCTCCAGTGGCTCTTCTATTGGGAATAGCAGGAGTTCTTGGCCTTTGGGGTGGAGGAAATTGGAAAATCCCATTTCTTATTCCAGATCCCTTCACCCTGACCCTGGAGTGCCTACTTTGCAGGACTTCACAGTGGCCTAGGGGCTATGGAAATTAAGAGAGTGGCTTCTAGTCATCAACAAAGCCACATACAGCAAAGTACACACTAGAGTGTCCTTCCTCCCCTGCAAAGCTAGGGATGGGATTGGAGCTCAGAGGCTTGGAGACCTTCCAAAGTGGACTCTCATCAAAGCCTTGACCCACCTTTCCTGTGCGGTCCAGGAAGTAAGCTTTTCTCTTTCAACCATGGAGGGGGCCTCAGTTTCCTGTTCTACTAAGTGGGAATCTGAAATTCCTACTGTGAGGAGTGGACATTAGGATTTAATGAGCTAACTGCTGCAAACCACTCTTAGTCCTGTGCTCAGCAAAAAGGATTGCAATTGTTATAAATGGGGAACTGTATTGGACTTCATCCTCAAGAGCAAGTACTTGAAAATTTCAATCATCCAAGACAGTCTAGCCATGCAACAACCCTGAGGAGCGCTGATGGTGGATACCTGGATACTGTAAAAAACCACCAAGTCCTAGCAGATGGCCACACAGGTCCCCAGGACAGATTGAGGGTCCAAGGATCCCATGCCCCTGCTCTGCCTGCTCCTGTACTGGGTCCTACAAGTTCTATCCTGGCTCCCAGAGAAGCCTACCCTTTGCCCAGGAGTGAGGCTGGGCTTTTTTTTTTTTTTCCCTCAAGTCTGTTATCAGAGCCAAACCCAGCCACTGCCCTTTGATCTGGGGGAAAAGTGGCCCCCAGCATTGGACAACACCTGCCAAGAAGCTCTGGAGCTCCAGATCCTACCTGATATCAATGACCCTTGTCTTCAGCAGCCAAGGTTGAGGAATGTTTGGAGGGCTGGGCTGTCTTCCTGGACCATATCGCTGGCAGAGGGGGATTTCAGAATATCTTGAAGGCTGGTTGAGTAGAGGAGCCCACCATCTCATTAAAACCTCCTTAGTTAATTCATTCTTCTTGCTCCTCTTCCAGATTTTTTTCTGAAACCATCTCCTCCTGCTTCGGTTCCCTCATCACCTGTACAATTTTATCATTGCTTCTCTGTCTTTCCATCAAGCTAGAGCTCCTTCCCTCACAGAGACTCTGTCCCATTTATTTCTGTGTTGTTTGAACATTTGGTGCCTCAGGGAATCTCTCTCTCTCTTGCATGCATGTATATGTGTGGTGTACTTGTGTGTTGATTATGTATAGTGTGCATGCATGTGGAGGACAGAGATTGACATTGCATGTCTTCTTCAATCTCTCTCCATCATATTTATTTACTTATTTTTAAAATATTTTATTTATTTATTTATTTAAGGGGGGAATGAATGTATGGGTGTAACAGAGCCTTCTGCTGCTGCACATGATCTCCAGCTACAGACAGTACTCTGTGCATCTGGCTTTTCATGGATATTAGGGAATTGAACCCTGGCCTACAGGCCTCACAAATAGCCTTTAACCACCAAGCCATCTCCCCAGCCCTCCATCATATATATTTTTTGAGGTAGGTTCTTACTCTAGCTCAGGCTGACCTGGCACTCACTCTATAGTCCCAGGCTGGCCTCAAACTTACTGCAGTCTTCCTACCTCTGCCTCCTGAGTACTGGGATTAAAGGCGTGAGCCACCATGCCCAGCCTTTTTTAAAAAATTAAATGTTTTTGAGACAAGGTCTTTCATTGAACCTAGAGCTCACTGCTTTGGCTAAACTAGGTAGCCACTGAGCCCTAGAAATTCTCTGGTCTCTACCTCCCAAGCTCTGGGATTATAGACATGTATGACCATAACCATATTTTACATGGGTGCTGGGTGTCCAAGCTCAGGTCCTTATGCTAACACTTTTGTTAGGCCAATAAGAAAACCAACATAGAACTCCTTATTTGGTTGGGTAGGCTGAGTGGTCACTGTGATGAGGACAGAAGGAAGAGAGAGGGCTGGAGAGATGGCTTAATGGTTAAGTGCTTGCCTGAGAAGCCTAACGACCCTGGTTTGAGGCTTGATTCCCCAGAACCCACGTTAGCCAGATGCACAAGGGGGCACATGTGTCTGGAGTTCGTTTGCAGTGGCTGGAGGCCCTGGTGTGTCCATTCTCTCTCTCTCTGCCTGTCACTTTCAAATAAATAAATAAACATAAAACAAAAAAAATAAAAAGAAAGAAGGAAGAGAGATTAGAGTTAGCTCATGTAAGGACAGGCCAGTGTGCAGCTAGAGCTAGGACAAAGAAAGCTCAATAACCTGCATATGTGTTTGTTTAGAAACAGGATCTCATGTAACCCAGATTAAACTTGAATTCTATGTTGCCAAGACTGGCCTTGGACTCTTTTGATGTTTTTATTAGGATATATGTTTTTAAAATATATTTATTTATTTTCAAGGCCACACACACACACACACACACACACACACACACACACACACACAGAGAGAGAGAGAGAGAGAGAGAGGGAGAGGAGTGAGAGAGATCATTGGTGTTCCAGGGCCTGCTAACAAACTCCAGATACACATGCCACTTTGTGCATCTGGCTTTACGTGGGTATTGGGGAATTGAACTTGGGTCATTTGGCTTTGCAGGCAAGTGCCTTAACTTCTGAGTCATCTCCTCATCTCATGTATTTTCATATGACATTTCTTTTTTTTTAAATTTATCTATTATTTAGTTTGTTGGTTTTTTTTCTTTACAATTTTTTTAACAACTTCCATGATTATAAACAATATCCCATGGTAATGCCCTCCCTTCCCCCACTTTCCCTTTGAAACTCCATCATATCTCTTCCTCCTGTCAATCAATCTCTCTTTTATTTTGATATCATCATTTTTTCCTCCTATTATGATGGTCTTGTGTAGGTAGTGTCAGGCACTGTGAGGTCATGGATATCCAGGACATTTTGTGTCTGGGGGGAGCATGTGGTAAGGAGTCCTACTCTTCCTTTGGCTCTTACATTCTTTCCACCACCTCTTCCGCAATAGATCCTGAGCCTTGGAAGGTATGATAGAGATATTGCAGTACTGAGCACTCCTGTCACTTCTTCCCAGCACCATGAAGCCTTCTGAGTCATACCAAGGTCACTGCAATCTCAAAAGAGAAGATTCTCTACCAAAAGTGAGAACAGCATTAATATAAGGATATGAACATTAAGAGAAGTGTTTACTGGGCAGTTTGATGAGCATAGTATATACATTTAGCCAGACAGCAGCAGACATTACACCCCTAGGGCTCATGACTACCCCTGTTTTAAGTTTTGAGTATCAGGGATGCATTCCCTCTCATGGAGCAGGCCTCCAGTCCAATTAGAGGGCAGTTGGTTCCCCCATAACAGATGTGCCACTATTGCACCCATTAGCTCATTTGGCCTGGCTGGCCAAATATAAGGCTTGCAGTGTCCACTCCTGAGTATCTTCACTGGTGATTGCTCTTTCCCCCATTGAACTGCATGTAGAATGGCTTCTTCCAGCTTTCTGTCAGCTGGTCTACATGGAGGAGGTTATCAGCTCAGTCCCAGCAGGATTTCTCAGTGGCCTTGCAGCCCAAGCATGTGGAGTCTTCAGCAATAGGGTCTTACCATTAATTGCTGGTGGGAAACCAAGGGCCTCGGCAATGGCCTATAATGTTTTTGGGGCATCAGGGACCTCCCTGGCCAACAGCTTACTGGAAGGTATCCCATCCCTGGCACTATCATATTACATTTCTATACATGTACATAATGTATTTTTAAAAATATTTTTAAATTTTTATTTATTTGACAGAGAAAGAGAGAGAGAGAGAAAGAGAGAGAGAGAGAGAGAGAGAGAGGAGGGAGGGAGGGAGAGAATGGACACACCAGGGCCTACAGCCACTGCAAATTAACTCCAGATGCTTGTGCCCTCTTGTGCATCTGGGTAACGTGGGTCCTGGGGAATTGAACCTTAGTCCTTTGGCTTTGCAGGCAAATGCCTTCACCACTAAGCCATCTTCTAGTCCCATAATGTATTTTTTAAAATTTTTATTTTTTATCCACAGCTTCTATACTTACAGACAATAAACCATGATATATCCCTCCCCTCTTCCACATTCCCCTTCACAACTTTGCTCTTATATCCCCTCCATCTCTCCATCAGTCTCTTTTAATTTGATGTCATCATCTTTTTCTCCTATTGTGAGTGTCTTGTATAGGTATTGCTAAGCACTGCGAGGTCATGGATATCGAGGCCAATTTCCATGTGGACAGTTGCATTGCAAGGAGTGGTACTGTTCCTTTGGCTCTTACATTCTTTCTACCACCTCTTCTGCAATTGACCCTGAGCCTTGAGGGGTGTGATAGAGATGTTTCAGTGCTGGACATTCCTCCATCCCTTCTTCTCAGCACTATGTTGACTTTTGGGTCATCCCAGTAGTCATTGCCATCTGGAAAGAGAAGCTTCTTTAACCAGAAGTGAGAACAGCATTAATATACAAATATGAACATTAAGTGTAGTGCTTTCTGGGCAATTGGGCAAGAATAATATATACATTTATCCAGACAAGAGTAGGCTTTATACTCCTAAGGCTCATGACCTCATATATATATATATTTGAGAGAAAGCAAAAGGGGGGGGGGGGAGAATGGGCATGGGCATGCCAGGGCATCCAGGCACTGGAAACGAACTCCAGACACATGTGTCCCTTTGTGCATCTGGCTTACATGGGTCCTGGAGAATTGAACCAGGATCCTTTGGCTTTGCAGGCAAATACCTTAACTGCTAAGCCATATCTCCAGCCCTGCCATATGCTTTTGATTAGGTTTTCCATACAAGGCATGATGTGTTTCTTCCCATAAAGTGGGCCTTCAGTCCAATTAGAAAGCCTTTGGTTTCCCCCAAAGCAGACATGCCACTATTGCGCTCATTCAGCATTTGGCCTGTCTGGCCAAACATGCGGCTTCCAGTGTCCATTGTCATCACCACTGATGACTTCTGTCTCCCATAGGGCTGCATACAGTGCAGCTTTTTCCAGCTTTTCATTGGCTGGGACACAGGAAGAAGGTTTTCTGCTTAGCACGAGCTTGATTTCTCAGTGACTTTGCCACTCAGGCATGTGAAGTCTTCAGCAATAGGGTCTTACCATCTCTTTCTCATGGGGAACCAAGGGACTTGGCAATAGCCTGTAATGTTTTGGAGGCAACAGGGACCTCCCTGGCCAACAACTCGCTGGAAGGTATCCCATCCCTGGTATTGAAAATTTTCTAGTAACAATCTATGGGTCTGGATGTGCCATTATTCAAAAAAGGAGTTTTTCATATGTCTTATTTAGAATATTTTGAATTTTGATTTTCATTTGCACAGTCTCTTCCCCTGGCCTTGCTTAGGCCTTTCCCCTCCCTGTAATCTGTTCTTCTACTTACATATATATACACTATCATCCCCTTAAGTCATTCCTTCTCCTCCATCCCTTATGGTCTTTTTCTAGCTTATTGGCCTCTGCTACTAATTTTTGGTTCCAGTTCACACACATTTCTATATATTTGAAGCTAGGAACCACATATGAGAGACAATATGTGACGCTTGGCTTTCTGGGTCTGGGTTACCTCACTTACTACAATTCTTTCCAGATCCACCCATTTCCCTGCAAATTTTATAATTTATTTTTCTTTACTACTGAATAGAATTCCATTGTGTAAATATACCACATCTTTATTATCCATTCATCTATGGAGGAACATCTAGGCTTGTTCCATTAGCTATTGTGTTCCATAGCTATTGTGAATAGAGTAGTAAGAAACCTGGTTGTGCAATTACCTCTAAGGTAGTGAGAAGGGTCATTAGGATGTATGCTATGAGTGCTGTTGCTGGATCATATGGTAAATGTATTTTTAGCTGTCTCAAGAATCTCCACACTGATTTCCATAATGGGTGTACCAGATTACTTTCCCACCAACACTATAGAATGGCTCCCCTTTTTCCACATCCTCACCAACATTTATTGTCTTTTTTTTTTTTTTTGATAATAGCCATTCTGACAGGAGTGAGATGGAATCTCAAAGTAATTTTAATTTGCTCTTTCCTGGTGGCTAAGGATGTTTTTTAGATGTTTATATGCCATCTGTATTTCTTCTGATGAGAACTCTCTATTTAGTTCCATAGGCCCCCCCCTTTATTATTTTTTTTTGATTGGGTTGTTTGCTTTCATACTGTTCTGGTATTTGAGTTTCTGGTATATTCTGGATATTAAATCCTCTGCCAGATGTATAGTTGTGAAAGATTTTCTCCCATTCTGTAGGTTGTCTCTTTGCTCTTTTCACAGTGTCCTTTGCTATACAAAAGCTTTGTAATTTCATAAGATCCCAGTGATTGACTAGTGGTTTTATTTACTGAGCACTTGGGGTTATATTCAGAAACTCATTGCCTATGCCAGTATGTTGAAGGGTTTCCTGTGCTTTTTTTCTCCAGCAATTTCAGAGTTTCAGGTCTGATATTAAGGTCCCCAATCCACCTGGACTTGATTCTTCTGCATGGAGAAAGACAAGTATCTATTTTTATCCTTCTACATATAGATATCCAGTTTTCCCATCACCACTTGTTCAAGAGGCTGTCTTTTCTCCAATAAATATTTTTGGTATTTTTGTCAAAAATGAGATGGCTGAAGCTTCCTGAATTAACATCTGAGTCCTTTCTTCTGTTACATTGATCTATATGTCTGTCTTTGTGGCAGTACCACGCTGTTTTTGTTAGTATGGCTTTGCAGTATAGTTTAAAATCAGGTATAGTGATACCACCAGCCTTATTTTTGTTGTTCAAAATTGTTTTGGCTATTCAAGGGTTTTGTACTTCTAAGTGAATTTTAGGATTATTTTTTCTATTTCTGTGAAGAAATGCCATTGCATTTTTAATGGGGATTGCATTAAATATATAGATTGCTTTTGGTAAAATGGACATTTTCACAATATTGATTCTTCCAATCCAAGAACATGGGATGTCTTTCCATTTCCTTGTGTCTTCTGCAATTTCTTGCTTAAGTGTTTTAAAGTTCTCATTGTAGAGATCCTTCACTTCCTTGGTTAAATTTATTCCAAGGTACTTTATTTATCTTTTTTGATGCAATTGTGAATGGGAGAAATTCCCTGATTTCATCGTCCGCATGTTTGTTGTTCGTTGTTGTTATATATGTTGTATAGTGTTGTTAGGAAAACTGCTGATATCTCTGTTTATTTTGTATCCTGCTATGTTGCTAAAAGTATTTATCAGTGTTGACAGTTTGTTGGTAGAGTCTTTAGGGTCCTTTATCTAGAATTATATATATAGAACTATATAATCTGCAAATAATGATAATTTGATTTCTTTCTTTCCAATCTGTATCCCTTTTATGAGTGTCTCTTGTCTTATTGCTATAGCTAAGACTTCTAGTACTACAGTAAATAAAAGTGGGGACAGTGGACACCCTTGTCTTGTTCCTGAATTTAGTGGAAAAGCTCCAAGTTTCCCCCTGTTTCATATTATATTGGCTGTAGGTTTGTCATAAATAGCTTTTATTGTGATATTGAGATATTTTCCTTCTGTCCCCAGTTTCTGTAATACTTTTACCATGAAGGGCTGTTGGATTTTGTCCAATGACTTTTCTGCATCTAATGAGATGATCATGTGATTTTTGTCCTTCAGACCAGTGATATGATGCATTATATTTATTGATTTGTGTATGTTGAACCATCCCTGCATCCCTGGAATAAAGCCAACTTGGTTTGGGTGAATAATCTTTCTGATATATTCTTGTATTCTGTTTGACAATATTGTATTGAGAATTTTTGCATCTATGTTAATGAAGGAGATGGTCTGTAATTTTCTTTTTTTTTGTTCTCTCTTTTTCTGGTTTTGCTATCAGGATGATTCTGGCTTCATAGTTCAGTAGAATTCCTTCTTTTTCTATTTTATGGAAAAGTTTGAGAAGCAGTGGTGTTAGTTCTTCAGTGAAGGTTGGGTAAAATTCACCAGTGCATCCATCTGGGCCTGGACTTTTTTTAGTTGGGAGGCTTTTTATAACTGCTTACATCTCTGTACTTGTTGTTTAATTTAATTTTTAAATTTATTATTTAATTTAAGTGTTTATCTCATCTTGATTTAATTTTGGTAGGTCATATGGACCAAGGAAATCATCCATTTCTTTCAGCTTCTTAAACTTAGAGACATATGTATTCTTTTTAAAAAATATTTTATTATTTATTTGACAGAGAAAGAAGGAGAGAGAGAGGTACAGAGAGAGAATGGGTGCACCAGGGCCTCCGGCCACAGCAAACAAACTCCAGACACATGTTCCCCCTTGTGCATCTGGCTCATGTGGGTCCTGGGGAATCGAACCTGGGTCTTTTGGCTTTGAAGGCAAATGCGTTAACTGCTAAGCTATCCCTCCAGTCTGAGACATATGTATTCTTAATGTATATCCTTATGATTTTCTGAATTTCTGTCTATTTTTTATAATGGTGCCTTTTTCATGTCTAATTTTATTAATTTTTATTTCTTTCTTCTGGTCAGATTTGCTAAGGTTTTATCAATCATGTTTATACTTTCAAAGAACAAACTCTTTGTTTCATTGATTCTTTGGATTTTTTTGGGGGGCGGTTCTATTTCATTATTTCTGCCCTAATGTTTATTATTTCTTCCCATCTACTGATTTTTGGTTTGCCTTGTTCTTCTTTTTCCAAGGTCTTAAGGTGAAGCATTAAATTATTTACTTGTGAACTCTAATTTCTTAATATAGGCACTTAGAGTTATAAATTTCCCTCTTGAGACTGCCTTCATTGTGTCCCAACGGTTTTGGCATGTTGTATTCTCATCATCATTTGATTCTATGAATTTATTGATTTTCTTTTTGATTTCTTCAAAGACCCATTCATCACTCGGTAGTGTACTGTTAGTCTCCATGAATTTGTGTATGCTCTGTAGATTTTCTTGTTGCTTATTTGCAGTTTAATCCCACTGTGGTAATATAGAGTACAAGGGATTATTTAAATTTTCTTGTATTTGTTGATATTTTCTTTGTGTCCCAATATATGGTCTATTTTCAAGAATGTTCCATGTGTTGCTGAGAAAAATGTATATTATGCAGCATTTGGATGGAATGTTCTATAGATATCTATTAGGTCCATTTGTTCCATGACATCATTTAATCCAGATATCTCTCTGTTTATTTTTTGCCGGGATGATATGTCAATTGATGAGAGGTGGGTATTGAAGTCACCCACTTAAATTGTGTTTGGTTTTACCTGTGACCTTAAGTCTAATAGAATTTGATGAAATTGGGAGCCCCCATGTTAGGTGCATATACGTTTAGGATTATAATGTTCTCATGTTGGAGTGTTTCTTTAATCAGTATAAAATGACCTTCTTTACCTTTCCTCACTAATGTTGGTTTGAAGTCTATCCTGTCAAATATTAGGATAGCAACCCCTGCTTGTTTCCTAGGCTCAATTGCTTGAAATGCCATTTTCCATACTTTCATCCTAGGACAGTGTCTATCTTTTATTGAGATATGAGTTTCCTGGAGGCAACCAATCATAGGATCCTGCCTTTTAATCCAGTCTGCAAGCCTGTGTCCTTTGGTTTGAGGCATTGAGGCCATTGATATTAAGAGTTATTATTGAAAGATATGTATCTACTCTCACCATTCTTCTTATTTGATATTGTTTCCTGTTTTCTCTTTACTCACTTGTTTTAACTGTTATTTAAGTATGGTTTATTTTTTCCTATTTCTTCCTGTGTGTTTTGCTTTCTCTTCAGCCTGAAGGATTCCTTCAAGTATTTTCTGTAGAGCTGGTTTAGTTGTCCTAAATTCCTTTAACCTTGGCTGTAGGGATGGCTTAGTGGTGAAGGCATTTGCCGGCAAAGCCAAAGGAGCCAGGTTAAATTCCCCAGGACCCACGTTAGGCAGATGCACAAGGTGGCACATGCATCTGGGGCTTTTTGCAGTGGCTGGAGGCCCTGGTGTGCCCATTGTCTATCTTTCTCTTTTTCATTTTGTCAAATAAGTAAATAAGAATAAAATGTTAAAAAATTCCATTAGCCTGTTTTTGTTGTGGAATGTCCTTATTTTGCCATGAATTTGGATAGATAGCTTTGCAGGATAAAGTAATCTTGGTTGACGGTTGTTATCTTTCCAAACTTGGAATACATCGTCCAAGCCCTTCTGGCTTTTAAGTTTTGTGTTGAGTAATCTGCTGTTATTCTGATGGGCTTGCCTTTGTAGGTGACTTGCTTTTTCTAACTGCTTTCAATATATTTTGTTTGGTTTGCATGTTTAGTAGTTTAGTTATAACATGGGAAGGAGAGGTTATTTTCAGGTTTTGTCTGGTTGGTGTTCTAAAAGCTTCTTTTATCTGCATTGGAATTTCTTTCCCAATTTGGAGAAAATTTTGTTCTGTGATTTTGTTTCTGGATTGAAATTATTCTCTGTGGTGGTTTGATTCAGGTGTCCCCCATAAACTTAGGTGTTGCGAATGCTAGCTCCCCAGCTGATGGATATTTGGGAATTAATGCCTCCTGGAGGGAGTGTATTGTTGGGGGAGGGCTTATGGGCTTTATAGCCAGTTTCCCCATGCCAGTGTTTGGCACACCCTCCTGTTGCTGTGGTCCATCTTATGTTGGCCAGGGGGTGATGTCCACCCTCTGCTCATGCCATCATTTTCCCCTGCCATCATGAAGCTTCCCCTCAAGCCTGTAAGCCAAAATAAATCTCTTTTTCCCAGAAGCTACTCTTGGTTGGGTGATTTCTAACAGCAATGTGAACCAGACTGCAACATTCTCCTTCTACTATACCATGAATTCTTATGTTTGATCTTTTCATAGTGTCCCAGATATCTTGAAATTCTCATTCATACCTTCCTATTAGCTTGTCTTTCTCTTTGTTGGACTGTATTAGGGCTGCCATCTGGTTTTCTGTTTTAGATATTCTGTTATCTTCTTCATCCATTGTACTGGTGAGACTTTCCACAGAATTTTTTTTTAAATTTTTTAAAAATTATTTTATTTATTTATTTATTAGATACAGAGGAAGAGAGAGAGAATGGGTGCATCAGGGTCTCTGGCCACTGCAAACGAACTCCAGATGCATGCACCACAATGTGCAACTGGCTAATGTGGGACCTGGAGAATCGAACCTGGGTCCTTAGTCTTCACAGGCAACTGCCTTAACCACTAAGCCATTTCTCCAACCCAGAGAGTTTTTAAAAAATATTTTATTTTTATTTATTTATTTATGTGACAGAGAAAGAGGGAGAGAGAGTGAGAGAATGGGCACACCAGGGCCTCCAGCCACTGCAAATGAACTCCAGATATGTGTGCCCCCTTGTGCATCTGACTAACATGGGTCACCTGGGTCCTTTGGCTTTGCAGGCAAACACCTTAGCTGCTAAGCCATCCCTCTAGCCCACCACAGAGTTTTTTATTTGACTGACTATGGTCTTCAGGGCTAGAATTTCAGCCTGGTTTTTCTTCAGCATTTCTATTTCCTTACTCATGACTTGTAATGACCTCCTTATTTCATTAAGCTGGAAGCTGGTTTCCTGTGTTCTCTTTCAGGAGTTTGTTTTCTTCTTTAATTCCTTTGTTTTCTTCTTTGATGCCTTTGATTTCTTTGAGTATAGATACAATCATAGTGATTTATTTATTTAGGTGTGATTGTTGTGATTACAGGCCTTTACCCTTTCCCAGATATTTCCCAGATATAGTAAGTGTGGTGTATATGGTGTATATACATGTGTATACAGCTGTGCACATCTCATGTGTATGTATGCAGAAGCCAGAAGAGGATGTTACTGCTCTTCCATCTCCTTGCAACAGGGTCCTCTCTACACTTGTAACTCATCATATTTTAATTGGGCCAGCTGATTCTCTTGTCTCTGTCATCCTCAGTGCTGGGGTAACAGGCATGTGTAGCCATGTACAGCTTTTTATGTGGGTACTCACGATCAAACTTAGGTCCTCATGCTTGTGCAGCAAGTACTCTGACCCTCTGAGGAAACTCTCCAGACTATTTAGGTTTCTTGAAACAGGGTCTAGTTTAGCCCATGATTTTTTGGCCTCAGCCTCCTGATTGCTGTGATTACAAGCAAGTGCCACCTCATTCAGCTAACCTGTCCATTTTTAATAAAGTAGGGTTGGACTGAGTGGTCTGCAGGCCCTCCTCTGTATGAATCTGCCATTTTCCCTAGAGCAATTAACCTTGGGCCATTTTTTTCACTATGAACCCTCTCCAATTCTTGCCAGCTGTCCCCATAGCAAGATGTAAAAGTGAGGTAGGCAGCCTCCTGATCTCTGAAAGTTTAGCAGATGGCTTGTGCGGCTACATGTGCACACAGGGGCCCACATTTCTGGCATCTCTGACTATCCCAGCCAAGCACACCATCTGGATTCAAGCATGTGGGTGGCCATGTGGTTGCAGGTACCTTTGAAGACTGCTGCCTGGGTTACCAATCCAAGGCCAAATGGTCTATTCTCCAGCACGCCAGGTATTACCAGCACCAGGAGGTGAGCGGAAGCTGCAATCTACGCGCTGTGATGTAAGCCAAAGCGTGGGTGGTGAGGTGTGGGGCTCACATACAGATTTGTCTCCAATTTATACACCCCTCCATTCTCCATAGATTCTACTTTCCCGAGAAAGG
This sequence comes from Jaculus jaculus, assembly GCF_020740685.1. Lineage (NCBI taxonomy): Eukaryota > Metazoa > Chordata > Mammalia > Rodentia > Dipodidae > Jaculus > Jaculus jaculus. Next base: position 104,272,229 of record NC_059106.1, read on the forward strand.
CAAGATGGTGTGCGTGAAACCATGGGACAAGGATGTGCGGAAAGCGATGAAGATCCTGAATGCCAGGATCAAACGGAGACACAACCCACAGAAGCTCTCCCAAGGTGAGTGAACACCCATTGGGCATCTCAGTCTCCAAGTGAGGGAACCACAGCTCAGCACACTGTCAGCTGTCCCATTCCCAAAGAAAGCCAGTTGCTGGTGAATGAATGTCCAACTGATCGGACTTAAAAAAAAAAGTTTGTACTCCTTCCTGTCTTTTCATGGGCAGGAGCTCTTCATACGCTCTTTTCTTTTCTTAATCTAATAAAATCTCTATAAACCTTAAAAAATATAAAATAGGTCTGGAGGAATGGCTTAGCAGTTAAGGTATTTGCCTGCAAAGCCAAAGGACCCCCTCTTTCTCTGTCAAGTAAATAAAAGTAAAATATTAAAAAAATATGAAATAAAAATTATTTGTGTGTGCACATGTGCATATGTGGGTATGTATGTGTGTGTGCACATGCCAGGGGCTCTTGCTGCTGCAAACCAATACACACATGTGCCACTTTACATCTAGTTTTATATGGATGCTAGGAATTAAACCCTGGCTGGCAGGCTTTATAAGCAAGTGCCTTTACTTGCTGAGCCATTTCTCCAGCCTGTTTTTTTTTTTTTTTTTTTTTTTATGTCAGGTCTTACTCTAGCTCAGGATGGCACGAATGTCTTAGTGATCCTCCTATCTCAGCCTTCTGAATGTTGGGATTATAGGTATGAACTATCATGCTGGCTTTTTTTGCATGTGTGCATGCTTATGCATGTATATGAAGGTATATGCATGTGTGGAAGCCAGAGGACAATCTGTGGTATGATTTCTCGTTTTTGAGACAGCGTCTCACTGGCATGGAGCTCACCACATAGCTAGACTGGCTGGCTAGTGAGCTCCAGGGATCCACCTGTCTCTGCCTTCCCAGTGCTAGGGTGATATACATAAGCCATCACACAAGCATTTAATGTGGGTTTTTAAAAACCTTTTTTAAAATTTATTTTAAGAGAGAGAGAGAGAATGAGAACTCCAGGGTCTTCAGCCACAATGAACATACTCCAGATGCGTTCACCTCCTTGTGTGCACGTGTGACATTGTGTGCTTATATAACTGTATGCCTGGCTTATGTGGGACCTGGAGATATTCAAACATGAATTCTTAGGCTTCGCAGGCAAGTGCCTTAATAGCTAACCCATCTCTCCAGCCTGGGTTTTGAGGATTGAGCTCAGGTCCTCATGCTTGAGAAGTAAGTACTTTACTGACAACTATTTCACCAGCTCTCCCTCCCCAGTTCTTTTAATCAAGATACTTTCAGTTGCTACAAATGGAAAATTCAAGCAAAGGGAAAACCCATTGACTCAAGTAATCAACCCAGAGCTTTAGGCTTGGTAGGATCCTGGGAACTGATAGTGTTGGTAAACTTTTCTTGAGGCTGTATCTAACAAGCCCAGGCTGGCTGGGAGCTCACAGTCACCTTTCTACCTCAACCTCACTAGTGCTAAAATTATAGGCATAAGCCACCATGCCTGAATTAAACATTTATTATTTATTTATTTTCTTTTTGAGACAGGGTATCATGTAGTCCAGGCTGGCATCTAGTTCACTATGGAGCTGAAGATGACTTTAAACTCCTGAACCTCTACCTTCTAAATGCTCAAATTTCAGGGCTATACCACTATGCCTGGTTTTATGGGGTGCTGGGAATCAAACCCAAGATTTTGTGCATGCTAGGAAAGCACTCTATTTACTGAGCTTCATCTGAAGTCCCTGGACCTCATGTGTATTTGTGTGTGAGTGATGTGTATGTATGGGTGCATCCATGCCATGGTGCATGTATGGAGGTCAGAGGACAACCTTGAGGTGTTGGCCTTCACCTTCACCCTGTTTGAGATAGGGTATTTCTTGTTTGCCACTGCTTCCAAGATTCTCTTAGCTCTGCCTCCCATTTTGCCTGTCAGTATCCAGAGATTATAGTTGCTTGTGGTACTTGGTCCAGTTTCATATGGGTTCTTGGGCTGGAGAGATTTTTTAGTGGTTAAGGTGCTTGCCTGCAAAGCCAAAGGACTCAGGTTCAATTCTCTAGAACCCATATAAGCCAGATGCACAAGGTGGTGCATGTGTCTGGAGTTCGTTTGCAGTGGCTAGAGGTCCTGGCACACCCATTCTTTCTCTATCTGTCTGTTTCTCTCTCTTTCTTTTTCTTTCTTTTTTTTTTGAGGGGGGTTTTGAGGTAGGGTCTCATGTGGGCCCAGGCTTACCTGGAATTCACTATGTAATCTCAGTGTGGCCTCGAACTCATAACAATCCTTCTACCTCTGCCTCCTGAGTGCTGGGATTAAAGGTGTGCACCACCATGCCTGGCTTTCTCTCTCTTTCTTAAATAAATAAATACAAATAAAAATATGTCATCTCAAATGTTTTTCTGCTTGGCCTTGAACTAGCAATGTAGCACAGGCTAGCTTTGAACTTTTGATTCCCCTGTCTCAGCTTTTTCAGTGCTGCATTACAGATGGATATGATCATGCCTAGCTGTTGGAATGTTTATCTATTTCTCTTTCCACTTTCGGATAGCCTCTCAGGCTGAGAAGAAGATGTTAAACCATGGAAAGTCCAAGGTTAAGAACTCAAACAGCAGTAGTGGCATGAGGAATGCCTACCCAAGCCATTCCAGGTAAGGGCCCTTCGTCACATGAAACCCTTCATCCACCATCATCTATGCTAATGATTGAGAGCTTATGGTGGTATCAGACTTGGCCACTGTGCATTTACCTTCAAGACCAGGGTTGGATGTACAGTTAGCTCCATAGGTTTATATGTGAGGGTTCTAGGTGCCTGCTCATACATCCAACCCTATCTAGGGGGTTTTGGTAAATGCCTAAGTGAAAATACCAGGCAGGTGGGCCAAAAGCTACAGAACTTCATAAGACAGAAAAACAATTTTTTTTTTTCTCCGCGCAGCATTCAGCACAACACTTTCTTTGTTCCCTCTCCAGCTTTACCTGTAGTACTAAGAGTTAAACCTAGGGCCTCATGCATGCTAGTCAAGCATGCTGCCATGCACACTAGTCAAGCAACCTATCATACACTGAACCACACATATTAGTTGTTGTAGTCAGGTTTGCATTGCTGGCAGAAAACACCTGACTAAGAGCAGCTTGTGGGAAAAGGGGGTTTATTTTGGCTTACAGACTCCAGGGAAAGCTCCATGCTGGTAGGGGGAAATGATAGCCTGAGCAGAGGGTGGACATCTCCTCCTGGCCAACATCAGGTAGACAATAGCAACAGGAGAGTGTGCCAGACACTGGCAAGAGGAAGCTGCCTATAACACCCATAAGCCCAACCCCCCAACAATACACTGCCTCCAGGAGGGTTTAATTCCCAAATTTGAGTTAGTTAGGGACACGGCATTCAGAACACCTAAGCTTATGGGGACACCTGAATCAAACTGCCACATTCTGCCCCTCGCCCCCATAAACTGATAACCATGCATGATGTAAAATGCAATGCATTCATCCAATTTTAAAAGTCCCCATAGTTTTTAATTTTTTATTTATTTATTTGAGAGTGACAGACACAGAGAGAAAGACAGGTAGAGGGAGAGAGAGAGAATGGGAGCGCCAGGGCTTCCAGCCTCTGCAAACGAACTCCAGACGCATGTGCCCCCTTGTGCATTTGGCTAACGTGGGACCTGAGGAACCGAGCCTCGAACCGGGGTCCTTAGGCTTCACAGGCAAGCGCTTAACTGCTAAGCCACCTCTCCAGCCCAAAAGTCCCCATAGTTTTTATCAATCCCAATGATGTTCAAACATTCCCATAGTCCAAGGTCTTTTAACTGAGCTGAAATATAAAAAAAAAAAAAAAAACCCAAACCCCATAATGACACAGAATAAACATTCACACTGCAAAAGATGGCATTGGGCAGAGCAACAAAATATTCAACCAATACAAGATTTAAACGGGCAAACTTCAAATTCTGTAGCTCCAAGTCCAACAACTTTAACCAGTGACGAGTCTCCAAGTTAATTCTAACCAGTGACAAGTCTCTGGAGTTCCAATTCTTCCCTTCGAGCTCGGCTACTCACAGTCCTAGCAAACTTCATCTAGTTCTGGCAGCTCTCCTTTGGCAGCCATCTCATAGTCCTGGCATCTCCACTGAGTCTCCATTGCAACCAACAGTTCATACTCATGGCTCCACTGGGCTCCATGCAGGTAATTCAAAAAGCCTGATTCACACTGTCCATGGCCATTTCCAAAATACAAAAACTATGTTGCAAATTCAGTGACCCTCTTTTTCCTGCATTTGTTATACTCCATAATACCGGATGGGCTAACAACTTGTTAATCTAGGGGAAATAAAGCAGACTCTGAAGAAGAGAATACTCCTTCAGCATTCAGGTCCCTTCAACTTACTGCATTCCTCTTGCTGTTCCAATGCAGGCCAACTGACCCAATCTCAATGGCTTTAATCTCTCAATTGCAGCTGAATGGGCAGCAGTTTCAGCCCAAAGATTTCTTTTTTTTTTTTTTTTTTTGTGCCCTATCCCTCTGCTCACACCAGTCCATTTCTATGCAATGCAACCCTGCACAAGTTCTCAGGACATGGGCATAACAGCAAGCCTCTCACACAAATTGTTCCTAGGCCAGTCCCTAAAGTCTTCTTTCTCAACTCTCATAAGCCAACCCTCACAGTCCATCATTCTTACTGCATTCACGTCTTTCAACTTTGACCAGAATAGTCCATGAAACTGTACTTATAGCACTGCAAGGCGTCTCTTAGGTCAAGATTTCAAATTCATACACATTACTCCTGCAAAGCAGTTCTAAGAGGCCACAACCACAAAATCAGGTTTCTAGCAGCAATGATCCCACTTCTTTGAATGAATATTACTCTTGCAGTCAGGTTCTCATTGCTGGCAGAAAACACATTGACAAAGCTTGTGGGGAAAATTGGTTTATTTTGGTTTATAGGCTTAAGGGGAAGTTCCATGATGTCAGGGTAAATTGATGGCATGAGCAGAGGGTGGACATTACCTCCTGGCCAACATCAGGTAGAGAATAACAACAGGAGAGTAGCTGCCTATAACACCCATAAGCCTGCCTCCAACAGTACACTACTTCTAGGAGGGTTTAATACCCAAACTGCCATCAGCTGGGGACATGGCATTCAGAATGTCTAATTTTATGGGGGACACCTAAATCAAACCACCACACTAGTCAAGCACTCTACCACTGAGCTATGTCTCCAACTATTCTTATTTTTGATTTCTTCTAGATAGAGTTTCACTCTAGTTCAGGCTGACCATCACTCACTCTGTAGTCTCAGGCTGGCCTCAAACTCAATCCTACCTCTGCCTTCTGAGTGCTGGAATTAAAGGCAAGAGTGACCACCCCTGGCCTATTTTTTTTTCTTTCAATTAGTTTTTTGTGAATAAGTGTGTAGGGGTGTATGCATGTATATGTGCCTGTTTGGTGCCCTGTGCACTCATATTTGAGCTGCCATTTCTTACTAACTCTGAAGCTTGCTGGTTGTTTTTTTAATTATGTTCAGGGAATATGGGTTTTCTGCTCCCTTATGGGATTATTTACAGATACATATGGTTATGCCCAGTTGTTTACATGTGTTCTGATGATCTAACTCAAGCATCTGACAGACCATCACAGGCCCTTGTACTTGCACAGCAAAGGCTCCTAACTGCTGATTCACCTCTCCAGCTCCTTTTTTTTTTTTTTTTTTTTTTTTTTTTGAGACAAGATATTATTTAGTTCAGAATAGCTTTAAATTCACTGTGTAGTTGAAGATGACCTTAAACTTCTGGTTCTGCTGCATCTGCCTCCTGAGTGCTAGCATGATAGGTGTGTAGTGTCACTCTGCAGGTTTATGTGGTGCTGGGATGGAAACGAGAGCATCCTGCATGGTAGGCAAGCACAAATGAGCTATCTCACTAGTTCATTCACTTTGTGGATGTGGTGTGTATTTGTGTATGTGTAGGCATACATGTATGGGTACATATGCAGGTGTGTGCATATATATAGAGGCCAGAGGTTGATGTTGGGTATCTTCTTTAATCACTTTCTACTTTCTTTTTTTAAAATGGTATTTCTCATTGAACTTGGAACTCACTGAGTAGGCTAGACCAGCTAACTAGCAAGCCCCAGGACCCTCCTGTCTTCTCATCCCTATGGCTGGGGTTACAGGTGCCCATTGCCATGTTTGGCTTTTATGTGGGGTCAGAGGACCTGAAATCAGGTCCTCAGGCATGTGTATCAAGTACTTCACCAAGTGAGCGTCTCCCCAGCTCCCAACATAACACTTCTGATGCCAAATGTGAAAGAAGTATCTCCTTACATATCAAGTAGACATCAGTAGGGTGTTCTGCAATTCAGTTCATTTCTTTCTATTTTTTAAGTTTTTTTTTTTTTGAGGCAGAATTTCTCACTCTAGAACCAGCAGAACTGGACCTCATTCTAGATCAGGCTTACCTTGAATTTAAAGCAAACCTTTCTCCTACCTTAGCCTCCAAGTGCTGGGATTAAAGGCTTGAGCCTTTAATTGCCTAACAATTAATTTCTGATACTATATTTATCATCAGACTGTGTCAATTCTTATGGGTTAAGAACTCAATTCTATGAGAATGTCCCTGCGGGTTTTGGTTTTTCAAGGTAGGGTCTCCCGCTAGCTCCAGCTGACTTGGAATTCACTATGTAGTCTCAGGCTGGCCTTGTACTCACAGCGATCCTCCTACCTCTGTCTCCCAAGTGCATGATGGCACACACCTTTAATCCCAGTGCTTGGTCCTCTTATTATAACACCCAAACTATGAGCCTCAGTTTTCTCCTTTGTAGAATGGAGACAATAATAAAACTATCTATTCTACAGGGTGGTTTCAATGACCAAAAAAGATCAACAATTAAATTACTCAGAAAAATGTCTTGTATGTAATAGGCAGTGAGGTTGACACCCAATTTCTGACCAAGCAGCTATAAACTGGGGGCTCATGACTCAACTCCTTCCTTGCATTTGATCATTAACTAAACCATTCATTCCCAGAACTCAGAGAAACACTTTCCTGACATTCCCTGATTCTTATAAAGGCTATTGCAAAGGATATGGTGGCGTGCATATGTAATCCCAGGACTCAGGAGGCTGAGGCAGGACACAACAGCTATATGAAAGAAATATTTAAAGTCAGGTCTAGAAGAATTTGAAACTTAAGTTGTATTATCCCTGTAAAGTTGAAGGACACCAGCCTCCTGGTACACATATGTGCCTGACAATCTGGAAACTCTCTGAGGGAATTTTATGGAGGTATTATCACACAGGCCTGACTCTCCTAACAGCCCTCTTCCCTAAAACTTAAGGGGTGGAACAGAAAGTTCCAAGTTTGTGGATCAATGGCTTGGTCTATCTTATGCTTAGCCCTGTTCAGAAACCAAATTGCTGTCATATAGGTGGCTATCATATGGGAAATCCCAGGTGTTGAGGAGTGCTGGGCCAGAAACTGGGGCAAAGACCAACTGTTAGAACAAAATATGCTAGGAGCTGGGAAAGAAGCTCCATGGGTAGAGTGCTGGCATGCATGTAGCCCTGGGTTCTATCCTGTCACTGTATGAACTGATTGTTATGGTGACATCTGAGGAGATGACTCAGGGGACAAAGTACTCACTGCTCAGGCATGAGTACATGAGTTCAATCCTCAGACACCACACATATAGTCAGAAGCAAAGAATGAAAGCAGCAGATCAAGACTGTGAAAACCTTCCTCAACTGAGGTGGAATAAATGTTAAGGATGGATTGGAAAGTTGGCCTTTGACCATGACATGCACATACCTGCACTCAAATATTTGAGTACATATATGTATACATATGTATACACACAATATACATTTTATGAAGTTTTATTTTAAAAGTTCAAGGTCATCTCCAGCTACACAATGAGTTTGAGGTCTCTAGAGACTCTTGTTTCAAAAACAAAAACAAAAACAAACCAAACGCTTCTATCATCTTTATCCCTCAGATTACAAGGGATTGAGGAGTGCTGTGCCAGGGATGGGACAGAGGACAGAAACCAAAATATGTTTCTTACTATTTCACAGCCTCCAGCATCACTGAGATCAGACATCTCTAATCCTGATCCTGCAGGACTGAGTCTCTCAACTCTGGGATCTCACAGCTTCAGACAGTCTGGATCTCTGTCTGCCACGAATGTCACACTACAGCTGTGCCTGCTCCTGCACCATTGTCCCTTAACCCAATCGTTTTTTTCCCTTTGTGCTGGGGGTTAGAATCAGTGACTTGTGCATGCTAGACAAACAACCTACTACTGAGCTATACCTTTAACCCTCTATCCAAATTCTTTTTCATGTAGCCTAAGGATGGATTTGAACTCACTATATAGCCAAAGCCTTCTGCCTTCACTTTCTGAGTGCTGGGATTACAGATGTGCAGCCACTCTATTGGCTTGGCTCACATCTTAATTTCTATGGCTGGTTAGGTTCTTCTTTCAATTCTACCACCTCTTGTTCCCTTAATTCTCCAGGGACCAGTGTCAATGATGGATATAGGCCGTTTTTAAGAAAAACATCCCAGGGGATACATGACCTACCTACTTTTGTAAAACTCCCCCCTGCCAAGTTATCTGCCTCTATGTGTCATTAAATAAATCTTGGTGGCTCTTATGTTTTACTTTTTTGCTTTGTATGTATATGTATGTGTGCTAGGGTACATGTGAATGGGAAGGCCAGGGCTGGAGAGATGGCTTAGCGGCTAAGCGCTTGCCTGTGAAGCCTAAGGACCCCAGTTCGAGGCTTGATTCCCCAGGACCCACATTAGCCAGATGCACAAAGGGGCACACGTGTCTGGAGTTCGTTTGCAGTGGCTGGAAGCCCTGGTGCGCCCATTCTCTTTCTCTCTTTCTCCCCCTCTTTCTCTCTCTGTCTGTCGCTCTCAAATAAATAAACAACAATAACAAAAAAAAAAAAAAAAAAAAGAATGGGAAGGCCAGAGGTTAACTTTGGATGTTGTTCCTGAGGAGCCATCCTTTTTTTTTTTTTTTTTTTGAGGTAGGGTCTCACTCTAGCCCAGACCTGTAGTCTCAGGGTGGTCTTGAATTAATGGCGCTCCTCCTACCTCTGGCTTCATGTGATGGATTAAAATTGTGTGCCACCATGCCCAGCCCATACATCTCTTTTGAATCAGGGTCTTTCATTGGCTTGGAACTTGGCCATGTAGGCTAGACTGGCTGTCCAGTAAGCTACAGTGGGCCTGTTTCCACCTCTTTAATGCTGGGATTATAAGCTTGCGTGTGTAATGTGTGTTGTGTATGGTGTATGCATGTGCCCCATGCCTTATTTCCTTAAGACAGAGTCTATCACTAACCTGGATCTGGCTATTTTTTTTTTTTTTTGGCTAGACTGGCTGACTAGCAAGCACTGGCAATCACCAGGGGGTTCCAGACATTCTCCTCTCTCCACCTGCCACCTTCGTGCTAGGGTTACATACCTGTGCAGCCATCCATAATTTTTTTTTTTTTAATGCAGGGTCTCACTCTAGCCCAGCCTACCTCAGCTTTTTGAGTGCTGATATTAAAGGTGTGAACCACCATGCCTGGCTCACACATGGGTTAAAAATACTTATTTATCTATCAGGGAAAGAAAGAGAGAGAGAGAGAGAGAAGCAGATAGAAAGAGAAAGGTTGGGGGGAATGGGCATGCCAGGGCCTCTAGCCACTGCAAATGAAATGCATGTGCCACTGTGGGTATCTGGCTTATGTGGGTGTTGGGGAATTGAACCTGAGTGCTTAGGCTTCACAGGCAAGCACCTTAATGGCTAAGTCATCTCTCCAGCCCCTCACCTAACTTTTTTACATGGGTACTAGGGCTTGAACTCAGGTTGCAAAGCAAGCCATTTACCAACTAAGCTATCTCCCCAGGCCTCTAGATTTTGCTTTTGAGATAGGGACTTAAAGGCTGGCTTTGAACTTGAGATCTCCTTGCCTTAACCTTTCTATCTGTTTGACTATGGAGTACCTCTGTCTGAGGTGAATCCTGTGTTAGTTTCATTGTCCTATTGGTTGCTCCAGGCAGAATGAATGCATTCTGAGCTTCCCAGCTCACGACCTTGAGCCAATTCCCCCTTTGGTGTTGCCTTGTCTATCTGCAAAATGGGGGTTATCATAGTTACTCTGCCCAGATACTGAGGCTGTGCCTGCTGGATGTAGCAGCCCTTGTCATCCTTAATGGGCTTCTCAGAGGCAACTGGTAAGCAAGCAGCCAACTACAGCTTTGGGATTGGCCACTAGAGACCTTCAGAGAGAGGTTTGGTCCACTTGGCTTTGCTTCCCTTAGCCTTTGGCAGCCTTCATTTCCTATGACAAAAGATGAAAATCAAATGTTACTCAGGTGGCTGAAGCATGAGGATCAAAAGTTCAAGATGGGGGCTGGAGAAATGGCTCTGCAATAAAAGGTACTTGCTTGCAAGCCTGCCAGCCCAAGTTCAACTCCCCAGCATCCATGTAGAACTGGTCTCAAAGTAGTGCATGCATCTGTGATCCCAATGCATCTATAGCAGTAGGAGGTGGAGCTGGGCAATTTTGAAGCTTATGGGCCAGCTAGATGGGTGCACATGAAGCCAGATGGATACATATGAAGTGGCAAAAACAAACAATCCAATAAAAAAAAGCAAAAACAAAAATCAATAAGGGAAACCCAATACAAGGACATGACAAACTCCACACATGTGCTGTGGCATGTGTGTCCCCGCATACATCATATGCATCTATCCATCCACACACAATAAAAACAAACACAAAAACGTTCAAAGTGTTTTTGGCCTATGGAATGGGTTTAAGGACAGCCTAGCCAACTTAGTGAGACTCTGAGTCAAAATAGAGAGTAAAAAGATGGTAGTGGGATGGAGGGATGGCTTAGATGTTAAGGTGCTTGCCTGCAAAGGCAAAGGACCCAGATTAGATTCCCAGGACCCATGTAAGCCAGATGCACAAGGTGGCACATGTGCCTGGAGTTCGTTTGCAGTGGCTGAAAGTCCTGGTGCACCCATTCTCTTTCTCTCTCTCTCTTTCTCTGCCTTTTTCTCTCTCTCAAATAGATAAATAAAAAGGGGAGTCATTAAAAAAGGATGGCAGGTTTCTCTTCTGGTTAAGATGGCAGTGTAGGTACCACGCCAAAGCAGCCTAGGGGGGAAAAAGACCAAAAAAACTCAGCAAAATACACACTTTTACTAAAAAGTGAGGTGTATAGGAAATTGAAGTGGCAGCAGAGAAGAGTTCCAGAGCATCCAGAGCCTGCACAGGCAGGAAAAGCGGCTCCGGCAGCTCGGCCAACCGCCGCGGCTGTGGCACAGCAGAAAGCCGCCAGACTTGGCTCGAGCCGCAGGAAAAGCCAGGTGCGGGATTTTCCCCTCACACCGCACTCTCCGCAACTCAGGAAACGTGAGGGGAGAGCGGCAGCGAGCAACGGAGGAGCAGACCACGAGGTAGAAGAACGCTTGGAACAGCAAGAGAACCAGAGCAGCAGCGGCTCCCTCTCCTCCCCCACTGCCTGAGACCAGTTCCAGCGAACAGAGCAGCGGCCCGTACCCGGCCACACCAACTTGGGCTGACAGCGGGACCCAAGCAGGAGCAGAGTTCGGCAGCAACATCAGTGGCTCCAGCACCGGTAACAGCGGCCCCAGCAGCAGCAGACCCAGGAGTGGCAGCAGCAGCAGACTCGGCAGCAGCAGCTTCAGGGGGAGCAGCGGCAGTGGACACAGCAGCAGCAGCTTCAGCAGCAGTGGTGGCTCCAGCAGTGGCAGCTACTGCAGCAGCAGAGGCAGCAGCAGCGGCTCAGTTTTCCCCGTAGGAAAAGCAAGTGCCCAGCTCCAGAAATCAGAACGGCAGCCCGACAACCCAGGCAGCAACTTGACTGAGACCAAAATCATCCAAGGTAACTGGGATTGCACAAGGGAAGGGTCTCACTTGGTCACAAGCTGACTTGGATCCCTCAACAGACCAGAAATCTAAACCTGTTTGTTGATAGAAGATCTGGTCATTATAATAACTACTCTTGCATACATACTCGGGGCTGTTTTTGATTGAATGTGTACATTGTTTAGTTAAATTTTAGAATCTACCTGTATTTTATTCCACTCAGCCTGCTTGAATACTCCTATAGCAGGGAAACTCAACCCCTAAGATCTTTGTAGATACTCTGAGAGTCTTAAGAGCCACACCTAACACCTTAAGGTCCTATGCTACGTCCACGGCGACCTCGCCTGTGTAGCAAGCAGATATGCTTCTGTACTGGATGAGAGCTGAGGACAGAGGGCCAGCACTCCTCGGAGGGATGCCCCCGGTGACCCCTTGGCAGTCGGTTACTGTAAAGGTTCCTGCTGCCCATGAAGTCACGACGACCTAATTGCTGGCGCCAATGAGCTGTTTTCTGTGCTCTGTTTCTCTCCTGCTTCCTTCTAGTTGTTTGTCAAAGAACAGCTAGTTTCTACGCTACACTTACTATTAATCTTGCATGCAATCAGAGTACAAAAACCAATTTGAGTATTGAATGTGCCCCTCCTATGATTAGGGCAATGGAGGAAATGTATAACTCTACTAGGAATAAAAAATTAACTCTAGAACAGTTTTTAGATGGCGTAGAGTAGAAACAGCTTATGATGTTTTAGAACAATACTGATCCTGAGAAAGTGAAAGTAGAAATGTTAATCGGTAATGTTCATTAGAAGCATGACAGTTCTACAGATAAGGAAAAACTTAGGCATTCCCACCAGGAAACTTCCTGGGGGGTATGTTCAGTACTTGATCAAGGGCTGATAGTAGACTCCCAGAGCTGGGAACTACCTAGATCCACTCCCCTATGAGGGAGGATATGATGAATTCGGTAATAGATGAATGAATTATGAAGAAAAAAGAAGGCTATGGCATTCTCTTCCATTTATGAAATGCTTAGCAAAGACACATAAGCCTTGGTGCTTATACTCTAGACAAAAAAGAAAAGAATTCCTAAAAAACACTAAACCAGCCTTAAAATATTGGTGGTCTTTTGGATAGAAACACTTTTATAATGAATATGAGGATTATATAAATAATCTTATAAGTGGAAAGAGATGGCTCTCTGCTCGGTTTATAAAAAATAAATAACCTATTGTTCATCTTACACCCCTTACCCCAAGCTTCTATTCATGTAAAGCTGTGGTCAATGATGCAAGGCGTCCTTCTTAAAAAAATGGGTACATTCCTGCCTAATAAATATTACATGTATGCTTACAATAGAACAATACTTAAGATTGTTTAGATTAATGATTTCTGAGATCACTTGTTGACTTGCTAAGTTTCCCTGTTCAATCTGTATAAAACCTTCATGAAACCTTCAATAAATTGCAGCAGCATATTCTACCTAGAGTGTGTCTGTCTGTCATTTCCTCGCCAAATCCCGAGTTCTCCTTGAGCCTTCGCCCTTGTTCTCCCTCGGTCCTGATCTCCCCAAGAGTCAGTCCGCGGCAGTCCTACCCTGAAAATATATTACATCAAATCAATTGATACAGCTAGGAATGCACAGCTAGCTAGAAAATCCAAGCATTAACTTAATACAAGATGCAAAAATATATACATTATAACACAAGAAACACTAAAAAGCAAGACGATATAAATCCACCTAAAAGTATTAATGCATCAGAAATGTCCTCCAGTGAGAAAGAGTTAGAGGAAATGCCTGAGAAAGAGTTCAAAAGAATAATTATAAATATGTTCAAAGAGGTCAAAGAACACATGAAAACAATCAAAGAAGAAATCAAAGAGGAAATCAAAGGAATCAAAGAAGAGGCAGGACACCAATTTAATGAAATAAAGAAGGCAATACAAGACATAAATAAGGAAATAGAAATAATAAAGAAAAACCAGTCAGAATTACTAGCAATGAAGAACACAGTTAATGAAATACAAAACTCTGTAGAAAATCTCACCAGTAGGATGGATGAGGGAGAGGACAGAATATCTAAGCTAGAAGACCAGGTGGCAGACCTAATGCAGTCCAACAAAGAGAAAGACAAACTTATGGAAAAGTATAAGTGGGAATTTCAAGATATTCAGGACACTATGAAAAGATCCAATACAAGAATTCAGGGCATAGTAGAAGGAGAAGAACTCCACTCCAGAGGCATAGTAGGCATCTTCAACAAAATCATAGAGGAAAATTTCCCCCAAATTGGGAAAGAGGTGCCAATACAGATACAAGAAGCCTTTAGAACCCCAGCCAGACAAAACCCAGAAAGAACCTCTCCTCGCCATATTATAATCAATCTTCCAAACACACACACCAAAGAAAAAATATTGAAAGCAGTTAGAGAGAAAAATCAAGTTACCTACAAAAGCAAGCCCATCAGGATTACAGCAGATTATTCAACACAAACTTTTAAAGCCAGAAGGGCTGAGAGTGATATATTCCAAGTTCTAAAAGATAACAACTGTCAACCAAGGTTACTTTATCCTGCAAAGTTATCCATTCAAATAGATGGAGAAATAAAGACATTCCATGACAAAAGCAGGTTAAAGGAGTATTTGAAGACAAAACTACCTCTACAGAAAATACTTGATAGAATCCTCCATGCTGAAGAAAAGGAAAAGCACACATATAAGGAACCTAGAAAAAACAAGCAATACTCAAACAGTAGTTAACAGAAGAGAGCACAGGTAGAACCAGAAACACATACACACAAAAAAATGGCAAACATAAATACACACGTTTCAATAATATCTCTTAATATCAACGGTCTCAATGCCCCAACGAAAAGACATAGATTTGCAGACTGGGTTAAAAAGCAGGATTCTACAATTTGTTGTCTCCAAGAAACTCACCTTTATACAAAGGATAGACATTATCTTAGGGTGAAAGGTTGGAAGATGGTGTTTCAAGCAAATGGGCCAAGAAAACAAGCAGGGGTTGCTATCCTAATATCAGACAGGGTAGACTTTAGTCTGACGTTAGTCAAGAAAGATAAGGAAGGTCACTTTATATTGATTAAGGGCACACTCCAACATTACAATCCTAAACATATATGCACCTAACATGGGGGCTCCCAAATTCGTCAAACAAACACTATTAGAACTAAGGTCACAGATAACACCAAACACAGTGGTGGTGGGTGACATTAACACACCACTCTCATCAATTGACAGGTCATCCAGGGAAAGAATAAACAGAGAGGCATCTGGACTAAATGAGGTCATAGAAGGAATGGACCTAACAGATATATACAGGACATTTCATCCAAAGGCTGCAGAATATACATTCTTTTCAGCAGCACATGGAACATTCTCTAAAATAGACCATATATTAGGACACAAAGCAAATCTTAACAAATTCAGGAAAATTGAAATAATTCCTTGCATTCTATCTGACCACAATGGAATTAAACTACAAATCAGTAGCAAGAAAGGCTTTAGAGCATACACAAAATCATGGAAACTAAACAATACACTACTCAATGATGAGTGGGTCAATGAAGAAATCAAAAAGGAAATCAAAAAATTTATAGAGTCAAATGATAATGAGAACACAACATACCAAAATCTCTGGGACACAATGAAGGCAGTTCTAAGAGGTAAATTTATAGCCTTAAGTGCCTATATTAAGAAATTAGAAAGGTCACAAGTAAATGACCTAGTGCTTCGCTTTAAAGCCTTGGAAAAAGAAGAACAAGGCAAACCAAAAATCAGTAGACGGGAAGAAATAATAAAGATTAGGGCAGAAATTAATGAAATAGAAACAAAAAGAACAATCCAAAGAATTAATGAAACAAAGAGTTGGTTCTTTGAAAGGATAAACAAGATTGATAAACCTTTAGCAAAGCTGACCAAAAGAAAGAGAGAAGAGACACAAATTAATAAAATCAGATATGAACAAGGTAACATCACAACAGATTCCAGAGAAATTCAAAAAATCATAGGGACATACTATAAAAGCATATACTCCACAAAGTATGAAAATCTGAAAGAAATGGATGATTTCCTTGATCTATATGACCTACCTAAATTAAATCAAAATGAGATTAATCACTTAAATAGACCTATAACAAACATGGAGATCCGAACAGTTATCAATAATCTCCCAACTAAAAGAAGCCCAGGCCCGGATGGATTCACTGCTGAATTTTACCAGACTTTTAAGGAAGAGCTAACACCATTGCTTCTTAAGCTTTTCCAGGAAATAGAAAAAGAAGGAATTCTACGAAACTCCTTCTATGAGGCCAGCATCACCCTGATACCAAAACCAGACTAAGACAGAACAAAAAAAGAAAATTACAGACCAATCTCCCTCATGAACATAGATGCAAAAATTCTCAACAAAATATTGGCAAACAGAATACAAGAGTATATCAAAAAGATCATTCACCCTGACCAAGTAGGCTTTATCCCAGAGATGCAGGGATGGTTCAACATATGCAAATCTATAAATGTAATACATTACATAAACGGGTTGAAGGACAAAAATCACATGATGATCTCATTAGACGCAGAGAAGGCATTTGAAAAAAATCCAACATCCCTTCATGATAAAAGTCCTACAGAGACTGGGAATAGAAGGAACATATCTCAATATAATAAAGGCTATTTATGACAAGCCTACAGCCAACATATTACTAAATGGGGAAAAACTGGAAGCTTTTCCACTAAAATCAGGAACAAGACAAGGGTGTCCACTGTCCCCACTTTTATTTAATATAGTTTTGGATGTCTTAGCCATAGCAATAAGGCAAGAGACACACATAAAAGGGATACAAATTGGAAAGGAAGAAATCAAGTTATCATTATTTGCAGATGACATGATTGTATACATAAAGGACCCTAAAGACTCTACTAGCAAGCTGTTAGAGCTGATCAAAACCTATAGCCATGTAGCAGGATACAAAATAAATACACAGTAATCAGTAGCCTTCATATATGCTAACAACAAACACACAGAGGATGAAATCAGAGAATCACTCCCATTCACAATTGCATCATAAAAAATAAAATACCTTGGAATAAACCTAACAAAGGTAGTAAAGAATCTCTACCATGAGAACTTTAAAACACTCAAGCGAGAAATTGCAGAAGACACTAGAAAGTGGAGAAACATCCCTTGTTCCTGGATTGGAAGAATCAATATTGTGAAAATGGCAATCTTACCTAAAGCAATCTACACATTTAATGCAATCCCTGTCAAAATTCCAAAGGCATTCTTCATGGAAATAGAAAAAACAATCCAAAAATTCATTTGGAATCACAAAAAACCTCGAATATCTAAAATAATACTGAGCAACAAAAAAGAGGCTGGTGGTATCACCATACCTGATTTTAACCTGTACTACATAGCCATAGTAACAAAAACAGCATGGTACTGGCACAAAAACAGACATGTAGATCAGTGAAACAGAATAGAGGACCCAGATGTAAGCCCAAGTAGCTATAGCCACCTGATATTCGATAAAAATGCCAAAAAATATTCATTGGAGAAGAGACAGCCTCTTCAGCAAATGGTGTTTTGAAAACTGGATATATATCTGCGGAAGGATGAAAATAGATTCTTCTCTCTCGCCATGCACAAGAATTAAGTCCAAATGGATTAAAGACCTTAACATCAGACCGGAAACTTTGAAACTGCTAGAGGAAAAAGTAGGGGAAACCCTTCAACATATTGGTCTTGGCAAAGACTTTCTGAATACAACCCCAATTGCTCAGGCACTAAAACCACAGATTAACCACTGGGACCTCATGAAATTACAAAGATTTTGCACCGCAAAGGACACAGTGAAAAAAGCAAAGAGGCAACCTACAGAATGGGAAAAAATCTTCGCCAGCTATATATCTGATAGAGGATTAATATCTAGGATATACAAAGAACTCAAAAAGTTAAATAATAAGGAATCAAACAAGCCAATCAAAAAATGGGCTATGGGTGATTATCCGGTCAAGATGGCGACCGCCTAGCTGCACTACAAACAACGAGGGAAATAAAGGCAAGTATTCAACGGAAATTAGGAACTTTCTGAAGAGGGAGGGCACAGATTGGGATAAAAGAGGGAACACACACCCCCGCGACCCACGCCCCGCCACCCCGCCCGCCGCGAATAACTGCATAGGGTGCGGCCCCGCGCCCAGCGGCCCGGCGCCCCGTGCACACCAAGCCCCACGCGCCCCGGCGGCCCAGCGCACCCCACAACCCCCGTGCCCCACACCCGCCGCACACCCCGCACCCCCTCAGCACGCCCCTCCCCCCCCAGCGCGCCCCACGCTCCCTATCCACACAAGGCAGACGCGGCCCAAGCGAACCAAGGCTTCCCGCGCCCCGGGCACCCAGGCCTGCCCCGCGCCCCTGCGCGCCCAAGACCCCTGCGCCCCACCCCCGCGTGCCTCGAGACCACCCCACGCCCGCCCCACCCTCCCGCGCGCCCCACCCCCCGCGCCTTCCGTGCTCTCTATCCACACACAGCAGGCACGCCCCAAGCACCCCACGCCCCGGGCGCCCAGGAGTGCCCCGCACCCCCGCGCCCCCCGCGCGCCCTGAGACCCCCACACCCCACCCCCACACGCCTCGAGCCCCCCCCCGCGCGCCCCACCCCCGCCTCCCCCCCCAGCGCGCCCAACGCTCCCTACCCACACGCGACAGGGGCGCTCAAAGCGCCCCGCAGCGTCCAGCGCCCAGGCGCCCAGGTGTCCCCCGATCCCCCCGCGTGCCCCGAGACTCCCCGCGCCCCACCCCCGCGCTCATCGAGCCCCCCCCCGTGCACCCCATCCCCGCCGCGCGCCCAGACTGCCCCACAGCGTCCCACAGCATCCAGCACTCCATCTTACCTCAGCGTGCTCCACGCCCCCTGCGCTACCTGCGACCCCCTGGACCCCCTCAGCCCCCTCCCCCGCGCAATCCGCCCCCTCCCCCCCCTGCGAGTCCAGAGCACCCCACGGTATCCCACAGCGCCCCATGCTCCTAGCTGCCTCCCCTCCCCCCACGCCCTGCTGTTCTCACATCACTTGCCGCCGGTCAGTTTCTGCTGTGTCCTGATTCCGTATCCACATCATCTGCCTCTGCACTACAATTGCACGTGCAGTGGGCCCAGTCCCACAGCAAGAGCCACATAAGTCCACACTGAGTCACTAGCGCCAGCGCAGGTGCCATCCCCTACCTGTACATCGCCACCCATCCCCCACTCCCCTGAGGCAGAAGAGCACAGACTGTTTACAGACCCCAGTGTACCCAGCCAGAATCTAGGCACCTTCAAGGCTTGCTACCTCAGTCCCTTTTCAAGCTCAAAGGCAGGCAGCTTAGGTGCATTACTGGGTGAGAATTCAGGCAACTTTGGTGCCCCTGTCAGGCTATAGGTAGGCGGCTTTGGCAAGAGTGAGCAAAAACCCAGGCTGCTTACAACTGCCCCAGGCTGCCTTGGATTTGCATTAAGCTAGATCCCAGGCTGCTCCACCCACCTACCTGCCCATACACTGACATGGGTAGACCACAGCGCAAAAGAAATAACACGAAAAATAAAATGGAAGAAAATCCTGACAGATCACCCAGTCCAACAAGGATCACAACAAACCAAAACATAGAAGAGTGTTTAGGATCAGAACATCAAGTGGAAGCAATGAACAATGCAACCCTGACCAAACTACTGCTAGATCTGACAGGAAAGCTACAAAGGATAGATAATCGTATGGATGCTACCATCACTAAGCTAGAGCAATATGATAAGACACTGGAAGGAATTCAAAGAGAGCTAAGAGAGTTGAGGGAGAATGAAAAAAAAGAGGACCTTAAAAATCAGCTGGCCACACTAAATGAAAACATAAAGAAATGCAAGGATGATTTCCAAGAATCAGCAAGAAAATCAGAAAATGAGACAAAAAGGGAGCTGGACAAAGCGATGGAAGTGATACATAGGAAAGTAGTAGAAAATGCAAACTTAATTGAACAAGTCCAAAACTCACTAGAGGCTCTCAAGAATAGAGTCAGCGAAGTGGAAGATAGAAATTCTGATCTGGAAGACAGGATGGAAGAAACAGTTCGAGAGTCCAAAAATTTCAGTAAGTTCAAAAGTTCCTGTGAACAGAACATGAGAGAATTGTGAGATACACTTAAACGTCCTAATATCAGAATCATTGGAATACCAGAAGGAGAAGAATTTCAGACCAAAGGCATGGAGAACTTATTTAACACAATAATTGAAGAAAACTTCCCCCGTCTCTTAAAAGAAAGGCCCATCAAGATTCAAGAAGCAAACAGAACTCCTAACCGACTAGACCAAAGGAGAAACTCCCCAAGGCATATTATCATTAAGACTCTAAACATTGACACCAAGGAAAAAATCCTAAAAGCAGCTAGGGAAAAACAGCACACCACTTTCAAAGGAAACCCCATCAGAATTACTTCAGACTTCTCAATGGAAACCCTGAAAGCTAGAAGGGCCTGGAATGATACTCTCCAAATGCTAAGAAACTATGGCTTTCAACCTAAACTACTCTACCCAGCAAAAGTCTCCCTTATAATAGATGGTGAAAGGAAAACTTTCCATGATAAAACTCAGCTTTACAATTATATGAACACAAAACCAAACCTACAGAAAGTACTCCAGGAAATTCTCCACAGAGAGGAAACAAATAACCAAACACAAATGCCTACAAGAAGAAGATCACAGCAATCAAACCCAGAGTAGATACAAAAAAAAAAAAAAAAAAAAAAAAAAATTCCATGGAAATGCCAACACACCTCTACCACCACAAAATGACAGGGATCAAATCAAATCTCACAGTCATCACCCTAAACATTAATGGCCTTAATTCACCCATCAAGAGACACAGGCTAACAGGGTGGATCAAAAAATTAGACCCCTCAATCTGCTGCCTTCAAGAAACCCACCTTACCACTAAAGACAGAAACCTCCTCAGGGTGAAAGGGTGGAAAACAATATTCCAAGCAAATGGGAATAAGAAACAAGCAGGTGTAGCTATATTAATATCAGATAAAGTTGACTTCAAACCAAAAACAATCAAAAAAGACAAAGAAGGCTACTTCCTACTTGTAAAGGGAACAATCCATCAAGAGGATATTACAATCATAAATCTGTATGCACCAAACACAGGGGCACTGCAGTTCATAAAACAAAACCTACTTGACAATAAAACAGAAATAACCACCAACACCATCATAGCTGGGGACTTTAACACACCATTATCAGTAATAGACAGATCATCCAAACAGAAGCTCAACAGGGAAGTAAGAGAGCTCAACAAAACCATAGAGCACTTAGACCTAACAGACATCTACAGAACTTTCCACCCCAAATCCACAGACTACACATTCTTTTCAGCAGCCCATGGAACATTCTCTAAAATAGACCATATACTGGGTCACAAAGATAGGCTCCACATATTTAGGAAAATCGACATAATTCCCTGCATGATATCAGATCATAATGCTATATTCCTAGAAATCAACAACAAAAAAACCAACAAGAGCCCCAACGGCAACTGGAAACTGAATAGCACACTCTTAAACAATAAATGGATAGTGGATGAAATAAAAAATGAAATTGCAAAATTCCTGAAATTGAATGACAATGAGAACACATCATACCAAAACTTGTGGGACACAATGAAGGCAGTCCTCAGGGGAAAATTCATAGCACTCAATGCCTTCATAAAAAAGACAGAAAAATCCCAAATCAATAGCTTAACCATCCACCTAAAGGCATTGGAAAAACAAGAAAAATCCAACCCAAAGAGCTCCAGAAGGAAGGAAATAATTAAAATCAGAGCAGAAATTAATGAATTGGAAACCAAGGAAACAATTAAGGCAATTGACAAAACAAAGAGCTGGTTCTTTGAAAAAATAAACAAGATTGACAAACCTCTGGCCAATTTGATCAAGCAAAAAAAGGAGAGACTCCAAATTAACAAAATTCAAAATGAAAAAGGAGAGATTACAACAGACATCAGTGAAATCGGCAGAATCATCAGGACTTATTTCAAAAACCTCTACTCCACAAAACTGGAAAATGTGGAGGAGATGGATAAATTCCTGGATGCATATCATCTACCAAAGCTAAACTCAGAGCAGATCAACCACCTCAATGAACCCATCACGCTCATGGAGATTGAAAAAGTAATAAAAAACCTCCCAAAAAAGAAGAGTCCAGGACCAGATGGATTCCCAGCCGAATTTTATCAAACCTTCATGGAAGAACTCAAACCAATCTTCCTAAAACTGTGCCACACAATTGAAGAACAGGGAAAACTACCCAACTCCTTCTATGAAGCTAGTATCACCCTAATCCCAAAACCAGGCAGAGACGCCACAAGAAAAGAAAACTATCGGCCTATTTCCCTAATGAACATAGACGCAAAGATCCTCAACAAAATTCTCGCAAACCGAATCCAACAACACATCAAAAGCATTATCCACCTTGACCAAGTGGGATTTATCCCAGGAACACAAGGGTGGTTCAACATACGAAAATCTGTCAATGTAATACACCACATAAACAAGCTTAAACATAAAAATCACATGATCATTTCGATAGATGCAGAGAAGGCCTTTGACAAGATACAACATCACTTCATGATCAAAACATTGGAGAGAATCAGTATGGCCGGTTCACATCTTAATATAATAAAGGCAATATACAAAGCTCCAAAGGCCCAAATAATTCTTAATGGAGAGAGACTGGAGGAATTCCCATTGAGATCAGGAACAAGACAGGGATGTCCTCTCTCACCTCTGCTTTTCAATATAGTTCTGGAAGTCCTAGCTCAAGCAATAAGACAGGAGAAGGAAATAAAAGGGATACAATTTGGAAAGGAAGAAGTTAAGTTAGCTCTATTCGCTGATGACATGATTGTATATGTAAGAGACCCGAGAGACTCCATCCCAAAACTCCTGAAGGTGATTAACTCCTATAGCAAAGTAGCAGGATACAAAATCAACGCACAAAAATCGGAAGCATTTCTGTATGCAAATGACAAAGACACAGAAAAAGAAATAAAGGACATAGTCCCATTTTCAATAGCAAAAAATAAAATAAAATACCTTGGAATAACGTTAACCAAGGAAGTAAAAGATCTATACAACGAAAATATAAAAACTCTCAAAAAAGAAATTGAGGAGGACTTGAAACGATGGAAAGACCTCCCATGCTCCTGGATAGGCAGAATTAACATTGTGAAGATGGCAATCCTACCAAAGGCAATATATAGATTTAACGCAATTCCAATTAAAATCCCTACAATGTTCTTCACAGACATAGAAAAAATGATCTCAAATTTCATATGGAAAGGCAGAAGGCCTCGCATATCCAAACATATCCTCAGCAAAAGAAATACCTCTGGTGGCATCACCATACCCGATATAAAGTTATACTACAAAGCCATAGTAATAAAAACAGCATGGTACTGGCATAAAAACAGGAGTATAGACCAATGGAATAGACTTGAGGACCCGGATTTTGGGCCAAGCAACTATAGCTACTTGATATTCGACAAAGGCCCAAACAATATAGACTGGAAAAAAGATAGCATCTTCAACAAATGGTGCTGGACAAACTGGATAACCACATGCAGGAAACTAAAACTTGATCCACACATTTCACCATGCACAACACTCAAATCCAAATGGATCAAAGACCTCAACATAAGACCAGAAACTCGAAAACTACTGGAAGAAAATTTAGGAAGTACTTTCCATGATATAGGAATGGGAAAAGACTTCCTGAATAAAACCCCAGTGGCTCAAGTTCTTAAACAGTCACTCAAACATTGGGATCATATGAAGCTGAAGAGTTTCTTTACAGATAAGCATATAATAAACAAAGCCAATAGAATACCCACAGAGTGGGAGAAAATATTTGCAGGTTATCCAACTGATAGAGGCCTTATCTCTAGAATTTACGAAGAACTCAAAAGTCTAAACAATAAGAAGACAAATACCCCACTCACAAAATGGGGCACAGAGTTAAACAGGCAATTCACAGAGGAAGAGATACAAATGGCAAACACACACCTAAGAATATGTTCATCATCCCTAATCATCAGAGAAATGCAAATTAAAACAACTATGAGATTCCACCTTACCCCAATAAGGATAGCCAACATCAAAAGGTCAAATGAAAATAAATGCTGGCGAGGATGTGGAGAAGCAGGGACACTCATTCACTGTTGGTGGGAATGCAGGATGGTACAGCCACTTTGGAAAGCAATATGGAGACTCCTGAAAAAGCTGACTATAGAAATACCAACAGACCCAGTTATACCATTACTGGGCATGTACCCTAAAACCTTCAAACCAAAAGCCAGAGAGATTTGCTCAACCATGTTTGTAGCAGCTCAATTCGTAATAGTTAAAAGCTGGAATCAACCCAGATGTCCATCATTAGAAGAATGGATAACAAAGATGTGGTATATCTACACAATGGAATTCTATACAGCAGTAAGAAAAAACGACATAAAGAAATTTGAGGAAAAATGGTTGAACCTGGAACAGATCATTCTCAGCGAACTTACCCAATCACAGAAAAAAAATCGACACATAGTCTCACTCATCTGCAACACCTAACCTGAATTTGCCCAAGATGCCTTACATACCCAGCAAGTACCTCATGGACTAGACAATAAGATGGATGGGAGGGCGGGGAGGGAATCAAAGGGTGGAAAACAGTAATCCGGACCCAAACGGTAATGGTACCATAAAATTCTACTTCCTAAAAGACAGACCAAATGACTGAACCTTCACTAGTCCCTTACAGGAAACACCTGAACCACAAGACACTGGAGAGGGTAGGATCAAGACTGACCTAAATCTCCTACATCTTCCCTCCCTCCCTCTCCCCCTCTCCCCTCTATCTCTCTTCTCTCTAACTCTTGTATATTAGTTATCTTTTCCTCAATTTCTTAGTGGACACTGACCTGTAACCCCCACTTCCAGCTTGGGCCTACAATCCACAATGAGCTTTTGATCAAAGAAACCTACAAGGTTTCCCAAAACAATGACAGACTTCTGTCAGAGTAATTGATGACCCACCAAAGGCCAGTGGTAAGACCCTATTGCTGAAGACTCCATACGCAGCTGACACGTAAAATGGAATGACATGGCTGGAAGCCAGGAGAGAGTCAGTCCCCAGACAGTCAGCGTGTCTAGTGCCAGAAGGCGCTACATAGGCGACTGGGGGAAGTGACCAAGATCTGTCCAAGCAACACATTGTTTAACCTAAGTAGCAACAATTAACCGGATGTGATACCCATACAAGTGCAATAGTGGTACACAGCCATGGTGAGGAATCAATTGCTCTTGATTTGGCTAACTGATCCACTCAGTGGTACTAGACCCTTAGCTGGAGCTGGGAAACAAGTCAGAACCATACCCAAACACAAGCCCACTCTACAATATCAAGCTACCATCAATCACGGGGTATAAGAGGGCCTACACCTATCAAACTGTCTATCAAAAAAGTAAGTGTTATCTCAATTTTCTGGGTGCTAACTCACTCTCCGTTGGAGAATCTGCTTCTCTTTTCCAGATAGATGCAGATCCTAAGAAGAGAGCTGCCCCAACATACCTCAGAAGGGGCCCAACTGAAACTAAGGACAACTGGCGAAATAAGCAAGGGTGATGTTTTCCTGTGAACTGGATACCAGCACAAAGGGGAAGGAGATCAATTCAGAGAAAAATCAACTCCTACCAAATCAGAGAGCCAGAGCCTCAGAGGCCCCCAACACCTCAGCACTGAAGCAGACCAAAAATGAACCCAACATGGCTCAGGGAAATCTTGCGGAAGAGGGGGCAGAAAGAATGTCAGAGTTACATGTTGGGTCATGATTTTCAGAGACATTTATCATACTAATAACTGGGGGCTAACTCCACAATGCATGACCCATTTTCAATAATAAGGAGGGTCTAATGGGAGGGGGTAGATCACAGATGAGCCTAAATAATGGTACCAAACTGCCTGTATTTGCTGAAAAGAAAACTAATAAATTAAATTAAAAAAAAATGGGCTATGGAGCTAAATAGAGAGTTCTCAAAGGAAGAAATACGAATGGCATATAAGCATCTAAAAAAATGTTCTACTTCACTAGTCATCAGGGAAGTGCAGATTAAAACTACATTGAGATTCCCATCTCACTCCTGTCAGATTGGCCACCATCATGAAAACAAATGATCATAAATGTTGGCGGGGATGTGGAAAAAGAGAAACCCTTCTGCACTGCCGGTGGGAATGCAATCTGGTCCAGCCATTGTGGAAAACAGTGTGGAGTTTCCTAAAAGAGCTAGAGATTGATCTACCATATAACCCAGCTATAGCACTCCTAGGCATATATCCAAAGGACTCATCTCATTTCCTTAGAAGTACATGCTCAACCATGTTTATTGCTGCTCAATTTATAATAGCTGGGAAATGGAACCAGCCTAGATGTCCCTCAACAGATGAGTGGATAATGAAGATGTGGCACATTTATACAATGGAGTTCTACTCAGTGGTAAAGAAAAATAAAGTTATGAAATTTGCAGAAAAATGGATGGACCTGGAAAGTATTATACTAAGTCAGGTAACCCAGGCCCAGAAAGCCAAGCGCCACATGTTCTCTCTCATATGTTGATCCTAGCTACAGATGACTGGGCTTCTGCGTGACAATGAAAATACTTAGTAGCAGAGGCCAGTAAGTTAAAAAGGAGACATAAAGGGTAGAGAAAGGAAGAGGGAAGGATACTTAATAGGTTGATATTGTATATATGTAATTACAATGATTGTGATGGGGTGGTAATATGATGGAGAATGGAATTTCAAATGGGAAAGTGTGGGGGTGGGGAGGGAGGGAATTACCATGGGATATATTTTATAATCATGGAAAATGTTAATAAAAAATTAAAAGAAAAGGATAGCAGGCATATAGATAAGTGGTAGAGCCTAGCATATATTAGTTTTGGGGTTCAATTCTTAGTACCACAAAACAACACCACCATAACATAAAATACACACACATGCACACACAGCCCCACACATGTTTTTTTTAAGAGGGTATTGGATGGTTTGGGGCTAGCTGTCAGAAAAAATCTAAAAAACTGGGATACCAGCCTGTGCACTATGTGGATAACCCAGGCAGGCTCCTGTCCATTCACTAAGCCTTAGTTTCTCTGTAAAAATATGCACGATAATATTGCTTGCCTCTGAGGGACTTGAGGACCAATACACTATTGTTCAATGCACTTTCAAACTGTGGTATGTGCATTAGCACGATAAGTATCCCTGCCATTGAGCTCAGCCATCAGATTTTAGTTGATACAGACCAAGAGCCAAGTGTGGTGGTGGCTGCCAGTGCAGCTGCCTTTTTTTTTTTTTTTTTTCTAAGGTAGGGTCTCACTGTAGCTCAGGCTCTCCTGGAATTCACTATGGAGTCTCAGGGTGGCCTCAAACTCACAGGGATCCTCCTACCTCTGCCTCCTGAGTGCTAGGATTAAAGGTGTGTGCCACCACACCCGGCTGCAGCTGCCTTTTTAAAACAAAAATATATTTATTTAATTTTGTGTATATGTGTGTGTATGTGTATGTGCCTGTTACATGGAACATTTGTAGAGGCTGGAGGACAGCTTCGAGATGTCTCCAAAGATGCTCTACCTTCTTTGAGACAGGATCTCTTGCTGCTGCAAATGAAGTGCCAGCTGGCCCGCAGGTTTCAGATTCTCCTCTCTCCATCTCCACTGTTGTCAGAGCATCATGATTGCAGACGTGCCACTTTGAATCTTGTTTTATATGTATGCTGGGTAATTGAATCCTGGCTGGCAGGCTTCATAAGCACCTTTAGCTGCAGAACCATATCCCTAGCCCCAGCAGTTGCCTGCCTGCATTCCTTCTTGCCTCCCATCTTACTTTTTTCCTTTTTTTGAGGTAGGGTCTCACTCTAGCCCAGGCTGACTTGGAATTCACTGTGTAATCTCAGGCTAACCTCAAACTCATCCAGGTTCCTTCTTTTTAAAAATGTAATTTATGTATGTATGTATGTATGTATGTATGTATGTATGTATGTGCTTGTGCATGCTCATGTGCATCTCCCTTGCTGCTACAAACAAATGCCAGATGCATGCATCACTTTTTGTATGTGGTTTTACATGGGTGGCTGGGAAATTGAAACCCAGGCCCCAAGCTTTTCAAGCAAGTGCCTTTAACTGTTGAGCCCTCTCCCCAGCCCTTCCTCCCTCCCTTTCTTCTTTTTATTTAAAACATTAGGGCTGGAGAGAGGGCTTAGTAGTTAAAGGCACTTGTTTGCAAAGCCTAATGGCCTGGGTTTGATTCTCGCAGTAAGTGGTGCATCTGCCTGGTATTCTTTTGCAGTGGCATGAGGCCCTGGCATGCCTATTCTCTCTCTCTCTCAAATGAATAGAGTATGTAAAAAAATGTGTGTATGAGTATGTCAGAGGACAATTTTAGCGTGTGATCTTCTCTTTCCACTCTGTTTGAGATAGACTATCACTTGTTTTGCTGTTGGGAAGGTAGTTGCCCTACAATTCCTCAAGCTTCAGGATTCTCCTGACTCCACCTCCTATAGATGCAAGTGGACTGGACTTACAGATGCCTATGCTACTTTACTGTCCAGCTTTCGGGTGGGTGCTGTGGATTCCAAACTTCAGTCAGCAGGCTTGCAGAGCAAGCACTTTTAGTCACCAAGCCTTTCTCCAAGCCCATAACTGTCTTTTAACTTGACTTGACCTTGGCTAAGTTCTTTAACTTATTTGAGCATTAGTTGTCCCATCTGTAAAATGAGGATGATAATTTTATTTTTTATATGTATGTGTGTGGTATATGCATGTTTGTGTATGTGTGTCTGTGTATGTGTGTGTATTGGAGACCAGAGGCTGACATCAGGTGTCTTCCCTAACCACTCTCCATCTTATTTAAAAATGCACTGTGTGGGGCTGGAGAGATGGCTTAGCGGTTAAGTGCTTGCCTGTGAAGCCTAAGGACCCCGGTTCGAGGCTCGGTTCCCCAGGTCCCACGTTAGCCAGATGCAAGAGGGCGCATGCATCTGGAGTTCGTTTGCAGAGGCTGGAAGCCCTGGCGCGCCCATTCTCTCTCTCCCCCTCTATCTGTCTTTCTCTCTGTGTCTGTCTCTCTCAAATAAATAAAATAAAAATTTAAAAAAATGCACTGTGTGTATGTGTCTGTGTGTGTGTGAATATGGGCATGAGTGTGCGATGGTGCATGAGTAGAGGTAGAAGACAACCTGTTTACCTTGAGGCAGGACCTCTCACTCTGAATTATTGCTCTACTGTTCTTTGCTGCCCTTGTCATGAGCTTCTAAGAAATTCTTCTCTCTGCCTCCCTTCTCACCATCAGTATGCTGGGATTACAGAAGCTCTCTATGACTCCTGACTTTTATGTGGAGTTTAGGGATTGAATTTGGGTACTCTATCTTGAGTGATGAGCGTTTTTATCCACTGAGCTATTTCCCCAGTCCCTTGATTGCTCAGGGATCAAAGCCACTTCCCCCCCACCAAAGGCTGCTGGCCTAAGTCCATTCCCCAATACCTGAATAAAGTGAGATGCACAAAGTGGCACACATGTATCTGGATTTCATTTGCAACAGCAAGAAGCCCTGGTGTACTCACTCTCAATCAAAAGTAAATGAAAAACAAATATAAAAATCCAAGCCTACATTAAAAATTTTGCATGTATGTATGGCATGTGTGTGCCACGGTACACGTGTATAGATCCAAGTGTTTATACTCCATCTTCTTTGAGAAAGGATATGCAACTGCAAATGTCAGTTAAGCTGGCCTGTGAGCTTCAGATTCTCCTGGCTCAACTTCCCATTGTCATAGGTGCATTGGGATCATTTTGGATCTGGCTGGGTGTTGAATAATTGAACCTAGGCTTACAGGCTTTAACCACTGAGCCATTTCCCCAGCTCTCCATCTTATTTTTTGAGACAGTGTTTCATACCGATTCTTGACCTCTACCATTCAGCTAGACTAGCTAGCCAGAAAGCCCTGGGAATTGTCCAGTCTCTGCATCCCCACTGTTGGCATTACAGTTGTACATCATCACCATGGCTATCTTTTACATGAGTACTAGAAATCTGAACTCAGGTCCTCATACTTGCAAAGCAAGAACTTCACTCACTGAGGCATCACACCAGCCCTTAAGACAGGGTATTCTGTAGCCCAGGCAGCCCTCAAACTTGCATATCCATAGTCTGGGCCCTTTTGGGTCTGCAAAAGTCCAGTCTGGGCTCTCCAGTTGCCCTACACAGGAACCTTGCACATGTCTCCTATAGATGGTAACATAGCTGAGACAAAGAGCAAGGAGTAGCCTTAGAAGAGCCTCCCGAGTGCTTCTGCTGTATCTGGCTCTCTTTGAGAGTCTACTGTGTGCAGATGACAAGCACTGGTTTACATGAGCACTTCTGATTCTCATGGTCCTGGCAGCCAGACAGTGCCCTCAGTAAGTCAGTGAGCCTCAATGGCAGGCTATCCCAGGCTGGGTAAAATGTATCTGATGCCACAGGAGGTTATCTGTACTTTCTTTTGCTGAGAGTTATGCTGTATTTGTGTCACATCATTTACATGTGTGTGGAGTAACCTTCTGTTTTCCTTCAAGTGAAGTTATTTTTGTCTTGCAGACCCTGGTTCTAGAAATTGCTTCTTTCTGGAGTGTGTCCCCAGACATGTGTTCTTACTGCCACCTTCTGGTAGAATGTGGGTATTGCAAGAAAAGGCACAAAGCATTGCCCTCTCCACATCTCAGTGTCCATCCCAGGATCCCTGAAGATCACATTTCCATTCTCACTGAACCCAAGGGCTAGTGCTTCAACAGCAAGTCACAGTAACTATGGAATAAGGTATACAGTGAGTTTCTTCCCAGAAAAGGGAAAAAAGACTGAACTTAACCCTGAAAGAGGGTTAAGTAATACACTCACATTTAGTTTATCATATATTAAAATCTTCTCAGACTCAACTCTCTTATCCCACTTTGTAGTATCTATCATGATTTACATTTATCATGTGCTATGAAACATACTTCTTCTCATTCACTGATTGTCTTTCCCCCTGTCAGAATATCAGCCCCATGAGAGTAGGGACCTTTGTTTTTCCTATTAATTTACTCAATCATAGTTTGGCTAGCATCTGTATAGGAGGTGCATAAATTGTAATAGGAATAAGGTAAACAGCCTAGGGGGATTGTCCCCCACAGAGTTTCCAAAGGAAATACCAGGGCTGAAAAAGTACAAGACTTGGGCATGCACCATGATGTGAGGGACAAGTTTGGACATGGAGTCTAGTCCATGAGTGATCACAGCCTCTTCCCATCCTCATGCAGTTCCCTGGCTTCCCTCACTTGGTGCAGTCTCCATGGACCTGGTGGTCCCCATAGGTATTCTATTGTGGCTGGTTCTGCGGGGAGAGAGGCCATTGCTCTTGTATTCATAGCAGACTTCAGATGACAAGGTCTCCTCTTCATCTGGGGCTAAAGCTCAGGTTGAAAATAAAGTGCCTGGGCTAAATTATGGGGTGTGGAGCTTTGGGGAGGCAATTGGTGCCACCTCCCCATTCCCTTAACTCCATTCTGAGTCATGGTGGCAAATAGTGTCATTAAAATGTACCTGCAATGCCGGGCGTGGTGGTGCACGCCTTTAATCCCAGCACTCGGGAGGCAGAGGTAGGAGGATCACCGTGAGTTCAAGGCCACCCTGAGATGACAGAGTGAATTCCAGGTCAGCCTGGACCAGAGTGAGACCCTACCTCGAAAAACCAAAAAAAAAAAAAAAAAAAATGTACCTGCAGGTATGTTCTTGCACAGACCTGCATCATGCCTGTACACCCACATGGGAGATGTATGTGTGTCCCTTGGTTTACCTCAGCATCATTGTGAACACAGGAATGGGATGGAATGACATGTATTCAACAGGATAGATGAATGTGCCTGTATGTAGGGGGGGATGTGCATATGGACTGTAAGAATAGATGGAAGACCTGTATGAATGTATGAATGTCTCTGGAATGTACGAATTTACATGAGTATGTTTGTGATGTGAGTGTAGTCAGCCCTCCATATCTACAGTCAATCCTCTATACCCGTGGGGTCTGCCTCCCAACTTCACCTACCCAGAGGTTGAAGATGTGTATATTATTGAGATATATAATATAGTAAGGCTTATCCTTGTTACCTCTGTACTAAGAGTTAGACTTAGCCCCTTGTCAATATTTCCTAAATGATACAATATAACAGTTATGTACACAGTATTTAAAATCAGGTGTTACAAATTACCGATAGATACTTTATTCACATTCACTTCTTTTTGGAAGCTTTTCTTGTTGCTTTTTTTGAGAAGGATCTCACTCTAGTCCAGGCTGAACTTTTGTTTGACCTGGAGCACCCAAGCTGGCCCCAAACCCAAGGCAATCCTTAAGCCTCATCCTGAGTGCTGAGATTATAGGTGTGAGCCACCACATCTGGCTTTCTTGTTGTTTCTCAAATGTGTATATGGATATGTATGTGAATGTATGCATGTGGACACATGTGTGTGTGGGTGCACATGAATGAATGTGTGCATGTATGTAAAGCAAGAGGTTGATATTGGATGCCCTCTACTACTCTTTTGAGACAAGGTCTCTCACTGATCCTGAAGCTCACTGATTTAGCTACATAAACTGGCAAGCAGACTCTGGAGATCCTCCTGATTTCACCTCCCCAGAAATGAGATTATAAGGGCTTGCTACCAAGTTCAGTATTGTTTTAAAATTTTCCTTATGTGTGTGTGTGTGTGTGCATATATATATATATATATATATATATATATACATATATATACATATATATATATATGCATATATATGTGTGTGTATATATGTATGTATGTATGTGTATGTGTATATATATATATATTCCCAGTGTGTATGTGTGTGTGTGTGTGTGTGTGTGTGTGAAAGAGAGAGAGAGAGAGAGCATGTCAGGGCCTCTTGCCACTGCAAATAAACACTAGACATATGTCATATGTCTGGTTTTTATGTGGGTGCTGGGGAATTGAACCTAGGATGGCAAACTTTGCAAACAAATGCCTTTAAGCACTAATCCATCTCCACAGACATATTTACTAATTTTGGGGACAGGGTTACATGTATCCCAGGCTGGCCTTTGAACTTCCTATGTAGCCAAAAATGGCCTCCTACTTCCACTTCAAGAAAGTGCTGGGATGAAAGATATGCAGAATAATTTCTGATGTATGTGGTGCTGGGACTTGAATCCAGGCCTTTGTGCATGTTAGGCAAGCACTCACCAACTGAGCTACATCACTAGCCTAAGATAATTAAGAGTATACATCAAGATGTGTGTAGGTTCTATGCAAACACTTTGCCATTTTATATGAAGGACTTGAATATCTTTGGATTTGGATATTCTTTTTTTTTTTTAATTTTTATTAACATTTTCCATGATTATAAAATATATCCCATGGTAATTCCCTCCCTCCCCACCCCCACACTTTCCCATTTGAAATTCCATTCTCCATCATATTACCTCCCCATTACAATCATTGTAATTACATATATACAATATCAACCTATTAAGTATCCTCCTCCCTTCCTTTCTCCACCCTTTATGTCTCCTTTTCAACTTACTGGCCTCTGCTACTAAGTATTTTCATTCTCACACAGAAGCCCAGTCATCTGTAACTAGGATCCACATATGAGAGAGAACATGTGGCGCTTGGCTTTCTGGGCCTGGGTTACCCGACTTAGTATAATACTTTCCAGGTCCAGGATCTGGATATTCTTAAGTGGGGGCAAGAACTAATTACCCAAGAAGACTGAGGGATGACTGTATGGTGTGAGCCAGCAGCAAAGATGATAACTTAGATTAATTGTCTCAGTTGGTTAATGAGCAGTATCCTTGGCCTCTAGTCCTTTCCTAATTACCACCATTGAAAATATCTCCAGAAAGCTGAGTGTTGCTGTACCTGCACAACAGGCTTCAGAGTTCGGCAGGGGGATGACACAGTTTAAGTAAACACTTTGGCTAATTTGAAAATGGGAGAGCTATGGGGGCTTTATCTCACAGGACAGAAGATCTAGGCCTTGGCCTTCTGTGCTTTTATTATTTAGCTTGCAAATGCTCATTAATTATTAACTATTCACTTTGCATAGATTATCTTTTCCATGAGACAACTTGCTATGCTATTTTGAGGTGAAGCAGATGTTTACAGAGAAAGAAGTTAAGTTGCCCATCAGAGTATAGTGACCTGAAGCTGCAAGGTCAAACTTCTTAACAGCCTGGGAGAAAGAGACACCGCTTCCAAAACTTGCATTGGCATATGTTCATCTGCTTTGTCATAATAAACATTCTTTACTCGAGGTGCTTTGCATGTGAAGAGCCAACCTGACTCCATTTTAACAGAGCCATTTTGATATAATGACTAAGTTAAGTTTCTGTGTCTGAGCTGGGGCCACAAATTGTTCCCTGGTTACTGTTCCCAGAATTGTGTATTCATAACATTACAGGAAGTAGTTTAATTGTAAGGGCTGGTCTGCTTCTGTCACCACATATGCTTGCCTCTGAAAACCCTCTACCCTGTGATTTCTATGGTTTCAGCCTATAAAAAGAGTATGAGAAGCTGACTTGGTTATGCTCTCCTACACCTCTGCCATAGGGAGACAGCTGCTGGACTAGCTCTCTTGTGCACAATTACAAGCTTGCTTAAATTTGACCATAATTTGTGATTGGTGGTCTTTATTCTCACGAATTCTGGGTTAACATAATGGAGGTCCCATCAAGATGGAGACTCCAACCCAAATTCAAAAGCCGGACCCTTCTCGCTGAGCCTCCTGAACTGAAGCGTCACTCCCAGCGGGTGCGTACTTTGAAGATGTTTCAATGCCCAGGGACATGCTTTCTGCTCCATGGACAGCTGAGGTGAACTGCCACAGAAAAGTGAAACCAGCAAACACTTGTCTGGGGAGGCCTCCAGTGATAAGTCATAGTAAGGCATTTCCTTCTCTGACAACTGGTTCTGGTTCTAGTGGAGTACCTTCTGGGGACAGAGGTGTCTGAGGAGGCATATTCACACTCTTGTCCAGGGCAATTACAAGGATTACACTGCTCACCTGGTTCAGAACAACTGCAGAGCCCATACTGTCCACTTGGTCTTGGTTCTAGACAATAGAGAGACATCACATTGTCTACTTGGCTCTGGTTTTTGGACTCATTTATCATTTGATTGTTGTCTGTCCTTTGCCTGTCTTTCATTTGCTCTTTTGTATCTTGTCCTTCTGTTTAGTGTTTGTTTTGTCCTTTTGTGCTTAACATTTTTGGATCCTCCTAGGAACTATCAAGTCATAGGTTGTCCTTGGGCTACCTGGACACTCTGACCACTCCAGATAAATTAAAAATTGGAAATTAAAAATTGGAATTGAGGCATTGTGCATGTTGGTGAATACCTTTAATCCCAGAACTCAGGAGGCAGATGTAGTTAGGATCACCATGAGTTTGAGCCACCTTGAAACTACATAGGTCAGCCTGAGCTAGAGTGAGACCCTACCTCAAAAAACCAACAAAAATAAACAAACAAATAAATAAATAAATGGAATTGAGACTAATCAAATTTTGGTTTGAAAAATCCAAAATCTGAAATTATATTCGATGTAAGTTTGAGGTTTGGTTTTGGTCTCTGGAGTTATAAATAGAATGGAAATTTAAAATGGAAATACATAGCTTCTAAATAAATAAATAAATAAAGGTGTGAGGGGAGAATGTGTCTGAAATCTATATTGAAAGTGCACTTACAATGAATGTGTGTATATACGAGTGTATGTGTGGCTCACAGCCCTAAGGCTACAGAATGATAAGGCTTTGCCTTCTCTTGTCTGTTCTACAGCAGCATCAACATAGTGGGAAATTTTTTGTGGGGGATGACCTCCACCAAGCCCACGGTCCTAGATGGCATGACCAACTTTTACTGTTGACTATTCCCCCGAAGGAACACTGAAAGTAATTAAAATCATAGGCAAGAAAAAAAATTGCAAGATTCTCCTACTCTTAAAAAGTTATAAAATGACAGGATCAAAAAGCTGCCTTGTAGCTCTGAGAGAAGTCCAAAAATATCCCTGAAATTTTAGAAAAAAAAAAAAGATAAAAATTAATTAAGTTCTGGGTCAATCCCAGGCAGATACTAAAACCTGAAAAAAAAAAAAAACTGTCTTACTCTCACATGCTGTGGCTGGGTCAGTTCCCCATAACAAAGATAAAAGTGGAGGACTGCACATGAACAGGCACCTACAATGTGTCACCTGATGCTTTCCCCTGAAGGGCTTGCTCTGTAGATGGCCAAATGGCCCTGGAAATAGGAGGAGCCTAACATACAAGGCTCACTGTTGGACACAAAGACAAAACACAGACCTCTCTGGAGTTTATGCTGTCCCCAGGGTAATCCCTGATGGCTCTTAGCTTTCCTGCCTTGCAGAGCCAGGGGTGTGACAGGCACAGGGAGTCTCAGGAACCTGGCCCCAGCATGACGATGGGATGGGTGAGTCCCAAATTGCCACAAACAGATGGGGACTTCTTATAAGAAATTTGCAACTGTTTTTAAGTTTACTTTATCTGTCTATGCTTCTATGGGACTACTAACAAACAACAGCCTCAAGATTTAAGTTTAAATTTAAAAGTACTCAATAATAAGTTTGTAAAAAAATTTATAAACTTTCTAATAGTGTTCAAATATGATTTCATATTTAAAAATATATGTTTCAGGATATTCTGGGTAAATAATATAAACCAAATCTGATCTACTCTTCTATACAGAGCTAATTCAAAAAGCCTTTTGAGGAACTTAGTCATATTAAAAGTCTTATGGTAAGGACACTAAAATTTTTTGTTGGTAATTTTAAGATAAACTGACTAAAGAAAATAAATTAAAAAACTAAATGTTGGATATTAAATATGTGATAAAAAGTTGTTACAAAGTAGTTACGTAGATTGTAAAGTAAATGTATATAAATAAAACTACAAATAAACTTAAACAGAAAATTAAAGACAAAGTTAATTAACTAAATCTTAAAGTACTTGAACAGATTACAGACTTCTCGAGATATAAAATAGCTATTAACCTGGGCTTATATCAGACTAACAAAATATGGCCCTGGCTGGTAACAAGTTGCTATGGTATTCTGGCTGTAAACTTTAACTTATTGATGTTAATCTGGTCATGATAATGATTGTAAAAGACTCACTTTAGAGTGTTCAACAGAAGATTTCAAAATGTCCCTGTGATGGGTAGTATCAGTTGTCAATTTGATGGAGTTTTAAATTACTATGGAAAGAAATCTCTGGGCATGTCTTTTCTAGATCATGTTAATTGAGGTGGGAGGATCCACCCTAACTCTGAGCTGCACCATTCAAAGGGCTGGGGTACTGGCCTGAATAAAAAAGAGACAGCAGCATTCATCTCTTGCTGCTTCCTGATTGTAGAGTCAATGTGACCAGCCGCCTCTGCTTCTGCCTCCCCTGCCATGATGTTTCTTGAATTGTAAACCTTAAGTTTCTTCTTGTTTGGTATTTGGTCACAACCAGAAAAGTGACTAATACAGACGGGGCAAAATTATCTCCCTCTGAGAACCCACTGTATCAATGAATCTAATTAATGAATCCCTATTTATTGCTAAGTAATCTGCTTGGGGCTCACTTCTGCATTCTCAGAGCTTGGTGCAAGCAAGTCCTCAGTAAAGAGCCAGAAAGGACCAACAAGCAAACATGCAGTAGAAAAGATGAGAATGAGGCCAGTGGTTTGTGACATCTATGATATCCTTGGGGACAAATACCTAGGGGAAGATAGAAAAGAACTTAGCTGAAAGATGAGACATACAATGATGACCGAGAAGGCTGTGAAAG
This sequence comes from Jaculus jaculus, assembly GCF_020740685.1. Lineage (NCBI taxonomy): Eukaryota > Metazoa > Chordata > Mammalia > Rodentia > Dipodidae > Jaculus > Jaculus jaculus. The sequence continues at coordinate 104,310,155 of NC_059106.1, forward strand.
AATTGAAACAGCCACATCTGAAGGCTTAAAGAGGAGGAGCATCCAACAGGGGTAGGCCATAGCTTCAAGAATGGTGGAGACTGAAGGTGAGAGCTGAGAAGTGACAGGCCTCAAGAGTGGGTGCATGAAAGGCAGACTAAGGGAGGAATGTAGAAAAGTGATGAAGATAAGGTTATTGTTAAGAAAGCCTAATGCATCAAAAAGATGGGGAGGGTTGGGTGGCAGAAGGCAAGTTCCCTAACCTGAGAGCCTCTGCAACAGCTATAGCAATGATGCAGCATGGCACACTCAGGGCAGACATCACTAATCAACCAGCCATTCTTTCCATTACAGGCCTCACTAAGCAATAATACCATTCTTTCTGCTATGCTCATGGCAGACATTGTTAGCCAATCTCAGCATTCTTGATGCTTCATTCTTTCACAGTAATTAGAATCTTTCTCACCTGAGTCCTCCAGGCCACCATTCCCTAATGAATGGACTTGAGCATTATACTATGCTTGGTCAGCTGCTATTGACTCCCCCAGTGGGATCCTTCCAGGCTGGTCTATCTGAATTTTTGAATGGGTCCATTGGCACATTTGTTGGGGAAGTAGTTCCTAATTGCTTTCTCTACAAAGATTCTGTTGGGCGTTAGCTTCTTCCCGGCCCCTGTCCCTCACCCATACACTGAGTCTCTTCAGAGTGCTGGGTGAAGCCCTGGGGGCAGCTGGAGCCGTAGCCTCCCAGCTCATTCTTCCAGTTGTACTGACAGAGATGGGGTCCATGACATTTGTTTATCTCTAGGACAGAGAGAAAGGGAAAGAGGCCTAGTTGGTGTACCTCAGGACTATGCCCTTAGAGCTAGACCCCACATCAGTCCCACTTTACCTTCACAGCTGCATCCAGGGCTATCCAGGATGAAACCTTGATTACATTCACACTGGAAGCTTTCTGGGGCATTGTGACACCATTCACAAGTACCACATGGGTCAGTCTGTACCAACTACTCATCCTTGCCTATAGAGAACAGAGTATGGGCAGGGCTACCTAGTTGTTATATGGAGTGCCCCCATGCTGGTGTTGACACCAGATATACTGTGGGGCTTCAAGTGGGAGATTACCCCCTTCCTTTGTGTTTGTTTCCAAGGTTGTGAGATGAGATCCTTTGCAATTATGTGGCATATATATTTTAATTATGCATGTGCATGTTCATGTATATTTTTGTGTTTGAAGGCCACAGGACAAAGTTGGGAGTCATCCTCCGAATGTCATCTACCTTTAAATTTTTTTACATGTGTATGTGCATATATGTGTGTGTACAGTCATATGTATGTCAAAGCATGTGTGTGTGGGCTCTTGAGTGTGGCTCCTCACCTTCCATCTTGTTTGAGGCAGGGTCACTTATTCAATCCTTCATGTGCTGGGCTAATTGGTTCATAAGTTTCTGGGGAATTCTCCTATCTCTGCTTCCCATCTCACCACAGAAGTGCTACCACATCTGACTCTGTGGGCTCTAAAATCTAAATGAAGGCTGTCAGGCTTGCAGGTGTCTCTTGCCTAGTGTCTACCCTAGCCCCACTTCTTTTTGGAGACAGGGTCTCATTGGCCCAGAATAGCCAGTTAAGCTAGGCTGGTCAACAAGCCCTAGGGATCCTTCTGTCTTTGCCTTCCCAGTGTTAGGATTATAGATGTGTGCAACCACACTCCACATATTTTAGAGACTCAAGGCATTTCTGAGCATAGGCCTTCCATTTCTACACCATCAGATAATCCTGCTAAATCTAGGTCAGTGATAGAGCATTAACTGAACATGTGAAAGACCCTGGATTTAATTGTCACACCACAATAACTAAACAAAAACACATCCCAACCTTTTGGTATTTTGAGGGGGCAGCCCACTGGTAGAGCATGTTGACAACCTTGACTTCAATCCTAGGAACCACTAAATAAGCTAGCAAACTTTTTCATTTTTTATGAGAAATGACCTGGCCTGTTGAGTTTTGTCATCAGGGAACTTAGGAATAGAGTGAAATCATCCAATTTTGTTAACTGAAGGTTTGTCTCCCTCTAAAATTACATACCAAAGTCTTAACTCCCAATGGGATAGAATTTGGAGATCCTCTGGCAAGAAGTTGGGGTTATATGAAGTCATGAGGGTGGGACCCCATTATAGGAAGAGACATTGGGGCTGGGGAGATGGTCACTTGGTAAAACACTTGCTCCCTAAGTGTGAGGACCTGAACTCGAATCTCCAGCACCCACATAAAATACTAGGTGTGGAAGCTGGAGAGGTGGCTCAGGAGTTAAGGTGCTTGACTGCAACCCTAACAACTTGAGTTTGATTCTCCAGGTCCCACATAAGCCAGATGCACAGGGTGGCACATGCATCTGGAGTTTGCAGTGGATAGAAGCCCTGGTACACCCATTCTCTCTCTCTCTCTGCCTCTCTCCTAAGTAAATAAATAAAATATTTAAAAAATGCTAAGTGTGAAGGTCTATGCCTACAATTCCAGCTCTCAGGAGGCAGTGACTGTTCAGGACAGAGTGGCTAGCTAGACTAGCCAAATCAGTGAGCTTTGGATTCAAATGATAGGCCTTGTTTGAATCAATTAGGTGGACATTGATTGAGGAAGGTAGTTGAGGTTGACTTCTGGCTTCCCACATGCACTTGCATACATGTGCACCCACACACAGCAACATTCATACACAGAACATACATGCACACAGGATAACAAATAACTTCTCAAAAGAAACCAGTCATGTTGGCACTCTCATCTTTTTGTGTGTATATACATATTTGTGTAGTTTGTGAGGTGCATGTATGTCATGTGCATGTGTGTGCTCTGTGCACACATGTGAGGAGGCTAGAGAAGGACATCAAATGTCTTCTTTAATCACTTTTCCGTCTTATTTCCCAGAGACAGAGCCTCTCACATAACTTGGAGCTCATGTTGTTTCTTGATTATACAAGGTTGGTCATCAATCCCTATTGATTCTTCTGTCTCTGCCCCCACTCAGTGCTGTGATTGCAGGCATGCACAGCCATAGCTGGCTTTTTTTCTTACATGGATTCATCCATGTGTGTGTTGCCACTGCTCTTACCCACTGATCATTTCACCAGCTCTGGCACTATTATCTTAAGCCTCCAAAACTATGTGATAACAAATTCTGGTTTTAGTTAACCATATGTGCATTTGAAAAAAGCTTTCTGGGGGGCAGGAGAGAAAGGTTTGTGGTTAAGGCATGCAAAGCCAAAGAACCAGGTTCAATTCCCCAGGATCCATGTAAGCCAGATGCACAAGGTGGCATATGTGTATGGAGTTTGTGTGCAGTGGCTGGAGGCCCTGGCACACCCATTCTCTCTATTTGCCTCTTTCTCTTTGCCTTTCTCTAATGAAAAATAATTTAGTTTAGCAGGGTTTGGTGGTGCACACCTTAAAATGACTTTTCTTCCAATTATGAAATCAACTAGCAGTATACACTTTCCAGTAGTGGCATGCAGCCTCTGCAGGTAACCAAGTGTTCTCTGATTGCACATGAGACCCACTCAGTGACTCACATGAAAACTAAGTCAGAATCCTGTGGTCAGTAAAGCCAGACGAGAGAGAGAGAGTGAGTGTGAGAGAGAGAGAGGGAGAGAAAGATGCCCCTACTACTCTTTGGAGCAGAGTAGGCTTATACCCCAGGAAAAAAACAAAAAAAAAACAAAAAAAACCTCAAATAACTTTGCATACCTCCTCTTACCCAAGCTTCTCTACTCTTGGTGGGAGAATCTGCTTTATACAGATGACAGAGAAAAAAGATCCATCACTGGCTGCCCACCATGTGATGTGTCATATCTACCACATCTGCTAGGGGCCAGGAGAAATTGCAGAGGAAGCAGCAACATGAATATACTCTTATTGATAGCCTGATAACCAGTACCAGGACACAGTGATCAATCAAAACCTATTAAAGCAGAAATCCAGAAGATGCAGAGAACTTAACACTGAATCAGCCTGCAACAGGCCTGCAGAAGAGGGGGAAGAAATACTGTAAGAGCCATAGAATGAATAGGAATACCCTGAGGCATGGTTCCCACCATGCTACTCCATAGGAACTGACTGAGACCTTCATGACCCCACAGTGAATACCATAACCCCATTGAGGCAGGCACCTAGGGTAACAGGATTGGGGATAAGGGAATAAAAAGTATAATCTGTGCTGGTTATGCTTTCATTCAGTGATTAAGGCACTTGCCTGCAGAGCTTAACAACCTGAGTTCAATTCCCCAGTACCCATGTAAAGTCAGATGCACACAGCGGTGCATGCATCTGGAGTCTATTTGCAGTGGCTGGAGGCCCTTTAGTGCCTATTCTTTCTGTCTGTCTCTCTTCTATATCTGTCTCTCTGTTTGCAAATAAATAAATAAATATTTTCAAAAGTATAACCTGTTATATATGAAATAAAATTAAAAAATAAGAAAAATTTTTAGAACTAAATCAGAATGAAAACACAACATACCAAAACTTATGGTACACAATAAAGGAAATACAAACAGGGAAGCTTAAATGCTAAATGCCTATATTACAAAAATAGAAAGATCTCAAATACATAGCTAAATGATCCATCTGAAGGCTTTGGAAAAATAAGAGAAATTTAACCTCAAAATACCATATGGAAAGGAACAATCAGAATAGAAATCACTGAATTGGAAATGAAAACAACTGAAAAACTGATGAAAACTGGTTCTTTAAAAAATAAATAAATAAAATGAGGCTAGTAAATCACTGGTCAAATTGATCAAAAGGAAAACAGAGAAGGCCAATGAACAATATTAGAGATGAAAAAGAGATGTTACAAAAGACAGCAATGAGATTGGGAGATTCATTAGGACATATTTCAAAAACCTATATTCTACAAAATTGGAAAATATGAAAGAAATAGATGGTGTTTTGGACTAATATGACCAACCAAACATAAACCTAGAAGAGATGAATTACCTGAATATAGCTATAGCATATAACAAGATTGAAGAAGTAATTAAAACCTCCCAACCAAAAAAATAAAATAAATAAATAAATAAAAGTCCAGGTCCAGATGGATTCATTGCTGAATTCCACTAAACCTTATAGAAGAATTAAAACCACTTTGTTTCAGGTTATTTCACAAAATTGAAAATGAGGGGATGCTCCCTGACTCCTATGAAGCTAGCATTACACCAATACAAAAATCAGACACACACAAGAAAAAAATTATAGACCAATATCTCTTAGAACTTAGATACAAAAATTTTCAGCAAAATTTTTGCAAATTGAATCCAAGGACATATCAAAAGTATCATCTACCTTGATAAAAATAAAATATTAAAAAAGTATCATCCACTTTAATCAAGTAGGTTTCAGCCAGGAATGCAGGGATGGTTCACACATGGAACTTGATCAAGATAATACATCATATAAATAGATTCAAGGAAAGAAATCACATGATCATTTAAATAGATGCAGAAAAAGTCCTTGACAAAATACAATATCCTTTCATGATTAAAACACTGGAGAGACTAGGGATGAAAGAAATCATACTTAAACATAATAAGTGCTATATATAACACACCTAAAGTCATATCATACCAAATGGGAAAAAACTTGAAATATTCCCACTCGGTTCTAGATTATGACAGAGTGCCCACTCTTTCTATTGGTAGTAATTAGATCTTAGTTTGAGCAAGAAGACAAGAGGAGGAAGTAAAAGGAAAACAAATTGCAGAGGAGGAATTCAAGCTAGCCCTATTTGCAGATGGCATGATTCTATACATAAGTGACCCAAAACACTCCACCAAAAAACACCTAGAGAGGTTGAAGAGATGGTTCAGTGATTTAAATCACTTTATTACAAAGCCTAATTGCCTGGGTTCAATTCCCCAGTATGCATGTAAAAGCCAGGTGCACAAAATAGCATATATATCTGGAGTTACTTTGTAGTGGCAGGAGGCCCTGGCACACCCATACTTATTCATCTTTTGAAAATAAATAATAAAAATTAAAGAGAAAACATGTAGAGCTGACAAACTCTTTCAAAAAAGGAGCAGGATATAAAACCAACACAAAAAAATCCATAGCTTTTGTACATACTAATGAAAAACACACAAAGAAAAAATATCTGGGAAGCTGTCTCATTTACAATAGCTCCAAGGAAACTAAATATCTTAAAATACCATTTACCAAGGAACTGAAAGACTGCTACAATGAAAACATTCAAAACTGAAGAAAGAAGTTGAGAACATGAGAAGATCTATCATGTTCATGGATTAGAAAAATTAATATCATGAGAATAAGCAGCCTACTAAAAGCAATATGCAGATTCAATGCAATTCCAATGAAAAATCTGTCACCATTATTCACAGAAATAGAAAAAAATGTCAAAGTTCATATGAAAGCAAAAAAGGTCTTGGATAGCCAAAGACATCCTCAGCAAAGAGAATATTACTGATGGCATCACCATATCTGATTTCAAAATATTTTCTTACATGTGTGCTGAAGATCTAATTCATGCATATGCAGCTAGTGCTCTTACCCAGAAGCTGTCTCTTCAGCGTTGTCACCTTTATCTTGAACCTCCAAAGCTATTAGATAATAAAATTCCGGTCTTAGTTAATTGTTATGTGATTGTTTTTTTTTTTTTTTTTTTTGCTTGTTTGTTTTCAAGATAGGTCTCACTCTAGCCCAGTCTGACCTGGAATTTACTGTAACTCCAAGCTGGCCTCAAAGTCACAGTGTCATACTACCTCAAACCCCTTAGTGTTTGGATTAAAAGCATGGGCCAGAACAACAGGCCTCATTATGTGCTTTTAATAAAAGCTACCCCCAGTTACACAGTGAGTTTGAGGCCAACTATAGTAATAAGAACACCATGGTATTGACACAAAAACAGACACATAGGTCAATGGTATAAAACAGAAAGTTCAGGTATATGTTCTTGTCGAGAGCCATTTGGCAGCAAGACATTAGCAAAACTATAGCAGCCTACATGTAAGCAAGATTATGTATATTCAGTGTCGGAAGCCATTTGGCTGGCCTTAATAGTCTTTTGTACTGAGAAGTGATTAAAGTGCAAAAACTCTGTAACAGGAAGGTTTTTTTGATAGAAACTTGTGTGAGACTCCTGGAACTTTTGTCCATGGAAAAACTGTTTGTAAGAAGATACAAAAAGGAATACTGTGGCTGGGCGTGGTGGTGCACGCCTTTAATCCCAGCACTCGGGAGGCAGAAGTAGGAGAATCGCTGTGAGTTCAAGGCCACCCTGAGACTACAGAGTTAATTCCAGGTCAGCCTGGTCGAGAGTGAGACCCTACCTCGAAAAACCAAAAAAAAAAAAAAAAAAAAAAAAAAAGGAATACTGTGAAATAAACCTTGCTTCAGCCCTGGACTGGAGTCCTTGCTTTCAGTCTTTCTCCTGTCTTTCCTTAATCCTCACTCCCCATCAGGCTCAAACCCTTTCAGCCGGCAGGCTCCGGCATGCTCTAGTAACTACAAACACCTGATCTTTGACAAAGATGTTAAAAATACACTGGAGCAAAAGAATATTTTCAACAAATGATGCTGGAGAAATTGGATAACAATATATAGAAGAATGAATCTAGACCCACTTCTCTCACCCTGCACAAAATCAACGTCAGTTCTATCAAGGACTTCAACATAAGACTGAAAACTCTAAAATTACTAGGAGAAAACTTGAAGATATAGACATAGGCAGAGACTTTCTGAATAAGACCCCACAAACCCATGGAATATGAAAAACACTAAACATCAGGATCTCATTACAATAAAAAGCTACTGGACAGCTCAACAAACCACCAACAGAGTCGAGACAACCTATAGAATGGGAGAAAATGTTTGTCATGTATATATCTGAAAACAGTTTAATTTCAACAATATACAAAGAATTGAAAAAAACTAAGCAATAAAAAAAATCAAGCACTGGCTTAGTGATTAAATGCTTGCCTGTGAAGCCAAAGAACCCCGGTTTGAGGCTCGCTTCCCCAAGACCCATGTTAACCAGATGCATTGCTTCAATAAATCCCTTCCTCCATAACTATGCCTGGTCTGGAAGTTCATCTCAGCAAACTTGAAGGTGTCTGCCACAAAACACAAATTGATAATTGTAATACACCATATAAATGGACTGAAAGGCACAAATCACATTATTGGGCTAGAGAGATGGCTTAGTGGTCAAGGATCTTGCCTGCAAAGACAAAGGTTTGATTCCCCAGGACCCATGTAAAGCCAGATACACAAGGTGACATATGCAGCTGGAGCTTGTCTGCAGTGACTAGAGGCCCTGGTTCACCCATTCTCTCTTTCTCCCTCCCTCCCTGCTTCTCTCTCTCTTTCAAATACATAAAAAATAAAATCACACTATCATCTCAGATGCCGAAAAGGTATCTGACAAAATTCAACACCTCTTCATGGTAAAAGTCCTAAAGAAATTGGGAATAGAAGGAACATATCTCAACATAATAAAGACTATTTGTGACAAATGTACAGCCAACATAATAGTAAATGGAGAAAACTTGAAGCTTTTCCACTAAAATCATGTATAAGACAAGGGTGTCCATGGTCCCCACTTTTACTTAATATAGTACTAGGAGCTATATCAGTAAGTCAATAGACACACACAAAGGGATAAAAATTTGAAAAGGAGATATCAAATTATCATTATTTGCAGATGATATGATTCTATACACAAAGGACCCTCAATACTCTATCAGCAAACTGTTAGAGCTGATAAACACTTTTAGCAATGTAGTAGGATACAAAAATAAACACACAGAAATCAGCAGCTTTCCTAAATACTAACAATAAACATGATGAGGATAAAACCATGGAAACACTCCCATGCACAATTGTGTCAAAGAAAAAAAAAAAAAAAAAAACAACCTTGGAATATACCTAACCAAGGAAGTGAAGGATTTCTACAATGAAAACTTTAAAGCCCCCAAAAGAGAGAAATTTCAGAAGACAGTGAAGCAGGAGACATTCCTCCAGAATTGACCTGATACCAAATTGGGTTAGTATGTAAATCAGTAAGGCAGTTCCTCACTAATCTAAACATAAATAGATCTACCATTTGATCCAGCTGTACCATCCATGGAAACACACCTTAAAGGCTCTCCTCTTTACTGTAGATATACTTGCTCAGCCATGATTTTTTCTGCTCTATTCATAACAGCTAGGAAATGGAATCTGCCCATATGTCCATCAACTGATGAATTAATAATGAAGATGTGTGGTGCATATGGACAATGTACTTTTATTCATCATTAAGTAAAAATGAAATTATAAAATTTTCATGAAAATGGATGAACCTGGAAAAAATCATATTAATTGAGGTTACACAGTTTCATAAAGACAAACACTGCATGCTTTCTCTCACATGTGGTTCCTAACATGGAAGAGTTTGGTTTGTTTGTAAATTGTACTATGCATAAGTAGTGCTGGCAATGAAGCTAGGATGAGGCTTGGAGAGTGAAGTGAGGACACCACAGGCTCCAGTAGTAGGTCATTAAGAGATCATGCAGATATGGAAACCATCTTCCTGCTGGCTAGTTCTCATAGTGCTGGAAAGGGCTACATTAGCTGCTGGGGGCTAAAGGTCATCAACAGCATGAACAAGCAACAAATCCTGCAAGCTACAAAATCAACAAGCTAGGCAATATGTACACACACTGGTGCAATAGTGGCACAGGCTATAGGGATAGCCTACTGTTCTGACTGGATATGAAGTACATTCAGTAAAAGGGAACTTATGCCTAAAAGTGGAACCAAGTCAGAAGCATATGACTAGCAAAGTCATAGACCCTAGAGGGAAAGCTTCCCCACTGTTCTTTGGCTAAGGGAGAGGTTATATCTGTCAAAATGTCTTCTAAGTGTATGTTTATCCTCTTTGATCCATGCTGCTCTCACTCTTGTCTACAGAGTCTGTTTTTACAGATGGCAGTGAATACCAGGGAGACCCTAGACCCATCAGAAAGACAAAAGAATGCTGACTGCCCAGCATGTGATAAATCTACATTCTTACATCTGTCAGGGCCCAGGAAACATTAGAGAGGAAGTGATGCGATTAAATATGAGTCCTACTTTCATGGAAATCTTGGGAACATTGAGGGAAATAGACACAGAGGTGAATCAAAACTCATGAAAGTAGAAAATCATAGGCTGCTGAGACTTATAACATGCCCTCCAAGGCTCAGGGAACATTGTAGAAGAAAGAGGGGGCAGAAAGAATGTAAGAACCACAGGGTGGGAAGGCATAATCTGAGGCATTATTCTCTGCCCTGAGACTGACTGGTACATTCATGACCCTCAAGTGAATACTGATAACCCCACTTGAGGAAAGGCCCTCAGTGGAATGGGGGTAGGGAGAGGGAACATAAGAGTATATGCCAGGAACTCTGGTTAGGATGGCAGTGTAGTAGCCACACCAAAGTAGCCTTGTGTGTGGGGGGTGGGGGATAAATAAGCATAAAAACACCATGAAACCTGTGCAGGGTTGGTTTGCATAGAAATGAACTGGTGTGAACAGAAGGATATGGCATAGAAATGAAATCTTTGGGCTGAAACTTCTGCCTGTTCAGCTGCAATTATAAGAGAGATAATAGCCATTGATATTAGGCCAGCTGACCTACATTTGGACAACAGAGAGAATGCAGTCTTTTGAAGGGGTCTGAATGCTGAAGGAGTGTTCTGTTCTACAAAGAATGCTTTATTCCCCCCTGGATTAACACACTGCCGGCCCACCTGGTATTATGGAGTATAAGAAATACAGAAACAAAACATGACATTGTATTTTGGAAATGGCCATGAGCAGTGTGTAGCAGGTTTATGGACTACCTGCATGGAGACCTGATGGAACCATGAGGATGGACTGTGAATTTCAATGGAGATTCTGGGACCACAAAACAGCTGCTAAGGAGAGCTGCTGGTCCCAGATGAAGTTTTCCAGGATTGTGAGTAGTCTAGCTGGAGGGGCAGAAATGGAACTCCAGGAACTTGTTGCTGGTTAGAATTATCAGGCTTGGAGACTTGACACTGGTTAGTTGTTTGACTTGAAGCTACAGAGTTTGATGTTTGCCCTGGTTGTTTTGAATCTTGTATTAGCTGAATATATATATATATATATATATATATATATGTGTGTGTGTGTGTGTGTGTGTGTGTGTGTGTGTGTGTGTATATATATATATATTTTTTTTTTGCTATGCCTAATGCCATCTTTTACAGTGTGAGTGTGAGAAGAAATACTAGAAATCCAAGACAGAGCAAGTCAACTAGAAAACTCTGTAGAAAGTCTCACCAGTAGAATGGATCAAGGAGAGGACAATATGTAAACTAGAAGAAAAGGTGGAAGATCTAGTACAGTCCAATAAAGAGAAAATCAAACTAATAGGATGTTATAAATGAGAATTTCAAGACATTTGGGGACACTGTGAGGAGATCAAACAAGAATTCAGGTTATAGTACAAGGAGAAGAATTTCACTACAAATGCTTAGTAGGTACATTCAACAGAATCATAGAAGAAAATTTCCCCAAATAGGGAAAGAGATACCAATATACATAATATGAAGCTTTTAGAACACCAAATAGAGAAAAACTGGAAAGAGGTCTGCAGAGATGCCTTAGTAGTTAAGAAAGTTTTCTACAAAGACTAAGGACCTAGGTTTGACTCCCCAGAACCCAGGAAAGCCAGATGTACAAGGTGACGCATGCACACAAGGTCGCACATGAGCACAAGGTGGCACATGCATGTGGAGTTTGATTGCAGTTGTAAGAGGCCCTGGTGAACCAATTTTCTCTCCCTTTCTATCTCTCTCTCTTTCACAATTTTTTAAAATTATTTTTTATTTAATTTTTATTAACATTTTCCATGATTATAAAAAAATATCCCATGGTAATACCCTCCATCCCCCCCCCACTTACCCCTTTGAAATTCCATTCTCCATCATATTACCTCACCATCTCAATCATTGTACTTACATATATACAATACAAACCTATTAAGTACCTTCCTCCTTTCCTTTCTCTTCCCTTTATATCTCCTTTATAACTTACTGGCCTCTGCTACTAAGTATTTTCCTTCTCACGCAGAAGCCCAATAACCTGTAGGTAGGATCCAAATATAAGGGAGAACATGTGGCACTTGCTTTCTGAGCCTGGGTGACTTCACGTAGTATAATCCTTTCCAGATCCATCCATTTTTCTGAAAATTTCATAACTTCATTTTTCTTTACTGCTGAGTAGAACTCCATTGTATAAATGTGCCACATCTTCATTATCCGCTCATCAGTTGAGGAACATCTAGGCTGGTTCCATTTCCCACCTATTATAAATTGAGCAGCAATAAACATGGTTGAGCATGTTACTTCTAAGGAAATGAGGTGATTCCTTTGGATATATGCCTAGGAGTGCTACAGCTGGGTCATATGGTAGATCAATCTTTAGCTGTTTTAGGAACCTCCACACTGATTTCCACAATGGCTGGACCAGATTGCATTCGCACAAGCAGTGTAGAAGGGTTCCTCTTTTTCCACATAGCCTCCAACATTTATGATCATTTGTTTTAATGATGGTGGCCAATCTGACACGAGTGAGATGGAATCTCAATGTAGTTTTCATCTGCATTTCCCTGATGACTAGTGACGTAGAACATTTTTTTAGAAGCTTATATGCCATTCCTATTTCTTCCTTTGAGAAAGCTCTATTTAGCTCCAAAGCCCATTTTTTGATTGGCTTGTTGGATTCCTTATTATTTAAAGTTTTGAGTATTTTGTATATCCCAGATATTAATTCTCTATCAGATATATAGCTGGTGAAGATTTTTTCCCCCATTCTGTAGGTTGCCTCTTTGCTTTTTTCACAGTGTCCTTTGCAGTGCAAAATCTTTGTAATTTCATGAGGTCCCCGTGACTAATCTGTGGTTTTATTGCCTGAGCAATTGAGGTTGTATTCAGAAAGCCTTTGCCAAGAACATTATGTTGAAGGATTTCCCCTACTCTTTCCTCTAGCAGTTTCAGAGTTTCAGGTCTGATGTTAAGGTCTTTAATCTATTTGGACTTAATTCTTGTGCATGGCGAGAGAGAAGAATCTGTTTTCATCCTTCTGCAGATATATATCCGGTTTTCCCAACACCATTTGCTGAAGAGGCTGTCTTTTCTACAATGAGTATTTTTGGCATTTTTGTCGAATATCAGGTGGCTATGGCTACCTGGGCTTACAGCTGGGTCCTCTATTCTGTTCCACTGATCTACATGTCTGTTTTTGTGCCAGTACCACGCTGATTTTGTTACTATGGCTCTGTAGTATAGGTTAAAATCAGGTATGGTGATACCACTAGCCTTATTTTTGTTGCACAGTATTATTTTAGATATTTGAGGTTTTTTGTGATTCCAAATGAATTTTTGGATTGTTTTTTCTATTTCCATGAAGAATGCCTTTGGAATTTTGATAGGGATTGCATTAAATATGTAGATTGCTTTTGGTAAGATTGCCATTTTCACAATATTGATTCTTCCAATCCAGGAACAAGGGATGTTTCTCCACTTTCTAGTGTCTTCTGCAATTTCTCGCTTGAGTGTTTTAAAGTTCTCATTGTAGAGATTCTTTATTTCCTTGGTTAGGTTTATTCCAAGGTACTTTATTTTTTTTTGATGCAATTGTGAATGGGAGTGATTCTCTGATTTCATCCTCTGTGTGTTTGTTGTTAGCATATATGAAGGCTACTGATTTCTGTGTATTTATTTTGTATCCTGCTACATGGCTGTAGGTTTTGATCAGCTCTAATAGTTTGCTAGTAGAATCTTTAGGGTCCTTTATGCATCGAATCATGTCATCTGCAAATAATGATAACTTGATCTCTTCCTTTCCAATTTGTATCCCTTTTATGTGTGTCTCTTGCCTTATTGCTATGGCTAAGACTTCCAGACCTATATTAAATAAAAGTGGGGACAGTGGACACCCTTGTCTTGTTCCTGATTTTAGTGGAAAAGCTTCCAGTTTTTCCCCATTTAGTAATATGTTGGCTGTAGGCTTGTCATAAATAGCTTTTATTATATTGAGATATGTTCCTTCTATTCCCAGTCTCTGTAGGACTTTTATCATGAAGGGATGTTGGATTTTGTCAAATGCTTTCTGTGCGTCTAATGAGATGATCATGTGATTTTTGTCCTTCAATCCATTTATATAATGTATTACATTTATAGATTTGCATATATTGAACCATCCCTGCATCCCTGGGATAAAGCCTACTTGGTCAGGGTGAATGATCTTTGATATATTCTTCTATTCAGTTTTCCAATATTTTGATGAGAATTTTTGTATCTATGTTCATGAGGGAGATTGGTCTGTAATTTTCTTTTTTTGTTCTATCTTTGCCTGGTTTTGGTATCAGGGTGTTGCTGACCTCATAGAGGGAGTTTGATAGAATTCCTTCTTTTTCTATTTCCTGGAAAAGCTTAAGAATCAATTGTGTTAGCTCCTCCTTAAAGGTCTGCTAAAATTCAGCTGTGAATCCATCTGGGCCTGGCCTTTTTTTAGTTGGGAGATTATTGAGAACTGTTTGGACCTCCATGTCTGTTATAGGTCTATTTAAGTGATCAATCTCATTTTGGTTTAATTTAAGTAGGTCATATACATCAAGGAAATCATCCATTTCTTTCAGATTTTCATACTTTGTGGAATATATGCTTTTATAGTATGTCCGTATGAGTTTTTGAATTTCTCTGGAATCTGTTGTGATGTTACCTTTTCCATCTCGAATTTTATTAATTTGTGTCTCTTTTCTCTTTCTTTTGGTTAGATTTGCTAAGGGTTTATCAATCTTGTTTATCCTTTCAAAGAACCAACTCTTTGTTTCATTAATTCTTTTTATTGTTTATTGTGTTTCTATTTCATTAATTTCTGCCCTAATCTTTATTATTTCTTCCCGTCTACTGATTTTTGGTTTGCCTTGTTCTTCTTTTTTCAAGGCTGCTAGGTGAAGCAATAGGTCGTTTACCTGCGGACATTCTAATTTCTTAATATAGGCACTTAAGGCTATAAATTTACCTCTTAGAACTGCCTTCATTGTGTCCCAGAGATTTTGGCATGTTGTGTTCTTATTATCGTTTGACTCTATAAATTTTTTTATTTCCTTCTTGATTTCTTCATTGACCCATTATTCATTTAGTAGTGTATTGTTTAGTTTCCATGATTTTTTGTATGCTCTATAGCCTTTCTTGCTACTGATTTGTAGTTTAATTCCATTGTGGTCAGATAGCATGAAAGGAATTATTTCAATTTTCTTGAATTTGTTAAGATTTGCTTTGTGTCCTAATATATGGTCTATTTTAGAGAGTGTTCCATGTGCTGCTGAAAAGAATGTATATTCTGCAGCATTTGGATGAAATGTCCTGTTTATATCTGTTAGGTCCATTCCTTCTATGACCTCATTTAGTCCAGATGCCTCTCTGTTTATTTTTTCCCAAGATGACCTATCAATTGATGAGAGTGGGGTGTTAAAGTCACCCACCACCACTGTGTTTGGTGTTATCTGTGACCTTAGTTCTAATAGTGTTTGTTTGATGTATCTGGGAGCCCCCGTGGTAGGTGCATATATGTTTGGGATTGTAATGTCCTCCTGTTGGAGTGTGCCCTTAATCAATATAAAGTGACCTTCCTTGTCTTTCTTGATTAACGTTGGACTGAAGTCTACCTTGTCAGATATTAGGATAGCAACCCCTGATTGTTTTCTAGGCTCATTTGCTTGAAACACCATTTTCCAACTTTTCATCCTAAGATAATGTCTCTCCTTTGTAGAAAGGTGAGTTTCTTGGAGACAACAAGTTGTAGGATCTTGCTTTTTAACCCATTCAGCAAACCTATGTCTTTTGGTTGGGGCATTGAGGCTGTTGATAATAAGAGATATTATTGAAAGGTGTGTATTTATGTTTGCCATTTTTTTTGTGTGTGTGTGGTTCCGGTTCTACCTTTGCTCTCTTGTGTTAACTATTATTTGCATATTGCTTGTTTTTTCCAGGTTCCTTATCTGTGTGCTTTTCCTTTTCTTCTGCATGGAGGATCCTATCAAGTATTTTCTGTAGAGTTGGTTTTGTCTTCAATTACTCCTTTAACCTGCTTTTGTCATGGAATGTCCTTATTCTCCATCCATTTGAATGGATAGCTTTTCTGTATAAAGTACCCCTGCTTGACAGTTGTTATCCAAGCCCTTCTGGCTTTTAAAGTTTGTGTTGAATAATCTTCTGTAATCCTGATGGGCTTGCCTTTGTAGGTAACTTGATTTTTCTCTCTAACTGCTTTCAATATTTTTTCTTTGGATTGTGTGTTTGGAAGTTTGATTATAATATGGCGAGGAGAGGTTCTTTCCTGGTTTTGTCTGGCTGGGGTTCTAAAGGCTTCCTATATCTGCATTGGCACCTCTTTCCCAATTTGGGGTAAGTTTTCTTCTATGATTTTGTTGAAGATGCCTACTATTCCTTTGGAGTGGAATTCTTTTCCTCCTACTATGCCCTGAATTCTTATATTTGATCTTTTCATAGTGTCCCAGATATCTTGAAATTCCAACTCATACTTTTTTATAAGTTTGTCTTTCTCTTTGTTGGACTGTATTAGATCTGCCACCTGGTCTTCTAGCTTTGGTATCCTGTCCTCTCCTTCATCCATTCTACTGGTGAGATTTTCTACAGAATTTTTTTTTCATTAACTGTATTCTTCATTGCTAGTAATTCTGCCCATTTTTTCTTTATTATTTCTATTTCCCTATTTATGTCTTGTATTGCCTTCTTTATTTCATTAAATTAGTGTCCTGCATCTTCTTTGATTCCTTTGATTTCCTCTTTGAATTCCTCTTTGACTCCTTTGACTTGTTCTCTGACTTCTTGAACATATTTACAATCATTCTTTTGAAATCTTTCTCAGGCATTTCCTCTAACTCGTTCTCCCTGGAGGTCATTTCTGATGCATTAATAATGTTAGGTGGATTTATATTGTCTTGCTTTTTAGTGTTTCTTGTGTTATAATGTATATTTTTTTGCATCTTGGATTAAGTTAATGCTTGGATTTTCTAGCTAGCTAGGTATTCTTAGCTGTATCAATTGATTTGTTGTTATATATCTTTAGGATAGGAGCTTAAGGTGTTAGGTGTAGCTCTTAAGGCTCTCAGAGTATCTACAAAGGTGTTCCTAGGGGTTGAGTTTCCCTGCTATGGGAGTATTCAAGTAGGCTGAGTGGAATAAAATACAGGTAGATTCTAAAAGTTAACTAAAAACTGTACACATTCAATCAAAAACATCCCCAAGTATTTATGCCAGAGTCGTTATTATAACAACCAGATCCTCTAGCAACAAAGAGGTTAAGATTTCTGGTCTGTTGAAGGATCCAAGTCAGCTTGTGACCAAGTGAGACACTTCCCTGGTGCAATCAATCCCAGCTACCTTTTTGGACGCTTTTGGTCTCAGTCAAGTTGCTGGCTGGGTCATTGGGCTGCTGTTCTGATTACTGGAGCTGGGCACTGGCTTTTCCTGCAGGGCAAACTGAGCCTGGCAACTGTGTCCCTGCAGATCGGCACCCCCGCTGCTGGAACCGCCACTTCTGCTGCTAAAGCTGCTGCTGCTGGGTCTGTCACCTCTGATGGGTCCACCACTGCTGCTGCTGCTTAGGTGCCTCTGCTGGATCCTCTGCTGCTGCTGCTGAATCTGCGACTGCTGCCACTGCTGGATCTGCCGCTGCTGTTGCTGCTACTGGATCTGCTGCTGATGGGGCTGCTGCTGCTGGTGCCAGAGTTGCTGATGTTGCTGCAGGACACTCCTCCTGCTTGGGTCCCGCTATTCAGTCAAGTAGGCATGGCCAGGTCCCACGACTGCTGCTCTGTTCGCTGGAGCTGGGCACAGGCATTGGGGAGGGGAGTGAGCTGCAGCTGCTCTGGTTCTTTCGCTGTTCCATGTGTTCTTCTACCTTGTGATCTGCTCCTCTGTTGCTCACTGCCACTCTCCCTTCATGTTTCTTGAATTGTGGAGAGCTCTGGCATGAGTGGAAGCTCCCCTCACCTTGCTTTTCCTGTGGCTGGAGCCGAGCCTGATGGTTTTCTGGTGCACTTCCACTGCCGTGGTTGGTGGACCTGCTGGGGCCGCTTTTGTTGGCCTGTGTGGGCTCTGGATCTCTTCTACTTCTCCACTGCCATTTCGATTTCCTATATACCTCACTTTTTAGTAAAAGTGTGTATTTTGCTGAGTTTTTGCAGTCTTTTTCCCCCCTAGGCTACTTTGGTGTGGTCCCTAAGCCGCCATCTTAATCAGAAGTCCCCATAAATTTTTTTAAACCAAGAAAGATCATCTTCTCACCATATTATAAATAAACTGCTAAACATACAAATCAAAGAAAATACATTGAAAGCAGTAAGAGAGAAACATCAAGTCACCTATAAAGCAAGCCCCATCAAAACAACAGCAGATTACTCAACACAAAGTTTAAAATCCAGAACTTTGAATTATGTATTCTAACTTCTGAAAGATAATAACTGTCAACCAATATTACTATATCTAGCCAAGCTATCCATTCAAGCTGATGGAGAAATTAGGACATTCCGATAACAAAAGCAGGCTAAAGGAATGCATGACCACTAAGCCAGCTCTACAGAAAATACTTGAAGGGATCCTTCAAACTGAAGAGAAAGGAAAGTGTACACATGAGGAAACTGGAAAAAACATAAACCATATTCAAATAATATTTAATACAAAAAATGATGGAAAAAAGCACTACAAATCAAGAAGTATGACAAGAATAAATACACACCTTCCAATAATAATTTTTTTTTTTTAATGGTTTTTTGAGGTAGGGTCTCACTCTAGCCCAGGCTGACCTGGAATTCACTATGTAGTCTCAGGGTGGCCTCGAACTCTCGTCAATCCTCCTACCTCTGCCTCCCTAGTGCTGGGATTAAAGGCATGCGCCACCACGCCCGGCCAATAATAATTCTTAATATCAATGGCCCCAATGCCCCAACCAAAAAACACAGGCTTGCAGACCAGATTAAAAGTCAGGATCCTTCTATTTGCTGCCTCTAGGAAACTCACCTCTTCTATAAGACAGAAACTATCTTCAGGTGAAAGGATGGAAAATTGCATTTCAAGCAAATGGGCCTAGAAACCAAGCAGGTGTTTCTATCCTAATATCTGACAGGATAGACTTCAAGCCAACATTAGTTAGCAAAGATAAAGAATGTCACTTTAGGGTTGGAGAGATGGCTTAGCAGTTAAGTGCTTGCCTGTGAAGCCTAAGGACCCCATTTCAAGGCTTAATTCACCAGGACCCACGTTAGCCAGATGCACAAGGGGGCACATGCGTCTGGAGTTTGTTTGCAGTGGCTGGAGGCCCTGGTGCTCCCATTCTCTCTCTCTCTCTGTCCATCACTTTCAGATAAATAGATAAATAGATAAATAAATAAATAAATAAATAAATGTCACTTTATAGTGATTAAAGGAAAAATTCAACAGGAAGACATTACAATTTTTTTGTTTATTATTTATTTTAGAGTGACAGACAGAGAAAGAGAGGGAATTGGGGGAATCCTAATTTCATCAAACAGTATTAGACTTACGGTCACAGATAACACCTAACACAGTTGTAATTGATGACTTCCATGCCCCACTCTCATCAATTGACAGGTCATCTCAGCAAACAATAAACAGAGAAATACCTGAATTAAATGACATCATAGAACAAATGGACCTGATAGATATTTACAGAACATTCCATCCAAATGCTGGAGAATACATACTCTTTTCAGTAGTACATGGAACATTCTCTAAAATAGACCATATATTAGGACACAAAGCAAATGTTCACAAATACAGAAAAACTGAAATAATTCCTTGTATGCTATCTGATCACAGTAGAATTATACTATAAATCAACACCAAAAAAACTATAGAACATACACAAAATCATGGAAACTAAAACTAAATGATGAATGGGTCAATGGACAAATAGAGAAGGACATCAAAAAATTGATAGAATCAAATGATAATGATAACACAACATACCAAAACCTTTGGGACACAATGAAGGCAGTCCTAAGTGGAAAATTTATAGTTTTAATTTATATTTATATTTTATTTTATTAATTATTTTATTAATTATTAATTATTAATTAATTATTTTATTAATAATTTATATTTTAATTTATAGTTTTAAGTGCTATATTAAGAAATGAGAAGGGGGCTGGAGAGATGGCTTAGCAGTTAAGTGCTTGCCTGTGAAGCCTAAGGACCCCGGTTCAAGGCTCGATTCCCCAGCACCCACGTTAGCCAGATGCACAAGGGGGCTCACGTGTCTGGAGTTCGTTTGCAGTGGCCGGAAGCCCTGGTGTGCCCATTATCTCTCTCTCTATCTGCCTCTTTCTGTCTCTGTCACTCTCAAGTAAATAAATAAAAATGAACAAAAAAATTTTTTTTAAATATAAAATAAATGAGAAGGGTCTCAAGCAACCAACTTAATGCTTCACCTTAATCCCTTGGGAAAAGAACCAAGTAAACCAAAAATTGGTAGATAGGAAGATTAGGTCAGAAATTAATGAAAAAGAAATAAAAAATACAAAGAATCAAAAAACAAAGAGTTGGTTCTTTGAAAGCATAAACAAGATTGATAAACCCTTAGCAAACCTGACCAAAAGAAAGAGAGAAGTGGGATTGGGAAATGGCTTAGCATTAAGGCACTTGCCTGTGAAGCCTTAGGACCCTGATTTTATTCCCCAGGACCCATGTAAGCCAGATGCACAAGGGGGCATATGCGTCTGGAGTTTGTTTTCAGTGGCTAGAGGCCTTGGCATACCCATTCTCTCTTTCTCTCTATCTACCTCTTTCTCTCTCTCAAATAAATATATAAATGAATAAAATATTTTTAAGAGAGAAGAGACACAGATTAATAAAATTAGAGGTGAAAAAGGTACCATTACAACAGATACCAATGAAATTTAGAAAATCCTAAGGATATACTTTAAGAACACATACTCCATTAAGTTTGAAAATCTGAAAGAAATGGATGATTTCCTTGATTTATATGATCTACCAAAACTAAATCAAGATGAGATTAACCACTCAAATCGATCTATAACAAGTACAGAGATCACAGCAGTCATAAAAAAAACTCCCAACTAAAAACAGTCCAGGCCCGGGTGGATTCACAGGTGAATTTTTCCAGACCTTCATGGAAGAACTAACACCATTGCTTCTCAGTTTTTTTCCGTAGAATAGACAAGGAAGGAATACTATAAAACTCCTTCTATGAAGCCAGTATTGTCCTGACAAAGGCAAAGACAGAAAAAATATTATAGACCAACCTCCCTCTTGAGCATAGATGCAAAAATTCTCAACAAAATGATGACAAACAGAATATAAGAATATATCAAAAAGATCATTCACCCCAACCAAACAGGGTTTATTTCAGAGATTCAGGGATGGTCCAACATACACATATCAATAAATGTAGTGCACTATGCAAATGGACTGAAGGACAAAAATCACATGATTGTCTCAATAGATGCAGAAAAGGCATTTGACAAAAATCAAACATCCCTTCATAATAAAAGTCCTAAAGAAACTGGGAACAGAAGGAACATATCTCAACATAATGAATGTTATTTAGGACAAACCTACAGCTGACATAATACTCAATGGTGAAAAACTGGAAGCTTTTCCACTAAAATTAAGAACCATAGGAGTGTGTTCACGTTTCCCACTTTTATTTAATATAGTACTAGAAGTCTTAGCCGTAGCAATAAGACAAGAGACACTCATATAAGAAACACAGATTTGAAAGGAAGAGATCAAATTATCATTATTTACAGATGATATGATTCTGTACATACAGGACCCTCAAGATTCTACCTGCAAACTATTAGAGCTGATAACCACTTTTAGCAATGTAGCAGGATACAAAATAAATATGCAGAAATCAGTAACCTTCCTATGTACTAAAAACAAACATGCTGAGGATGAAACCATGGAAACATTCCCATGCACAATTGTATCAAAAAATAATAATAAAGTATGTGGAATAAATTTAACCAAGGAAATGAGGGATCTCTACAATGAAAACTTTAAAACCCTCAAGAGAGAAATTGCAGAAGACACTGAAGCAGGAGATGCCCCTCCAGAAATTAACTTGACATGAAATTGGGTAGAAAAGAGGAGATTTCTTCATGCCTGCTGACTGAAGCCAGAACAGCTCCTGAAATACTCCTGCCCAGCACCCCATGAATACTTTCAATTTATAATTTCAGTGAAAAGCAGAAGGAATCAAGTAGATGTTTCAGAAGCAGACATGTACTGGTTAACAGCTGCATTCAGCAAAATGAAGGAGTGAGGGGTATACAAAGGGGAAATTTCAAAAACTGAGTATGTGACAATCATGCAGTTCTTATCCTTCACAGGCAGGACTGACTGATACCATATCCTTGGGCAGGAAGGGTTGTGAGCTGATGCAGCAGCCTCAGACCCTTTTTCCTAGTAATTGTAATTTTTCATGGTTCTACTATATTAATGTTCCCTCCTCTTCACCTACATAATACTTTGTGTCTTTTACCTTATATTGTGGAAACCCACTGATAATCTTGGCATAACTCCTGCAATTTTGTTTTGTTTATCTGGTTCTTGACAAACCTAGATAGAAGGTTAAGAATTCAGGTCCTGAACAGTAGGCCCCATAGTATCGTGGTTATGGGCCTTGCTAGGGGCACAAGCTAGGGTCCCCACATCATCCAGTTTCTCATTGTGTACCTTCCTTTTTCCCCTAGCCTTAATTCTTTCTAACAATTGCCTAGCATTTTCTCTTACTAACTCTGACTGATTGGCATAAAAGCTACAGTCTGTTTAGTTCTTCAGGGTGACTATGTTCTGTAGGCCAATGGTCAGGTCCTCTTGAATCTGGCTGGAGCATTGACTGTGCTGTACTTGTTGGAGGACTTTAGTGGCTCCAGTGGCTACAATTCCTGTCAGGGAAAATCCTAATAAAACTGGAAAGAGGACTGGGTTTATTATTATTATTATTTTTTGGTCTCATCTTCCTGGGTTGTAGGTATCAATACACCTCACTTTCTGGGAGCACATCAAGGTTGGAGGCCGGAAACATCAGTGCTCTAATCCCTGAGTTCTGGGGTTTGGGCAGGGCCCTCATCTCTGCTCTTCTTTTTAGAAAGCTTTAGCTACAAGGGATCTGAGGAGTCTGCAACCACTGTCCAACTTTGTTCCAGGCCAGAGGCTTCCTTTGTGTTTGTATGATGGATCTATGGCTTACTGTCTGCAACTGTTAAGAACTGAGGGAGTGGCTAGGATAACTGTCACCTGAGATCTAAGCTTTTCAGGACTGGAATCTTGGGCCCCAGGAATGTAGGGGTGTCCTATGGCATGAGGGGAAGGGGCAGATTTAAATGACTAGCAATTTATTTTGCACTGTTGACTAAGTAATTTAAGAACCACTGGAGGGGTAGGGAGCCCAGCCAGGATCAGACAGGTTGCAGGGGTGAGGGAGACCCATAACCTCTACTCCCACACAGGCTCTCTGCACACTACTGCCCTCCACATGGCAGGAGCTCTCTGCACATTTTTATCTTTTCCCTCTAAATCCCTTTTCATATTTCAGGCCCATGCTCACTTCCCACATGGGCTCGCAGGTCATATGGGCGCATACATTCCCCCTTCCTTGATCTGTGGATTCTCACTCACCCCTCCTGGCTTCTATTTTATTTTTATTTATTTATTTATTTTTTATTTTTTTGTTCATTTTTTATTTATTTATTTGAGAGCGACAGACAGAGGAAGAGAGAGAGATGGGCGCACCAGGGCTTCCAGCACTGCAAATGAACTCCAGACGCGTGCGCCCCCTTGTGCATCTGGCTAACGTGGGACCTGGGGAACCGAGCCTCTAACCGGGGTCCTTAGGCTTCACAGGCAAGCGCTTAACCGCTAAGCCATCTCTCCAGCCCTTATTTTATTTTTTATCTTTCCACAATTTTTTTTTATTTTTTTGTTGTTTATTTATTTATTTGAGAGCAACAGATAGAAAGAGGCAGACAGACACAAAGAGAGAGAATGGGTGCACCAGGGCCTCCAGCCACTGCAAGCGACTTCCAGAGGCCTGCGCCCCCTTGTGCATCTGGCTAACATGGGTCCTGGGGAGTTGAGCCTCGAACTGGGGTCCTTAGGCTTCACAGGCAAGCAGTAAAACGCTAAGCCATCTCTCCAGCCCATCTTTCCACAATTTTTATTAACATTATCCATGATTATAAAAAATATCCCATGGTAATACCCTCCCCCACCACTTTCCCTTTGAAATTCCATTCTCCATCATATTACCTCACCATCTCAATCATCCTATTTACATATATACAATACAAACCTATTAAGTATCCTCCTCCCTTCCTTTCTCTTCCCTTTATATCTCCTTTTAAACTTACTGGCCTCTGCTACTAAGTTTTTCCTTCTCACGCAGAAACCCAACCACCTGTAGCTAGGATCCACATGTGAGGGAGAACATGTGGGCTTGGCTTTGTGGGCCTGGGTTACCTCACTTAGTATAATCCTTTCCAGATTCATCCATTTTTCTGCAAATTTCCTAACTTAATTTTTCTTTACCGCTGAGTAGAACTCCATTGTATAAATGTGCCATATTTTCATTACCCACTCATCAGTTGAGGGACATCTAGGCTGGTTCCATTTCCCACCTATTATAAATTGAGAAGCAATAACGTACTTCTAAGGAAATGAGATGAGTTCTTATGATATATGCCTAGGAGTGCTATAGCTGGGTCATATGGTAGATCAATCTTTAGCTGTTTTAGGAACCTCCACAATGATTTCGACAATGGCTGGACCAGATGCAGTGTAGAAGGGTTCCCTGCCAGCATTTATGATCATTTGTTTTCATGATAGTAGCCAATCTGACAGGAGTGAGATGGAATCTCAATGTAGTCTTAATCTGCATTTCCCTGGTGACTAGTGATGTAGAACATTTTTATAGATGCGTGTATGCCATTCGTATTTCTTCCTTTGAGAATGCTTTATTTAGCTCCAAAGCCCATTTTTTGATTGGCTAGTTTGATTCCTTATTAGTTAACTTTTTGAGTTCTTTGTATATCTTTGATATTAATCCTCTATCAGATATATAGCTGATGAAGACTTTTTCCCATTCGATAGGTTGCCTCTTTGCTTTTTTTCACTGTGCCCTTTGAAGTGTAAAATCTTTGTAATTTCGTGAGGTCCCAGTGATTAATCTGTGGTTTTATTGCCTGAGCAATTGGGGTTGTATTCAGAAAGTCTTTGCCAAGACCAATATGTTGAAGGGTTTCCCCTACTTTTTCCTCTAGCAGTTTCAGAGTTTCAGGTCTGATGTTAAGGTCTTTAATACATTTAGACTTAATTCTTGTGCATGGAGAGAGAGAAAAGAATCTATTTTCATCCTTCTACAGATCTATATCCAGTTTTCCAAACATCATTTGCTGAAGAGGCTGTCTCTTCTCCAATGAGTATTTTAGGCATTTTTATCAAATATCAGGTGGCTATAGCTACCTGGACTAACATCTGGGTCCTCTATTCTGTTCCACTGATCTACATGTCTGTTTTTGTGCCAGAACCATACTGTTTTTGTTACTATGGCTCTGTAGTATAGGTTAAAATCAGGAATGGAGATACAACAAGCATTATTTTTGTTGCTCAGAATTATTTTAGATATTTGAGGTTTTTGTGATTCCAAATGAATTTTTGGATTGTTTTTTCTATTTCCATGAAGAATGCCTTTGGAATTTTGATAGGGATTGCATTAAATGTGTAGATTGCTTTTGGTAAGATTGCCATTTTCACAATATTGATTCTTCCAATCCTGGAACAAGGGATGTTTTTCCATTTTCCAATGTCTTCTGTAATTTCTCCCTTGAGAGTTTTAAAGTTCTCATTGTAGAGATTATTTACTTCCTTGGTTAGGTTTATTCAAGGTACTTTATTTATTTATTTATTTTGATGCAATTGTGAATGGGAGTGATTCTCTGATTTCATCCTCTGTGTGTTTGTTGTTAGCATATTTGAAAGCTACTGATTTCTGTGTATTTATTTTGTATTCTGCTACATAGCTGTAGGTTTTTTATCAGCTCTAACAGTTTGCTAGTACTGTCTTTAGGGTCCTTTATGTATAGAATCTTGTCATCTGCAAACAATGATAACTTGGTCTCTTCCTTTCCAATTTGTATCCCTTTTATGTGTGTCTCTTGCCTTATTGCTATGGCTAAGACTTTCAGAACTTTATTAAATAAAAGTGGGGACAGCGGACACCCTTGTCTTGTTCCTGATTTTAGTTGAAAAGCTCCCAGATTTTCCCCATTTAATAATATGTTGGCTGTAGACTTCTCATAAATAGCCTTTGTAATATTGAGATATAGTCCTTCTATTCCCAGTCTCTGTAGGACTGTTATCATGAAGGGATGTTGGATTTTGTCGAACGCTTTCTCTGCATCTAATGAGATGATCATGTGATTTTTGTCCTTCAACCCATTTATATAATGTATTACATTTATAAATTTGCATATATTGAACCATCCCTGCATCTCTGGGATAAAGCCTACTTGGTCAGGGTGAATGATCTTTCTGATATATTCTTGTATTTTGTTTGCCAATATTTTGTTGAGAGTTTTTGCATCTATGTTCATGAGGGAGATTGGTCTGTAATTTTCTTTTTTTGGTTCTACCTTTGCCTGGTTTTGGTATCAGGGTGATGCTGACTTCATAGAAGGAATTTGGTAAAATTCCTTCTTTTTCTATTTCCTGGAAAAGTTTAAGAAGCAATGGTGTTAGCTCTTCCTTGAAGGTGTGGTCAAATTCGGCAGTGAATCCCTCTCGGCCTGGGCTTTTTTTAGTTGGGACATTATTGATAACTGTTTGGATCTCCATGCTTGTTATTGGTCTGTTTAAGTGATTAATCACATCTTGATTTAATTTAGGTAGGTCATATAATTCAAGGAAATCATCCATTTCTTTCAGATTTTCATACTTTGTGGAGAATATGCTTTTGTAGTATGTCCCTTATGTTTTTTTGAATTTCTCTGGAATCTGTTGTGATGTTACCTTTTTCATCTCTAATTTTATTACTTTATGTCTTTTCTCCCTTTTGGTCAGATTTGCTAAGGGTTTATCAGTCTTGTTTATCCTTTCAAAGAACCAACTCTTTGTTTCATTAATTCTTTGGATTGTTTTTTTGTTTCTATTTCATTAATTTCTTCCCTAATCTTTATTACTTCTTCCCATCTACTGA
Organism: Jaculus jaculus; assembly: GCF_020740685.1. Lineage (NCBI taxonomy): Eukaryota > Metazoa > Chordata > Mammalia > Rodentia > Dipodidae > Jaculus > Jaculus jaculus. Next base: position 104,337,458 of record NC_059106.1, read on the forward strand.
TTTTTGGTTTGCCTTGTTTTTCTTTTACCAAGGCTTTAAGGTGAAGTATTAAATCATTTACTTGTGGCCTTCCTAATTTCATAATATAGGCACTTAAGGCTATAAATTTACCTTTTAGAACTGCCTTCATTTTGTCTCATAGATTTTGGTATGTTGTGTCTCATTATTGTTTGACTCTATAAATTTTTTGATTTCCTTCTTGATTTCTTTGTTGAGCCATTCATCATTTAGTAGTGTATTGTTTAGTTTCCATGATTTTTGTATGCACTTTATTCTTTCTTGCTATTGATTCATAGTTTAATTCCATTGTGGTCAGATAGAATGCAAAGAATTATTTCAATTTTCCTGAATTTGTTAAGATTCGCTTTGTGTCCTAATATATGGTCTATTTTAGAGAATGTTCCATGTGCTTCTGAAAAGAATGTATATTCTGCAGCCTTTGGATGAAATGTCCTGTATATATCTGTTAGGTCCATTCCTTCTATGACCTCATTTAGTCCAGATGACTCTCTGTTTATTTTTTCCCAGGATAATTTATTTAATTGATGAGAGCGGGGTGTTAAAGTCACCCACCACCACTGTATTTGGTGTTATCTGTGACCTTAGTTCTAATAGTGTTTGTTTGATGAATTTGGGAGCCCCCATGTTTGGTGCATATATGTGTAGGATTGTAATGACCTTCTGTTGGAGTGTAACCTTAAAACAGTGACCTTCCTTATCTTTCTTGACTAATATTGGACTGAAGTCTACCTTGTCAGATATTAGGATAGCAACCCCCCTGATTGTTTTCTAGGCCCATTGCTTGAAACATTGTTTTCCAACATTTTACCCTAAGGTAATGTCTATCCTTTGTAGAAAGGTGAGTTTCTTGGATAACAAATTGTAGGATCCTGCTTTTTAACCCAGTCTGAAAACCCAAGTCTTTTGTTTGGGGCATTGTGGCCGTTGATATTAAGAGTTATTATTGAAAGATGTGTATTTAGGTATGGCATTTTTTTTTTTTTTGTGGTTCTGGTTCTACCTTTGCTCTGTTGTGTTAATTAGTATTTGAGTATTGCTTGTTTTTTCCAGGTTCCTTATATGTGTGCTTTTCCTTTTCTTCAGCATGGAGGATTCTTTCAAATATTTTCTGTAAAGCTGGTTTTATCTTTAAATACTCATTTAGCTGTTTTTGTCATGGAATGTCCTTATTTCTCCATCTGTTTGAATGGATAGCTTTGCAGGATAAAGTACCCTTGGTTGACAGTTATCTTTCAGAACTTGGAATTCATCACTCCACCCCTTCTGGCTTTTAATGTTTGTGTTGAATAATCTTCTGTAATCCTAATGGGCCTGCCTTTGTAGGTAACTTGATTTTTCTCTTTAATTGCTTTCAGTATTTTTTCCTTGGTTTGTGTGTTCAGTAGTTTGATTATAATATGGTAAAGAGAGGTTTTCTCCAGGTTTTGTCTTGCTGGGGTTCTAAAGGCTTCCTGTATCTGCATTGGCACCTCTTTCCCAATTTGGGGGAAGTTTTCTTCTATGAGTTTGTTGATGATACCTACTATGCCTTTGGAATGGAATTCTTTTCCTTCTACTATGCCCTGAATTCTTATGTTTGGTCTTTTTGTAGTGTCCTGAATATCTTGAAATTCCCATTCATACTTTTCTGTTAGTTTGTCTTTCTCTTTGTTGGACTGTATTAGATCTGCTACCTAGTCTTCTATCTTAGATATTCTGTCCTTCCTTCATCCATTCTACTGGTGAGGTTTTCTACAGAGTTTTTTTTTTTTTTTTTTTAATTTCATTGTGTTCTTCATTACTTGTAATTCTGAATGGTTTTCTTTATTATTTCTATTTCCTTCTTTATGTCTTGTATTGCCTTCTTTATTTCATTAAATTGGTGTCCTGCATCTTCTTTGATTCCTTTGATTTCCTCTTTGACTCCTTTGATTTGTTTTGAGTTCTTTGAACATATTTACAATCTTTTGAAATCTTTCTGAGGCATTTCCTCTATCTTGTTCTCACTAGGGGTCATTTCTGATGCATTAATACTTTTAGGTGGATTTATATTGTCTTGCTTTTTAGTGTTTCTTGTGTTATAATGTATATAGCTTTGCATCTTGGATTAAGTTAATGCTTGGATTTTCTAGCTAGCTGCATATTCTTAGCTGTATCAATTGATCTGGTGTTATATATCTTCAGGATAGGAGCTTAAGGTGTTAGTCATGGCTCTTAAGTCTCTCAGAGTATCTACAAAGGTGTTCCTGGGGGTTGAGTTTGCCTGCTATGGCAGTATTCAAGTAGGCTGAGTGGAATAAAATACAGGTAGATTCTAAAATTTAACTAAACACTGTACACATTCAATCAAAACCAGCACTGAGTATTTATGTAAGAGTAGGTATTATAACAACCAGATCCTCTGTCATCAAAGAGGTTAAGATTTCTGGTCTGTTAAGGGATCCAAGTCAGCTTGTGACCAAGTGAGACCCTTCCATGGTGCAGTCCCATTTACCTTTTTTAAAAAAAATTTTTTTTGTTCATTTTTATTTATTTGAGAGTGACAGAGAGAGAGAGAGTAAGAGGCAGAGAAAGAGAGAGAATGGGCATGCAAGGGCTTCCAGCCAGTGTAAATGAACTCAAGATGCATGTGCCCTCTTGTGCATCTGGCTAACGTGGGTCCTTGGGGAATCCAGCCTTGAATTGGGGTTCTTGGGCTTCACAGTCAGGCGCTTAACTGCTAAGCCATCTCTCCAGCCTCCAGTTACCTTTTTGGATGATTTTGGTCTCCATCAAGTTGCTGGCTGGGTCGTTGGGCCACTGTTCTGATTTTTGGAGCTGGGCACGGGCTTTTCCTGTATGGCAAACTGAGCCTGGCAACTCTGACCCTGCAGATCGGCACCCCCGCTGCTGGAACCACTACTGCTGCTGCTGAAGCTGCTGCTGTTGGATCCATCACCGCTGCTGGTTAAGCTGCTGCTGCTGGATCCACCACTACTGCCTCTGAAGCTGCTGCTGCTAGAACTGCCACTGCTGCTGCTGAAGCTGCTGCTGCTGGATCCGCCATCACTGGGGCCGCTGTTGCGCGTGCCAGAGCCGCTGATGTTGCTGCTGGACTCTGCTCCTGCTTGGGTTCTGCTGTTGGCTCAAGTTGGCATGGCTGGGTCCCGGGACCACTGCTCTGTTTGCTGGAGCTGGGCACAGGTGGTGGGGGAGGGAAGGGAGCTGATGTTGTTTTAGTTCTCTTGCTGTTCCACTTGTTCTTCTACCTTGTGATCTGCTTCTCCATTGTTCACTGCCGCTCTCCCTTCACATTTCCAGAGTTTGTGGAGAGCTCCCGTGTGAGTGGAAGCTCCCCTCACCTGGATTTTCCTGAGGCTCAAGCCGAGCCTGGCAGCTTTCTGGTGCACCGCTGCCACCATGGTCAGTGGACCTGCCAGGGCTGCTTTTTGCCAGCCTGTGTGGGCTCTTGATGCTCTGGATCTCTTCTAGTTCTCCACTGCTATTTCAATTTACTATACACCTCACTTTTTAGTAATAGTGTGTATTTTGCTGAGTTTTTTGGTCTTTCCCCCCCACACCAGGCTGCTTTGGTGTGGTACCTATGCCACCATCTTAACCGGAAGTCCCCTCCCAACTTCTTGTATAAATGCAATAATTTAATAATTATTCTTCTCAGTCTTGTTTTATCTCAATATTTGGCAAAATAGACTCAAAGAGTTTGGAGTTTAAGAACCTTTCTTGAACCCTCAAAACCCTGTTATATCTCTTCTCTCTCTCTGCTTGAAAATAAATAAAAAGAAAAAGAAAAACAGTGCTGGAGGGATGGTTCAGTGGTTAAGGCACCTTCCAGCCAAGCCAAAGGAGCAGGGTTTAGTTCCCCAAAACTCACATTCAGCCAGATGCACAAGGTAGTGCATGCATCATGAGTTCATTTGCAGCAGCTGAAGACCCTGGCACTCTTTCTCCTGTCTATATCTCTGCTTGCAAATAAATAAAAGAATATTAAAATAAATTAATTAATTAAGTCACCATAGTGTTGAGAAAAAGTGACAGTGGGTGTTCAGCACTAAGTGAAACATCTCTATCACATCCTCCAAGGCACAGGATCCATTGAGGAAGGGGTGGCAGAATGTAAAAGCCAAGGTAAGGGTAGAATTGCTTATAATACTGTCTTACAGACACAGAATGGTCTTATTATTCATGATCTCATAGTTCATGACACTACCTACATATAATAGGAGCAAAAAATGATGACATAAAAATAGAACAGTGGGCCTGGAGAGGTGGCTTAGTGGTTAAGTGCTTGTCTGTGAAGCCTAAGGACCCCGGTTCAAGGCTTGATTCCCCAGGACCCACATTAGCCAAATGCACAAAGGGGTGCACGTGTGACTAGTTGGAAAGAATGGATTCAATGGAAGGTGGATTACAGAGGGGGAAGCAAGCATGGGGTATGGGACTTATCATGGTTTATTGTCTATACTTATGGAAGCTGGTTGTGGGGCTTTAGAGATGGTTGAGCAGCCACGACACTTGCCTACAAAGCCTAACAACTCATTTTTGATTTCCCACTACTCACATAAAGCCAGATGCACAAAGTGGTGCATGCATCTGGACTTTGTCTGCAGGGGCTAGAGGCCTTGGTATATCCATTCTTTTTGTATCTCTTTCTTTTTTTAAGAAAAAAAACTTTGTTTTTGGTTTTTCAAGGTAGGATTTTGCTGCAGACCAGGCTGATCTGGACAGTCTCAGGGTGGCCTCAAACTCACAGTGATCCTCTTGCCTCTGCCTCCCAAGTGCTGGGATTAAAGGCATTCACCACCACACCCAGCTTCTTTGTCTCTTCTATCTATCTCTGCTTGCCCATAAACAAATAAAAACATTAAAAAAACTGTTTTGGTGACATACCCTAACTGCCTGATCATAATCTTATACTTAACAGAAAAATTCCCCTGAAGAAACTCCCTTACCTAACTTCACAAACAAGCCCTTCATTCCCCTATTCCCCCACCCAGCAGAAAGGCCTTATAAAATATAACCTTTGCAAGCCTAAAGGTGTTGTGCTCCTCTCCTTGAGACAGCCTGGAAGCTTGTGTCTTTCCTGAATAAAACTTTTACTTTGCCTCAGGGAAAAAAAAGGCAGTCATGGTGACACACACATGCACACAAAGTGAGGTGTGAGGTAACCCAGGCCCAGAAAGCCAAATATCACATGTTCTTTCTTATATGTGTATCCTAGCTACAAATGTTGAACTTGTATGGGAGTTGGAATGAAACTCAATAGCAGAGGCCAATAAATTAGAAAGGGGATATAAAGGGAATAGAAAAGGAGGGAGGAGGGGGCTTAAGAGGATGGTATTATATACATGTAAGTAGAAGAACAGATTACTGAGGGTAGAAAGGCCTAAGGGAGATCAGGGGAAGAGATTGAGTAAAGAAAAGGTAGCAGGAAGACTAACCAGAATCTAAGATGGTATGTGTGGTGGTTTGATTCAGGTGTCTTCCATAAACTTAAGTACTCTAAATGCTATTCTCCCCAGTTGATGGTAATTGGAAATTAAAGCCTCCTGGAGGTTATGTATTATTGGGTGCAGGCTTATGGGTATTATGGATATTATAGCCAGCTTCCCTGTGTCAATGTTTGGCACACTCTCCTGTTGGTATGATCCACCTTATGTTGTCCAGGGGGTGATGTCCACCCTATGCTCATGCCATCATTTTCCCTTGCCATCATGGAGGTTCCTTTCTAGTCTGTAAGCCAATATAAACCCTTTTTTCCCCAAAAGGTCTGCCCTTGGGTGATTTCTGCCAGCAATGTGAACATGACTGCAACAATAATTTTGGTACTGAGAGGGGCATTGCTGCTAGACACCTGGCTGTGTGACTTTGGCCGTTTGGAGATGGTTTTCAAGAGGAATATGGAAGAACTTGAAACCTTGGCCTAAGAGACACCTTTCAGGGCTGTAATTACAGCTTGACGGACTATTCTGGTCAGGATTGAAAGACCTAAATGCAGTAAGAACTATGGACTATGTGGTTTGGCTTATGAGAATGAAATAGAGCTTTGTCTGGACTGGGCTAGAAGCAGATGGTGTGAGGCTTGCTGTTATGCCCTTATCCTTAGAACTTGTGCAGGGTTGCATTGTGTAGAAATGGACTACAGTTGTTGGTCTTGGAGCTAGAGTTTGATGTTTGCCCTGGTTGTTTTGAATCTTGTACTGGTTGAATATGTGTGTGTGTGTGTGTGTGTGTGTGTGTGTGTGTGTGTGTGTGTGTGTGTGTATTTCCCAATGCCATCTTTTGCAGTGTGAGTGTTTATTCTGAGCCATTATGGGTTTTGAGGGGCTTTTTTGTGTGTGTGTGGGGGGTATTATGGCTCAATTAAAAGATCTTGACATTGGAGAAAAGACAGCCTCTTCAGCAAATGGTGTTGGGAAAACCGGATATAAATCTGCAGAAGGATGAAAATAGATTCTTCTCTCTCGCCATGCACAAGAATTAAGTCCAAATGGATTAAAGACCTTAACATCAGACCTGAAACTCTGAAACTGCTAGAGGAAAAAGTAGGGGAAACCCTTCAACATATTGGTCTTGGCAAAGACTTTCTGAATACAACCCCAATTGTTCAGGCAATAAAACCACAGATTAATCATTGGGACCTAATGAAATTACAAAGATTTTGTACTGCAAAGGACACAGTGAAAAAAGCAAAGAGGCAACCTACAGAATGGGAAAAAATCTTTGCCAGCTATATATCTGATAGAGAGGATTAATATCTAGGATATATAATGAACTCAAAAAGTTAAATAATAAGGAATCAAACAAGCCAATCAAAAAATGGGCTATGGCTGGATGTGGTGGTGCATGCCTTTAATCCCAGCACTTGGGAGGCATAGGTAGGAGGATCACCATGAGTTCGAGGCCACCCTGAGACTCGATAGTGAATTCCAGGTCAGCCTGGGCTAGAGTGAGACCCTACCTCGAAAAATCAAACACACACACACACACACACACACACACACACACACACACACACACACACCAAAAACAAAACAAAACAAAACAAAACATGGGCTATGGAGCTAAATAGAACATTCTCAAAGGAAGACATACAAATGGCATATAAGCATCTAAAAAAATGTTTTACATCACTAGTCATCAGGGAAATGCAGATTAAAACTACATTGAGATTCCATCTCACTCCTGTCAGATTGGCCACCATCATGAAAACAAATGATCATAAATGTTGGTGGGGATGTGGAAAAAGAGGAACCCTTCTACACTGCTGGTGGGAATGCAATGTGGTCCAGCCGTTGTGGAAATCAGTGTGGAGGTTCCTAAAACAGCTAAAGATTGATCTACCATATGACCCAGCTATAGCACTCCTAGGCATATATCCAAAGGACTCATCTCATTTCCTTAGAAGTACGTGCTCAACAATGTTTATTGCTGCTCAATTTATAATAGCTGGGAAGTGGAACCAGCCTAGATGTCCCTCAACTGATGAGTGGATAATGAAGATGTGGCACATTTGTACAATGGAGTTCTACTCAGCAGTAAAGAAAAATGAAGTTATGAAATTTTCATAAAAATGGATGGATCTGGAAAGGATTATACTAAGTGAGGTAACCCAGGCCCAGAAAGCCAAGCACCACATGTTCTCTCTCATATGTGGATCTTAGCTACAGATGACTGGGCTTCTGCTTGAATATGAAAATACTTAGTAGCAGAGGCCAGTAAGTTAAAAAGGAGACATAAAGGGAAGAGAAAGGAAGGGAGGAGGGTACTTAATAGGTTGATATTGTATATATGTAAGTACAATGATTGAGATGGAGAGGTAATATGATGGAGAATGGAATTTCAAAGGGGAAAGTGTGGGGGTGGGTGGGGGGAGGGAATTAACATGGGATTTTTTTATAATCATGAAAAATGCTAATAACAATTTAAAAAATAAAAAAAATTAAAAAAAATAAATAAAAGATCTTGGATTGAGCCAGACGTGGTGGCGCATGCCTTTAATCCCAGCACTTGGGAGGCAGAGGTAGGAGGATTGCTGTGAGTTCAAGGCCACCCTAAGACTCCATAGTAAGTTTCAGGTCAGCCTGGGCTAGAGTGAGACCCTACCTGAAAAAAAAAGAATCTTGGATTATGTCCTAAGATTAAGATCTAAGATCTATGGATCATTATGATTGATAAAAACTATGGGGACTTTTAAAGTTGAACTGAATGCATTGTATTTTATATCCTGTATAGATATCAGTTTGTGGGGGCCAGGGGCATAATGTGGTGGTTTGATTCAGGTATCCCCCATTGTAGCAGACAGCTTCAGGTTTGCTGAGATGAACTTCAGACCAGGCACAGTTATGGATGAAGGGATTTATTGAAGCTTACAGATTCAGGGAAAGTTCCATAATGGCAGAAGATGCTGGCCTGCCTTCACAGGTCCAAAGAGAGAGGGGGGGGGGAGAGAGAGAGAAGCACAAGCCAAAAGTCACAAGCCAAAAGCCACACAGCACATGTCATCTAGGCACACTGTGGATATCTTTAGATTGAAGTCTCAAATCCACCACCACACCTTAAGAGCCACCCAGTGACACTGCCTCCAGCCAGGTAGCTGCACATGCAAACTATAAAGTAATAAAACACTGTATATATTGGAGGCCATTTATTCAAACTACCACACCCATAAACTTAAGTATTGTGAATGCTATTTTCCCCAGCTGATGGCAATTGGAAATTAAAACCTCCTGGAGGCAGTGTATTGTTGGGGGAGAGCTTATTGGTGTTATAGTGAGTTTCCCCGTGCCAATGTTTGGCATATTCTTCTGCTGCTATGGTCTACCTTTTGTTGGCCAGGGGTGATGTCCACTCTCTGCTCATGCTATTGTTTTCCCCTGCCATCATGAAGCTTCCCCTTGAGTGTGTAAGCCAAAATAAACCCTTTCTCCCCCCACTGCAAAATAAAGCTGCTCTTGGTCAGGTGATTTCTGCCAGCAATGCAAAACTGACTGCAGCTGTGTGAATAAATCATATGGAAACCTACTTTTCTGGACAATGGCACACCCAGAAGCCATAGATTGTGACTAGAAAATTTTCAGTGCTAGGGATGGGATACCTTCCAGTGAGTTGTTGGCTAGGGAGGTTCCTGATGGCCCCAAGACATTACAGGCCATTGCCGAGGCTATTGGTTTCCCACCAGGAATAGATGGTAAGATCCTATTGTTGAAGACTCCACATACTTGGGCTGCAAATTCACTGAGAAATCAAGCTGGAGCTGAGCTGAAAACCACCTCTGTATAGACCAGCTAGCTGACAGAAAGCTGGAAAATGCTGCATTGCATGCAGTTCCATGGGAGAGAGAGAAATCACCAGTGGAGATAAACAATAGTGGACATTGCAAACCTTAAATTTGGCCAGCCAGACCAAATGAACGAATGGATGCAACAGTGGCATGTCTGCTATGGGGAAAACCAACTGCTCTGTATTCAAACTGAAGACCTGCACCACAGGATATGTCTGACACTGAAGACCTGTGACAAGGAAAATCATGAGCTTTAGGAGTGTAACACCTGTTGGTACCTGGCTAAATGCATATATTATGCTCACCAAACTGCCTGGTAAGCACTTTTCATATATCATTGCTATCTCATTTTTTGGTTAGAGAAGCTTCTCTTTTCAGATGGCGGTGACCTTGGAGTGACCCAGAAGGCACCATAGTGCTGAGAAGTGAGACAGGAGTGCTCAGCACTGAAACATCTCTATTACATCTTCCAAGGCTCAGGGTTCATTGTGGAAGAGGTGGAAGAAAGAATGTAAGAGCCAAAGGAAGGGTTGGACTCATTACAATGTGCTCTTCCAGAAACAAAAGGGCCCAGATATCTGTGACCTCACAGTGCCTGACACTACCTACACGAGACCATCATAATAGGAGGAAAAGATGATGACATCAAAATAAAAGAGAGACTGATTGAGAGGAGGAAGAGGTATGATGGAGAGTGGAGTAGCAAAGGGGAATGTGAGGGGGAGGGGATTTCCATGGTTTATTGTCAATAAAAAAATAAAGTTAATAAAAAAAACACTAGGGCTGGAGAGATGGCTTAGTGGTTAAGGGCTTGTCTGTGAAGCCTAAGGACCCTGGTTCGAGGCTTGATTCCCCAGGACCCATGTTAGCCAGATGCACAAGGGTGCACACGCATCTGGAGTTCGTTTGCAGTGGCTGGAAGCCCTGGCATGCCCATTCTCTCTCTTGCTCTCTGCCCCCCCCCCCCCGTCACTCTCAAATAAATAAATAAAAATAAACAAACAAAAAATATTGAAGATAACACATTAATAAAAAACCACTAGAGGTGAGTTTGTCTGTACTGTAGAGGTCCCCAGAGTCTTTTGGGTGCAGGAGGGATGGTGCCCAAACAGAATATGAAAAGGGGAAAATCCACATTTGCAGGGTGTGCAGCACACCCTGAAAAGTATTAGCAGCAGAATTTTTGGCCAAGGAAGGCCTGTTTCGTGGCAGTGCCTGACCATTGCAGTCTTTAAGGTCTTGTTCATCCTCTTGACTTGTCCTGAGGATTGAGTGTGGTTCCACGTGTGCAGATTCCAGGTTAGTCCTACTGCACTGGACACTTGCTGACCAATTCTGCTGACAAAAGTTGGGCCATTGTCTGACCCAACCCTCATTGGAATCTCAAAGGGCAGAATTTCTCAAGTCAGTACACGGGACACCTCTTGGGCCTTTTCTGTATGGGTAGGGGAGGCCTGTTTCTAGCTTGAAAAAGTACAGACTATAACTAGCAAGTACTGATATCCTTTACTGGGCTGCATGTCCATGAAGCCCACTTCTAGATGTTCAAAGAGATAAGATCTCCATTTTTGTGGTAACAATGTGGTCTTGCTTGGGGTTATTTTGTGCACGTCACAGGCAGGCTCTGCTGGCTTGCTGGGCTAACACTGTCCATCTCAGGACCACCATGTATCTCTGCAACAGGTCTTATAAAGCTATCTTTCCCATGTGAGTCTTCATAGGCTTGCCAGACAAGATTGAGAGCAGCCCTCTTTGGGACTATTACTTTTCCCATCTGAGGTGGTTAGCCACCCTCTGGATTCTCAGTTGCTCCTTGATAGTTTGCTCCTTTTCTTCTTCTTCTTTTTTTTTCTTGTTTCTATACAGGCTGCTCTAGGAACACTGGGAGTGCAAAACATACTTTCTGGGAGTTAATGGGAGTGGACTGTAGGGCTCCGTCTTTATGGAGGGCTGTTTACTTGGCTGTCTGGTCCACCAGCTGGTTTCCCTGACTTATTGAGTCCTGATTTCTTGTGTGAACTTGGTGATGTACCACTGCTGTAGCCCAAGGGGCATGTACCTCCCAAGAGTTGGAGGGTTTGGTCACTGTTTTTGATTTTTTTTTCCCCCTAAGTTGAACAGTGCCCCCTTTTTGATATATTGCTCCACAAGAGTCAGTGTGAATGGTGGCTTGCTATTCCTCCATGAGGGAGATTGCTGTCATTAGTGCATGAAGCTCAGTCTTTTGGGAAGACCAGTTATTGGGCAGCCAACCCTCTTCTATGACCTCTGTAATGGTTACTGCATACCCAGTGTGGTACTTCCCCTGTTGTAGGCTTTGGCTCCCATCAGTAAAACATTCCATATCTGAGTTGGGGAGCAGGCCATCTTGTAAATCTGGTTGCGAAGAGAAGGTCTCCTCCATGACCTCTTTGCAAATAGAGTGGCTCTCCCTCCTCTTCTGGTAGGTATATAGCTCAGGTTAGGGCCGAAGTGGCTTCCACCAGTACTTGGAGATTCTTTTCTAACATGGCCTGATTGTGAGCCTCTTGCTCGTCAGTCATCCAGTGACTGACTGATCCATTTAACAAAGAGGAGACTTGGTGTGGTACTTTGACAGTGATGCTCTGTCCCGAAGTTAGTTTGTCTGCTTCACGCACCAGTAATACTGTGGCCTCTAGTGCCTGGAGGTAAGGGAGCCATCCTGAGGCCATTGGGTCTAGTCTTTTGGACAGGTATGCCACTGGTTTATTCCATGGACCTAGTCACTGGGTTAGGATCTCTATCCAAATTCCCTGTTTTTCATGTATATAGAGGGCAAAGTGTTGGGTGATGTCCAGGAGTGATAATGCAGGAGTCTTTTCTTAAGTTGGTCAAACACATCCTATTCCTCTTTATCCCCCTTCAGTGGGTTCATGGCGGGCCCTCTGAGGGCACTGTGGAGATGCTTAGAGAATGTAGAGAATTCTGGCTTACAAATTTGGCAGAACCTGGATGCCCCTAGGAACTCTCTGCGTTGTTTCTTAGTTTTGAGTCAGGATGATCACTTGTTTTTGTCCTTCCCTTCCCCTCTCTGTCTTTAGCTAGGAGATACCCTCAAATAGATGACTTTGTCCTGACACATCTGAGCCTTCTTTTTAGAGACCTTATATCCTGCTTCTTGTAGGAAATGCAGCCCCTCTTAAGTGCCCTTTTTTTATACCTCTATAGTGGAAGATACTAGCAGCAGATCATCAGTGTGCTGCAAAATGGTGTACCCAGAGGGTCGGCAGTTTTCTAAGTCCTTTGTTAGTGCCTCTTCAAAAATGGTTGGGGAGTTTTTGAACCCTTGGGACAGATGAATTCATGTCAATTGCTCCATTGAATCAGTTTCTGGGTCTTCCCATTCAAAATCAAACACAGGCTTGCTTATTTCTGCTAGCCTCAGGCAAAAGAAGGCATCTTTCAGGTCCAGGCACATGAAGACAGTGGCTGATGGGGATATCAGTCTCAGCAAGGTATACAGATTGGGGACCATGGGATAGGGGGTCTCAGTGATGTCACTGGCCCTGTGGAGGTCTTGGACCAGCCAATAATCACTGGTTCCTGGCTTCTTCACAGGGAGCAAGGGGTGTTCCACGGAGATTGGATATCTTGTAGGACCTCCTTATCCTTGAGTCTTTTGATGTAGGAAGCTATCTCAAGCTGGACAGTGAGTGCATTGGTCTTTGCCTAAGAGTGTGTGTGTGTGTGTGTGTGTGTGTGTGTGTGTGTGTGTGTGTGTGTGTGGCTGGGGTGCATCACCTTCTTTCTTTTGTCTCTGTCCTGGATCTGTCCATGGCCTCTTTCATCCTGACCATGAGTGCTCAAGCCCTCCTCTTATTTTGCCTGTCCTTTTCCTTTCTGGTGGCAGCCTTTTGTTGGCAACAACTTTGAAGGAAATTTAAAGAACTTCACTGATGTTCTTTCTTGCAAATCCTTCCAGACACTGCAATCTGCATTTCACATCCTAGGCTGATTAGATGAGAGTTGCTGGCCCAGTGATGTATCTGATATCTTCTTGTAGAAGAGGGGCTCCTGGCATCTCCTACAATGGGGAGAGGAGCATGGGTTCTTCCCTGGATTTTAGCCAGCTGGAGGCAGGGGAGCAGCCTCATGTAGCCAGTGGTGACAGGGGTGCCTGAAGTGATTCTGGCCAGACCATTAGGCAGAGAGTCAGGGGTGGTGCTATTGGTGGAGCTGGATCATCAGAGAGTCAAGAGGAGTCTCAGTTGGTTGGCAGGAGGGATGTTCAATATGGGTCTCTGGTAGCTGTGGCTGGTAGGGAGGCAGTGAATGTCTTCCTCCTTCATGGCCCGGAATGCTGCTGGATTTGGTTTCATAGGTTCAGGTTCAGCCATTCTTGCAACTAAGATTGCTTGGGGTGAGGAGCTTGGGGTCTGGTCATGGAGCCACCCAGGGGGTCATCCTGGCCAGCATATACAATTAGTTGATGTATGGGAAATGGTCTAAACGACCTGGTGTTCCAATGCAAATTTCTTAGACCCTACTAATGAGGGCCAAGTCCAGTGTTCTGTCTGAGGGCCGTCTGGCATGGAAGTGAGGGGAGGTGGGTAGGCGGGCAGGAGCAGGAAATAGAGAGACTGATGGAGGCAGGGTGGGGCAGTGGGGAGCCATGGGCTTCCAGCAGCTTGCATTGCACTCAGGACCTGGTGCTCAAGGCAGTGGGTCGCCACATGCTGCAGTAGAACCAGCTGAGCAGGCAGCAATTTTCAAACCTAATGGAAGTGCTTTTTCATTTCCTCACTGAACCCAAAGAGGTGGAGAGGTTTCTGGCTTAGCTCTCTGAATCTACCACCACCAATCAGATCCACCTGGGCCACCTCAGAAGAACTGTGAAAAGCCTCCTCTTGGTTCCAAATGGTGTCTTGAAGAGGAGCCTCACTACAGAACAGGCCTCAGTGAGGAAAAAGCCACTTACTTTTCAGAAACCGTATAATTCCTCTTAATCAAGGTTAAGATACTTGGCTTTTATTTTGTGAAAAGAAAATGCTGAGCAAGACAAAAAAAAGGAGAGACTAATTGAGAGGGGGAGGGGATATGATGGAAGGTGGGTTTGTGAAGGGGAAAGTGGGGGAAAGGAGGGAATTATTATAGTTTGTTGTCTATAATTATGGAAGTTGTCAGTAACAAAAAGGTAAAAAATTAAAATTTTAGGAATAAAAAATAAACCACTGTAAACAGTGGTGCATGCCTTTAATCCTAGCACTTGGGAGGCAGAGGTAGGAGGATCGCTGTGAGTTCGAGGCCACACTGAGACTACATAGTAAATTCCTGGGCAGCCTGGGCTAGAGAAGTACCCTACATAAAAAAAAACCCAACATAAATAAATAAATATATGTTAAAAATAGTAAAACCCAATAGGAATATAACCAATATATATTTTATACATTAATGTTCTCAATAAGATCAATAAATAGGATAAAATAAGATGGCTGAGGAGATGCTCAATGGGTAAAGTGCTTGCAGTGCAAGTGTCAGTTCCTGAGTTTGGATCCCCAGGGCCCATGTAAAGTTGGATGCTGTACCATTACATTTGTAATCCCAGCATGCCTGCAGTGAGAAGGAGGTGGAGACTGGAGAATCTTCCAAGAGCTTGAGAGCCAGCTAGCCTGGTAAACATGAGAATTCCTACCTCAAACTAGGTAGAATGCAAGCACCAACACATGCAGTTGTCCTATGACCTGCACACATGTACCTTGCTCTAAGGGTGGTGGGGGGGGGGGGAAAGAAAGAAAGAAAAGAAAAGCAACACTGATATGCAGTTAAAGTTCCTAAATCAGTACTAGAGTTGCTGCTGTCTTTAAAACCACAGAAGAGCTTCAACCTCTTCCAGCCTACCTTTGTTACATCTTTGGAAAGATAGAAAGCTTAACTCCGTCTCTGAGTACTACTACTGTCCTGAAGTTTAAAATGTGTGTGTGTGTGTGTGTGTGTGTGTGTGTGTGTGTATGTATGTGTGTGTATATATATATATATATATACATACACACACACATAAAATACTTATATAAGGTACAACAATGGGTCCACAAGAAAAGCTTTGTGGCCATCATTAGTATCCACCTTATAACACAGTTCAATAGTCTCCTTATGTCTCCTGGTTTAAGGTTATTCTCTATGGTTGGCTTATTATTTCAGTTATTTCTTTCTTTCTTTCTTTCTTTTTTTTTTTTTTTTTTTTTTGGTTTTTTAGAGGTAGGGTCTCACTCTGGCCTAGGCTGACTTGGAATTCACTATATAGTCTCAGAGTGGCCTGAGGTTGAGGTTGCCCTGAGACTGCATAGTGAATTCTAACAGGTTAGCTTGGGCTGGAGTGAGACCCTACCTTAAAAAACAACAAAAGCAATAAAAATAAATAAATAAATAAGGATCTGGGGAGATGTCTCAGTGGTTAAAGGTACTTGCTTGCAAAACCTCTATTTGAACCCTAAGGACCAATGTAAATATGGTTGTAAAAAGTGGCTCTTAGCTGGGTGTGGTTGTAAATGCTTTTAATTCTAGCACTTAGGAGGCATAGGTAGAAGGATTTCTATGAGTTCAAGGCCACCATGAGACTACACAGTGAATTCCAGGTCAGTCTGGGCTTGAGCAAAATTTTACCTTGAAAAATTAAAAAAAAAAGTAGCTTTTGCTTCTGGAGTTTGTTGGTAGTGGCAAGATACCCTGGTATGTACCCTCCCTCACCCATGCCAACAAATAAATAAATAAATATTGAAAACAAAGAAAGAGCCAAATGTGATGGTATACACCTTTAATCCCAGCACTAGGAAGGCATCTTATTTTGAGTTGGAGTGAGACCCTACTTTGAAAAAACAAAATAATAAATAAGTAAATAAAAAGAAAGACTGGTAAACAGTGATATTCATTGTGTGGATTGGTATTAAACTAAATGACTGGGGCAGATATCTTTGTGGCTCTGTCTTCTCAAACAACTTTCCCAGGACCCCTGGGGTTTGGGGAGAATTCTGTGGATTACCTATGAAAGAGGCCCAGAAGCGCTTTCACCCCAGGTCATGGGAATTTCTGAAGGTGGACCTCCCATTTCTCTAGGGCCAGAAAGAAGTTTCTAGATTCCACCAGGATGAGAATATGGAGTGTTGCAGTCAGGTTCACATTGCTGGTAGAAATCACCCAACCAACAGCAGCTTGTGGGGGAAAAAAAGAGGTTTATTTTGGCTTACAGGCTCAAGGAAAAGCTCCATGATGGCAGGGGAAAAGATGGCATGAGCAGATGGTGGACATCACCCCTGGCCAGCATCAGGTGGACAACAGTAACAGGACAGTGTGCCAAGCACTTGTAAAGGGTCACTAGCTATAATGCCCATTAGCCAACCCCCAACAATACACTGCCTCCAGGAGGCACTAGTTCCCAAATCTCCATCAGCTGGGAACCTAGCATTCAGAACACCTAAGTTTATGGGGAACATCTGGATCAAACCACCACATTCAACCCCTGGTCCCCATAAATTGATATCCATTCATGATATAAAGTATAATGCATTCAGTCTAACGTTAAAATAGTTTTTATCAATCCTAATGATGTTTAAACATCCCCGTTATCCAAGGTCTTTTAACTAAGGCATAATACCAAATCCCTTAATGGCACAGAACAAACAAAAGATGGCATTGGGTATAACAAAGAAATATTCAGCCAATACAAGATTTAAACAGGGCAAGCATCAAACTCTGAAGCTCCAAGATCAACAATTCTAGTCAGTGACAAGTCTCCAAGTTTGATAATTCTAACCAGCAACAATTCTCTGGAGTCCCAATTCTGCCCCTCAAGATAGGTTACTTACATTCCTGGAAGAATTCATTTGGGACCAGCAGATTTCCTTATCAGGTTTCTCATGGTCCTGGCATCTCCACTGGGTCCCCACTGCAACCCACAGTTCATCCTCATAGCTCCATGGGGTCTCCATGCAGGCAATCTGCTTCACACTGCCCATGGCCATTTCTAAAACATAATACCATATTGCAAATTCAATAACACTCTCTTTCCAACATTTTTTATTCTCCACAATACCAAATAGGGTGCCAATTTGTTAATCCATGGGGGAATAAAGCAGATTTTGAAGAATAGGACACTCTTTGAGCATTCAGGCTCCTTCAAAAGAGTCTACATTCTTCCTGTTGCCCCAATGCAGGGTAGCTGGCCCAATCTCAATGGATGTAATCTCTCATATAACTGCAGCTGAACAGACAGCAGGTTTTTTTTTTTGTTGTTGTTGTTGTTTTGTTTTTCAAGGTAGGGTCTCACTCTAGCCCAGGCTGACCTGGAATTCACTATGTAGTCTCAGGGTGGCCTCGAAATCACGGTGATCCTCCTACCTCTGCCTCCTGAGTGCTGGGATTAAAGGCGTGTGCCACCATACCTGGCCAGACAGCAGT
This sequence comes from Jaculus jaculus, assembly GCF_020740685.1. Classification (NCBI taxonomy): domain Eukaryota; kingdom Metazoa; phylum Chordata; class Mammalia; order Rodentia; family Dipodidae; genus Jaculus; species Jaculus jaculus. The sequence goes on from NC_059106.1 coordinate 104,355,150, forward strand.
TTTGGCCCAAACATTTCTTTCTGTGCCATATCCCTTTGCACACACCAGTCTGTTTCTATGTACTACAACCTTGCACAAGTTCTCAGGACACAGTCATAACAGCAAGCCTCTTGCACAATCTGCTTTTAGCCCAGTCCAAGCAAACTCTTTCTCACTCTCATAAGCCAAATCTCACAGTCCGTAGTTCTTACTACATTCAGGTCTTTCAACTCTGACCAAAATAGTCCATCAAGCTGTACTTACAGTGCTGCAAGGTGTCTCTTAGGCCAAGGTTTCAAATTCTTCCACATTCCTCTTGAAAATCAGCTCCAAAAGGCCAAAGCCACACAATCATGAGTCTAAAAGCAAATGACACCATTCCTTGGTACCAACTTTACTGTTGCAGGTTCATATTGCTAGTAGAAATCACTTAACTAAGAACAGATTTTGGGAAAAAAGAGGTTTATTTTGGCTTACAGACTTGAGGGGAAGCTCCATGCTGACAGAGGAAAATGATGGCATGTCCAACATAAGGTGGACAATAGCAACAGGAGAGTGTGCCAAACACTGGCAAGGAGACACTGGCTATAATATTAATAAGCCTGCCCACAACAATACACTGCCTCCAAGAGGCATTAATTCACAAATCTCTATCAGCTGGGAACATAGCATTCACAACACCTAAGTTTATGGGAGACACCTGAATCAAACCACCACATGGAGAAATCAGGCCCTATGTTCTAGTCACCCCCTTGTCCTCCATGTCCCCCCTACAATGAGTGCTTCTTTCATGAAGTCTGCAGTATGGATCCACCTTTCTCCCAAAGGTAGCCTCTCAGACAGGCACACTGGAAGATATCCTCTGTGTTTTTGCATGGGAAAGAACATGGGTTGGAGTCCTGGCTAAACTCATCCAAATCTTGGAGGGATAGTATTGCAGTTGGCTTTCCATTGCTGGCAGAAAGACCTGACCAAAGCAGTTTATGGGAAAAAAGGGCTTATTTTAGCTTACAGACTTGAGGGGAAGCTCCATGATGACAGGGGAAATGTGGCATGAGCTGAGGGTGGAATCACCTCCTGGCCAACATCAGGTAAACAATAGCATCAGGAGAGTGTGCCAAACACTGGCAAGAGGAAGCTGGCTGTAAATCAATAAACCTACCCCCAACAATACACTGCCTCCAGAAAGCTCCAGATCTCCAATTGCCACCAGCTGGGGACCTAGCATTCAGAACACATAAGTGTGAAGGACACCTGAATCAAATCACCATATTCCACTCCTAGCTCCCCTAAGCTGATAACCACCCATGGTGTAAAGTCCAACTTTAATAGTTCCCATATTGTGTTTTTTAATCAGTCTCTATGGTGTTCAAATATCACCATAGTCCATGGTCTTTTAATTGAGCCATAATACCAGAAAAAAATTGCAGAGAATAAACAATCATACAACAAAAGATGACACTGGGCATAGCAAAGTAATACATGCCCACCTGTAGTTTGATTGCAGTGGCTGAGGTCTTGTCCTGCCAATTCTCTCTCTCTCCCTCTGTCTCTCTTTCACTCTATAAAAAATTAAAAAAAAGAAAGTACCAAATTCTGTAACTCCAAGTCTGACTACTCTAACAAGTCTGTGAAGTTACAGTTCCACCCTGCTAGCTCAGCTGCTCATAGCCCCAGGTATACTCCATATGGTGACAGCAGGTCTCCTTGGCAGCCATCCCATAGTCCTGGCATTTCCAATGAGTGTCCACTGCAACCCATGGTTCATCCTCATATCTTCCTTGGTTCTCTATGCAGGGACTTCCAACAACCCTGCTTCTCACTGCCCATGGCCATTTACAAAAAAAAAAAAAAAAAAAAAAAAGACAAAAACAAAAACTGCATTACAAATTCAATAACCCTCTCCTGCCTTTGTTATACGCATATTACGCAGACTACAAACTTATTAATACAAGGGGGGAGGGAGTTGACTTTGAAGGGCAGGAAAACTCCTTCAGCATCCAGTCCCCTTATGTTCAATAATCCACATTATTCCTGCTGTTCCAATACAGATCAGGTGGCCCAATCTCAATGCTTGTAATCTCTCAAACAATTGGAACTGAACAGGCAGCAGTTTTGACTCAAAGATTTCATTTCTTTCTGTGCCATATCCACATGCTCAGGCAAGTCCATTTCTATGCAATGCAACCCTGAACAGGTTCTCAGGACAAACAGAATGCAGCAATCCTCTTATGCAAACTGCTTCTAGCCCAGTTCCAGCAAAGCTTTTTTTTGTCCTCTCATAAACAAAATCTCATACTGTACATTCAAGTCTTTCAACTCTGAGCAGAATAGTCATCAAACTTTACTTACAAAACTACAAGGCATCTCTTATGGCCAAGGTTTCAAATCCTTTCAATTCCTCTCACAAATCAGTCCCAAAATGCCAAAAAACACAATCAGGTTTCTACTAGCAATGACCCCACTCTCAGTCCAAAATTTACTGTTGCAGCTTAGCTTCTCATTGCCAGTAGAAAGTACCTGACCAAAAGCAGTTTATGGGAGTAAAGGGTTTATTTTGGTTTACAGACTTGAGGGAAAGCTCCATGATGGCAGGGGAAATGTGGCATAAGAAGAGGGTGGAGGGACTTCTGGTTAAGATGATGGCATAGGTACCATGCCAAAGGAGCCCAAGGGAAAATGTCCCCCCCCAAAACCCAGCAAAATACACACTTTTACTAAAAAGTGAGGTGTATAGGAAATTGAAATGGCAGTGGAGAAGTAGGAGAGATCCAGAGCACCCAGAGCCCACACAAGCAGGCAGAGCAGCTGCAGCAGGTCCACAGGACCACAACAGTAGCACACCAGCCAGACACCAGGCTCGGCTTGAGCCACAGGAAAAACCAGGTGAGGGGATTTTCCACTCACACCAGAGCTCTCCGCAAACTCAAGGAATGTGAAGGGAGTACAGCAGTGAACAACGGAGGAGCAGATCACAAGGTACAAGAACACATGGAACAGCAAGAGAACTAGAGCAGCATCGGCAGCCTCCCCTCCCCCACCACCAGTGCCCAGCTCCAGCAAACAGAGCAGCAGTCCAGGGACCCAGCTACACCAAGAACCAAGATCAGGATTCAAGCAGGAACAGAGACCAAAATCATCCCAAAAGGTAACTGGGATTACATCAGGTCAGTACCTGCCTAATAAATCTGGTATATAGACCTGAACCAGAAGTGGTAATTGCACCTTCCATATCAGATAAATTATATGATGGATGGTCAGATTTGCCATTCTTAAATAAGCTGTATTTTGGGCTTGTTATTTGTTGCTTCTTGAAATAGTGGCTTTGTTTCCTCTTCTGTTATACATTAGGAAAGGGTCTCACCTAGTCACAAGCTGGCTTGGAACCCTCTACAGACCAGAAATCTTAAACTTCTTGTTGTCAGGATTAAGGGAGTGGGTGAGATACCACACAGCCTAAGGGACAGACAGAGGATCTGGTTGTCATAATACCTACTCTTGGAAAATACTCTGGGCTGTTTTTCATTGAATGATCAAATTGTTTACTTAACTTTTAAAAACTATCTGTATTTAGTTTCAATCAGCCTACTTGGATACTCTCATAGCAGGCAAACCCAATACTTTTGTAGATACTCTGAGAGTCTTAAGAGCCACACCTAGCACCTTAAGCTCCTACCCTGAAGATAAATAACATCAGATTGATTGATACATCTAATAATACCCACCTAACTAGAAAATCCAATCATTAAGCAATCCAGGATGCTAAAATATATACATTATAATGCAAGAAACACCAAAAATTAAGACAATATAAATCCACCAAAAAGTATTAATGCATCAGAAATGACTTCCAGTGAGAAGGAGTTACAAGAAATGCCTGAGAAAGATTTCAAAAGAATGAATATGAATATGTTCAAAGAACTCAAAGAAGAAACCAAAGGAAGCAAAGAAAACACAGGAAACCAATTTAATGAAAACAAGAGGTCAATACTAGACATAAATAAGGAAATAGAAATAATGAAGAAAAACCAGTTAGAATTACTAGCAATAAAGAACACAGTTAATAAAACAAAAAACTCTGTAGAAACAGTCACCAGTAGAATGGGTGAAAGAGAGGACAGAATATGTAAACTAGAAGAACAGGTGGCAGATCTAATACAGTCCAACAAAGAGAAAGACAAAGCATTAGAGAAGAATGAGTGGGAATTTCAAGGTATTCATGACACTATGAAAAGATCAAACATAAGAATTGAGGGCCTAGTAGAAGGAGAAAAATTTCACTCCAAAGGCATAGTAGGCATCTTCAACAAAATCATAGAAGAAAACTTTCCCCAAATTTGGAAAGAGGTTCCAATGCAGATACAGAAATCCTTTAGAATACCAGCCAGACAAAACCTGGAAAGAACCTCTCCTCGCCATATTATAATCAAACTACCAAACACACAAACAAAATAAAAAATATTAAAAGCAGCTGGAGAAAAAAATCAACATACCTACAAAGGCAAGCCTATAAGGATTACAGCAGATTATTCAACACAAACTTTAAAAGCCAGAAGGGCTTGGAGTGATGTATTCCAAGTTCTGAAACTGTCAACCAAGGTTATTTTATCCTGCAAAGCTATCCATTCAAATAGACAGAGAAATAAGGACATTCCATGACAAAAGCAAGCTAAAGAAGTATTTGAAGACAAAACAAGTTCTACAGAAAATACTTGAAAGAATCCTCCATGCTGAAGAAAAAGAGAAGCACACATACAAGGAAGTAGGAAAAAGCAAGCAATACTCAAATACTAGTTAACACAAGAGAGCAAAGGTAAAACAGGAAAACTACAAAATAATGGCAAAAATAAATAAATATCTTTAAATAATATCTCTGGCTTCAATCCCCAACCAAAAGAGAGGTTTGCAGACTTGGTTGAAAAGTAGGATCCTTCAATTTGTTGCCTCTAAGAAACCCACCTTTCTACAAAGGATGCACCCTATTTTAGGGTGAATGGTTGGAAAATGGTGTTTCAAGCAAAGGGACAAGAAAATAAGCAGGGGTTGCTATCCTAATATCTGACAAGGTAGACTTCAGTCCAACATTAGTTAAGAAAGATAAGGAAGGTCAACTTTATATTGATTAAAGGCAACCTCCAACAGGAGGACATTACAATCCTAAACATGGGGACCCCAAAATTCATCAAATGAACACTATTAGAACTAAGGTCACAGATAACACCAAACACAGTGGTAGTGGGTGACTTCAATACTCCACTCTCATCAATTGAAAGGTCATCCGGAGAAAAAATGAACAGAGAGGCATCTGGACTAAATGAGGTAATAGAAGGAATGGACCTAACAGATATATACGGGACATTTCATCCAAATGCTGCAGAATATACATTCTTTTCATCAGCACATGGAACAGTCTCTAAAATAGACCATATATTAGGACACAAAGCAACTCTTCCTTTATCTTCCCTTTATGTCTCCTTTTTAACTTACTGGCCTCTGCTACAAGTATTTTCA